>NC_041381.1:340766300-340840792 GCF_002162155.2 Triticum dicoccoides | reverse complement strand
GAGCAGCGCCCGAGCCGAGCCGCCGCCGTCGCCGCCTCCCGCGCCACCCCGCCTCTCGTCGAGCCCCGCCAGAGCCGCCCGCCCTGCCGGACGACATCGCCGGAGGTAGCCACCCCGCCACCGGTTTTTTTACGAATAAAACCCCTTCGGTTTTTTTGGAGAAAACCCTAGTTCGTTTTTTTATATAGATCGGTTTTATTCTTCGGTTTATTTACTTAGCGAGCGTTCGCTCGTTCGTTCGTTTTAACGAACGAGTTCATCGTTTAGTTTCTGCTAACGAACGTTCGTTCGTTTAGCCGTTCGTCGTTTTTCTTTTTATCGGATTTATTCCGCGATTATTCTGATCGCGATTTCTGATCCGATGTTCGAACTTGTTTATCTTTTCGCTCGTTCATAGGAATCAGGCGATTCAAGCACCTGGAGTTTCATCTCGAAACCCTCTTTCTGAATAATCAACTCAAACAAGTTTTCGTTTATGTAAAATTTGACCCTAGTTCAGATTAGTAAACGGATCTTATTTCTTTCGCCGTTTGAGTTTCGTTGCTCCGGTTGATTTGATTCTTTTTGCGAACCGGAGTTCTTAAGTTGAACTTTCCGGTCAAACTCTTTTATTTGGAGTTTTACTTGGGCATCTTTGCTTGTTGTTTATGTATGTTATTGTTTGTTTGCGATAGAATTCCCGGAGTGCGAAGCGTGTTACTACGAGTCTCTAGGATTCATGGATCGTCAGCAAGGCAAGTAACACATTGATCATACTCTTTCCATACCCAGTTTTTATGCATTAGTTTCAATCCTCAAACATTGCATGACTAGGATGTCTTTAACTTGTGGGTTGGGAAGTAGTTGCTGAGAAAGAACCTATTGCCCTGTTTATTATCAAACCCTTGGGAGTTACTTCTACACGTTGCTTATATTGCCATGCTATGCTCATAGACGTGGATTGGGTTTGAGTATTTCCATGACAGATGTGAGATTTTAATTAATGGTTTACTTAAGGTGGCAACTTTAATACACATCTGGGTGGATTGAGGCACCTGGGGTATCCAGTGATTGCCTGTTTTTTTGGAAATCCCGGGGTTACCGTGTGATCTTCCTATGGACCGCCACCCAGGCTCAAAGGGAACTGAGATTATTCATGCTAGAAACTTCCGTGTGCAGCCACAAGCTATTATGGGCTCTAGCATAGTTGAGTAAGTTACGTGAAGCTCTTGAAGAGGTAGATCAGCAGGTAGTGGGTTTTGTAGGTTAGGTATGGTCTACCCGGAGTAGAGAGTTAATGTTTCTAAAAGACTGTGTCTCGGTCATCCGTTTCTCAAACACCATGTAGTGCGAGAAATCAACGGAGGCGATCGAGTCTTGTGGGGAAAAGTGCGCAAACCTGTGCAGAGTGTACAATCTAATCATGGTTAGCCATGTCCCCGGTTATGGACAATTCTGAGTATCTAGTACCTGAGTATTCACATGTATCTCATCACTCTAAATTAATAATGTTGGGATGTTAATTATCTTAATTGGGATCATTGAGTTGGGGTTACCTTCTCAATGATGTTTCAACCACCATGATAGTTCAATTAAAATTATATTCCTTTGTTGTAGGGAAAAAATTGGCTTTTCGCAAAAACTGTAACCATAGAGCTTTCCACCAGCCAAATATGCATGTAGTGGTAGCATTATTCTGTTATTGCTCTTTTGTGTTACATTGCCAGCATATTCCATGTGCTGACCCGTTCTCGGGCTGCAACGTATTATGTTGCAGACTTTTCAGACGAGGAGTAAGGTTCGATAGGTCGTTGCCGTGCAGCTCAGTTATGCCGTTGGAGTTGATGCACTCACTTTATCTTCCAAGCCTTCCGCTGTTATCGCATTAGATGGCCTTAAGCCATATTATTGTAATAAGTTCTCTTTTGGAACATTCGATGTAATAAGTGTGTGATTGCTACTCTGTTATAAATCCTTCGAGTACTGTGTGTGTCAGCATTACCGATCCAGGGATGACACGGAAGCATAGAGACTTGACCATCTGAGGTCGGGTCGCTACACGAGTGTTGGTGTTGGGGAGGGTGTGTGTTCGAACTGGTTTGGTACCCCTCGTGATTGTATCCTGGATGTAATCTCGGATGACATTCCGAGCTATGGTTAATTAATGAATTGGTATTTTCCCTCAAAAAACGTCACGGTTGCATCGTTGTCTGTGGTCGCACCCCATGGCCTGGCTCGACTGCTCCGGTCGGTCTGCTCCGCCAGGTCCTGGCCCCCGACGCCTCCATTTTCTTTTACAGATGCTCTTTCATTTTCCTTCTTTTAATATACACATTGAACCACATAGACTGCCAGGATGAACTTCCGTGAGGATAGGAGAAATATAGGATATGGAATTTTCACAGCAAGTGAATTACTCAACATAACAGGAAGGGCCCTTGTAGATTCCGTGAGCAAAGGAGCCATTGCCACTTAGATAGGCTGACAGATTTGTTTGTTTGAAAGAATGACACCCTGGTGGTGGAAGTAAAACAGGAAGGGCTCCCTTGTATATTTCATGAGCAAAGCAGGCACACAATTGTTTGTGCAGCATCCGATTCGCGCTCCTCACCCATGCCAAGTTGAACTCCATTTTTCTTCTAGTTTTCTGAACTTTGCAAGAAGATGTAACCATATACGCAAGTGGCCAAGTGCAGGTGCGGAGTCAAAGAATGGGCACAATCCAAAATCCAAAACTAAAGAATCAGTTGTTCTAAACACCATCGCTAATACTGAAAATGGCTCACTTATTGTCTTTTTACAAAATCTCCCTGAACTGGAATCTCTTGGCTGAACTTGTCTGTCCATCGAAACTCAATTTTTTTGAGGCGCACGACACACACCCCTATATCAGCTAGCATGTAGCAGGCGCTGAGTGGTACATTAGCAGCTAACAGCGGGGGGGACTAGGTGCAGCAAAAGCTACACGCATGAGGTTGAGAACATCTGGACGCTGCAGCAAGGTGCAAGAAGCATGCAGAAGGGGGCATCATCAAAAAAAAAAGAAAAACGTCGGACTGTAGCGGTGGCTTGGCTGAACTCCGGAATCAGCTTTCGTCGGGATGGCAGTGTGCGTGAGGCCGGAGCAGATGGACGAGCGATGACGTTTGGGGTGGGTGGCATAGTAGCGGTGGCCCGGTTGAGAAGAGGAAGGGAGGGTCCCGAGGGGAGGATTGTCGCTCTATAGCCCAGACGGCATCAATAGATGGCTGGATGGCGGTGCTTGTGAGGTTAACAGCCAATGGTTTGCCAGCTCCACGCGCCATGGAGGGCATCGCCGCGTTGGAAGAAGAGCAGGCCGCCACCGCCATGAATCCAGGATGTGAGACGGCGCCGCCGCACTAGAGACACGGGAGGGAAGAAGGCCGCAGTGGTAGATGTGGAAGGTCGGGGCAGCAGAGGACGAAGGTCGCTAAGGGGCGAATTCCGGCGACGGGGAAGGTGAGTTGGTGGCTGTCACGCGGCGGCAGTATCTCGGTGACGGGAGGTTGGGTTGGTGGCGGTTTTGCAGCGGCTGGATCTCGGCGTCGGGGAGGTGGATAGGCGGCTGGATCCCGATGGTGGGGCGGCGGATTTGTGGCTGGATCCCAACGACGGGGAGGTGGGTTGGTGCCGGTCACCGACTCGCCATTGGCTGGATCCTGGCGGCGGGGAGGTGGGATGGTGGAGTTCGCAAGGTGGAAGAGATGTGGGTGCGGCGGGGACAGTGGGGGTGCTATGTTTTTTCTCTTTCCCACGGTTCGGCAGTTTAGGAACTTCTCCTCGCTCCATATATAGGGCCATCGTGATCCAAATAACTATTCTAATCCCAGGATTAGAATAGTGTTCCTATATATAATTTTAATTTGCTTCCTCCTGGTTTCCTGACATCACGGTCCCACACCATTGTCGACTTATGTACTCCCTCCTTTCTGGTTTATATGGCTGATCTCAAAATTTTAGTTTTTCCATTTTATAAGGCTCAATTTGGTTGTTTTCCATCACATGTTCAGATTCCAAGGTGCATTAAATCATTGCATACAAGTATTAAGAGAAAATTGACCAATGCATGTACATTATGCATGCATGCATTGCAATTAATGCATTGATAAACACAATTTTTTGAGGATAACAAGAGCATTTATTAGGTGCTTTTGCAAAACTACAAAAAGTATTCCACCACTCCCCATCTACCTTGATTGGTGAGATTTTTGAATTGAGCACTATAAACCGGAAAGGAGGGAGTAGTCAATAAACGAGAGAATTGCAGAAGAAGCAGCCGACAGCTGGGACCAAGCAGCTCGAGCAGTATTTGTGTTTTTGAGGTGTGAGCACTGCAGAGTTTTTCGATGTTTAGCCCAGATATTAATTTTTCTCCTTTGAACAACAACGAAAACATCGCTGCAGGTATTAACTGGGCGGGATGTGGCCCTTCTAGCCTAGGCCAGATATCCAGCCCAGATATTATTTTTTTTCAAGCTGAAAATGGCTAGCCCAGCTATACTTTTTTTAGGAATACCTAGGCAAGGTCAAGTTTTTATTCTACACCCCGCTGGGCTGCAAATCTTTCCTAGGAGGGATGCATTAGGCTTAACAAGGAAATGGGCTTTAAGAAATAATAAATGGGATGTAATTATAAAAACAAGGCAGTAACTATAAAAAATGCACCAAACACGTTATTACTATATAAAATATTATTTTTGGATATTGAAAATTTTAATTTCATTAATTGTTGCTAGCCAATGTTTCGTTGGATTTTTACGTAATATAAATTTATATTGAAATTGTATTTAATCTGACTAGAAATTTCGGGATAAAAATATTTCGGATCCCATCAAAATGTGGGAAATTTTATTGAATTCTGTTTTGAACGGTTGGTTGAAATGGGTTGTACTTTTAACAAACTGTAAATGGGTTGTAGTAAATTCCATTAGAATTCAAAAATGGGCGGCACATTCTTACAAATCTCAAATGGGCTATAAGTTCTCTGCCACACACTTCTGGCCTTACTAAGTTGACGCATCCTCTAAAAAAAGAGTTGACGCGTATGCAAGGCTTTGTCAACTTATAATCAACACATGGTTCTAGCAGCAGTGGCCGTTGGATGTCCATCCAACGGATGCCGTGCTTCTTCTTCAATCTCGGATATTTTAGCTTCACCCGCCCAAAAAATGATTCCTCCCCCTGACATCTGGGGCACACCATTTCGGAAGCTGACCTGTGGGCCTACTAAGTTGACGTACCAAGGGCTTTGTCAACTTAGTCAATATAAACGATACTAGCTGCAGTGACCGTACGATGTCCATCCAACGGCCGTCGTGCTTCTTCAACCTCTGGTCTTCTTGCTCCAGCTGCCCAAAGCAGCGCCGGTCGTGCCACCTACTCCTGCCTCCCGTGTCCGGCTATGCTGCCACGGAGGCCTCACCGCCCCTACTACTCCCACCGCTGGCCAGGCCATCCCTCCACTCACCCACACCCCCTGTTATTCTACGGCGATGGCAGCCTCACACCGCAACGGAACCAGTGAACCCTCGTACTCCTCTCCACATGTGCATCCACTGCCGCGTCTTCCCTGGCTCTGCGTCATCCCCTTCCTAGGCCTCGCTGTCGTCCACCGCTGTTGTGCTCTCGGCGCGGCGTGGTCAACGTGGTCAAGGAACGACTTCCATCGGACGTGGACTGTACGTGGAGAGGCTGATAGCTGGGTCCACGGCTGCAGCAAGGAAGTGCCTCCTTATTACGCGGAAAATAATGATTCCTCCACCTGACAGCTGGGACCCACCGGACGGGCCACTGTATTTCACAAAAAAAAGTTTCCCCCCTGACTGATGGGACCCACCAGCTACATCTTCGCATGCAAGGAAGTGCATCCAAAAAAAACGATTCGCCCCCCTGACTGCTGGGACCCACCAGCTACATCTTTGCACGGAAGGAAGTGCCTGATAGTCGGGACCCACCTGGTCGAAGCGTACGTAGCGTTGTCATTCTGGTCGCGAACGTGTACGTACATACTGGTGGATGTAGAGGCGCGCACGTGTCGTAGTAGAGGCGCGCACGTAGCATGTACATGTACGTACAACGGCCAATGTGCAAGAAAGAAAATACGGCCACGTATGTGTACATACGGACGGGGTCTCGAACGCCTACTCGCTCATACGTACAGCCAGGGCTCGTGTACATGGCTGGGTCGGAACGGAGAAACAGTGTCGTCATCGTGTTCATGGGGAGCCAACCGGCTGTGTCGGAACGGAATGCGTCGTCGTGTTCATCGGGAGGGCTTGGACGGAACATGCGATGGAAAAGAGGACTGGCGTACCGCAGAACGAAGGAAACGGCCTTGTGTTCGACCGGCCATGTTCGAAATGGGATCCTGTTCATCGGGAGGGGTCTGGCGTACCGCAAAACGGAGGAAACGGACCTCCTACGGTCGAAACGGGGGTCCTGTTGATTGGGAGGGATGTGGCGTACCGCAAAACGGATGGAACGGACTTGTGTTGGAGCGCTACGATCAAAACGGGGGTCCTGTTCATCGGGAGGGGTGTGGCGTACCGCAAAACGGGACTCCACGGGATACTGTTCATCTCCACCGCCGACCTCCTCCAGCCTCCACGGGCTATCGTCGACCTCCTCCACCATCCACGGGTTCCTGTTCATCCAGCCTCCACCACGCGCTATTCCACTGGCTACTGTTCAACCACCCCTCCACGGGCACCCCTCCACCGTCTACTGTTCATCCAGCCCTCCATGGGGTTGTCCTGTTCATCCAGCCCTCCACTCCACGGGCTCTTGTTCATCCAGCCACAACCGGCTCGATCAATCGAGGTCTTGTTCATCCAGAGGCAACGCCACCGCTCACTGTTCATCCACCCCCCTCCCGCAATGCTCACTGTTCATCCGAGAGGCAGCATCAATCGGCTTCAGTTAGCAGCACTAGCGAAGGAATCGCTCGACCGGGTTTAATTAATAGCCATATATCGATCGCTCGGGTTCAGTAACGCGTAGCCTGTAGTGCAATCACTCAGGTTCATTTAGACCCCAACGCCTCGCTCGGGTTTAGTTAGAGCCAACGCCTCGCACACACGCGCATACGTCTACGAGAGAAACGCGCATCGCTCGGCCCCCGACCACCCACCGTAACCGGGAACTCCCTGAAATTTTCCTCGCCCTCACTTCTACCATGATTTTTTCCATCATGGACGGCCCAAAGAATGTCATGCAGCTGCATCTCCGGCCCGCCCAGGACGAAAAGCCCATTTTCTGTCATGATTTTTTGTCATAGAAGTAGGAGCCCACCACATCTATGATGATACCGGGTTTTGTCACAATTATCATCATAGAAGTGTCATAAGTATGACACAAAAAATTCGTTCGGCCCAAAATGTCATGGATGTGTCTTTTTTTTTGTAGTGCTGCTACCTTTCAAAGATGTATGACTGCTATATTTTCTGACTTTTGTGAAAAGATTGTTGAGGTTTTGATGGATGATTTCTCCATTTATGGAACTTATTTTGATGATTGCTTAAGCAACCTTGATTGAGTTTTGCAGAGATGCAAAGAAACTAATCTTCTCTTAAATTAGGAGAAGTGCCACTTTATGGTTAATGAGGGTATTGTCTTGGGGCATAAAATTTTGGAAAGATGTATTTAAATTGATAAAGCTAAAGTAGATGCTATTGATAAGATGCCGTGTCCTAAAGATACCAAAGGTATAAGAAGTTTCCTTAGTCATGCTGGTTCCTCTAGGAGATTTATTAAAGACTTCTCTAAAATTTCTAGGCCTCTCACTAATATCTTGCAAAAAGATGTTCCTTTTGTTTTTGATGATGATTGTGTAGAAGAATTTGAAATACTTAAGAAAGCCTTGATTTCTGCACCTACTGTTCAGCCACCTGATTGGAATTTACCATTTGAAATTATGTGTGATGCTAGTGATTATGCTGTTGGTGCTATTCTAGGACAAAGAGTTGATAAGAAACTAAATGTTATCCAATATGCTAGTAAAACTTAGACAGTGCCCAGAGAAATTATGCTACTACTGAAAAAGAAATTTTAGCAGTTGTATTTGCTTGTGATAAGTTCAGACCTTATATTGTTGATTCCAAATTAACTGTTCACACTAATAATGTTGTTATTAAATATCTTATGGGAAAGAAAGATGCTAAACCTAGACTTATTAGATTGGTTCTCTTGCTAAAAGAATTTGATTTGCATATTATTGATAGAAAGGGAGCTGTGAACCCCATTGTAGACAACTTTTTTACGTTAGAAAATGTTCTTGATGACCCACTGCCTATTGATGATAGCTTCCCTGATGAACAATTAGCTATCATAAATTCTTCTAGTACTACTCCATGGTATGCTGATTATGCTAATTACATTGTTGTTAAATTTATACCACCTAGTTTCACATACCAGCAAAAGAAAAAGTTTTTCTATGATTTAAGACATTACTTTTGGGATGACCCACGCCCTTAAAAAGGAGTAGATGGTGTTATTAGACGTTGTGTGCCCGAGCATGAACATGAACAGATCCTACGCAAGTGTCACTCTGAGGCTTACAAAGGACACCACGCTGGAGATAGAACTGCACATAAGGTATTGCAATCCTGTTTTTATTGGCCTACTCTTTTCAAAGATGCTCGTAAGTTTGTCTTGTCTTATGAAGAATGCCAAAGAATTGTTAATATTAGTAGATGTCAAGAAATTCCTATGAATTATTAACTTGTTATTTAACCATTTAATGTTTGGGGATTTGATTATATGGGACCCTTTCCTTCCTCCAATGGGTATACACATATTTTAGTTGATGTTGATTACGTTACTAAGTGGGTAGAAGCTATCCAACTAGTAGTGCTGATCATAACACTTCTATTAAGATGCTCAAAGAGGTTATTTTTCCGAGGTTTGGAGTCCCTATATATTTAATGACTGATGGTGGTTCACATTTTATTCATGGTGCTTTTCATAAAATGCTTGCTAAGTATGATGTTAATCATATAATTGCATCTCCATATCATCCTCAGTCTAGTGGTCAAGTAGAATTGAGTAATAGAGAGATTAAATTGATTTTGTGAAAGACTGTTAATAGATCTAGAAAGAATTGGTCCAAGAAACTAGATGATGCATTATGGGCTTATAGAACTGCTTATAAAAATCCTATGGGTATGTCTTCGTATAAAATGGTTTATGGAAAAGCATGTCACTTACCTCTTGAACTAGAACATAAGGCATATTGGGCTATTAAAGAGCTCAATTATGATTTCAAACTTGCCGGTGAGAAGAGGTTATTTGACATTAGCTCACTTGATGAATGGAGAACCCAAGCCTATGAGAATGCCAAGTTGTTTGAATAAGAAGTTAAAAGATGGCATGACAAAAGGATACAAAAGCGTGAGTTTAATGTAGGTGATTATGTTTTGCTATTCAACTCTCGTTTAAGATTTTTTACAGGTAAAATTCTTTCTAAATGGGAAGGTCCTTACATTATCCAGGAGGTCTATCGTTTCAGTGCCATCAAAATCAACAATGCCGAGGGTACAAATCCGAAGGTGGTAAACGGCCAAAGAATCAAACATTATATCTCAGATAATCCCATAAATGTTGAAACCAACATAATTGACACCATAACACCAGAGAAGTATATAAGGCACACTTTCCAGAATGTTTTAGACTTTGAAAAGGAATAGGTATGAGGTACGGTAAGTAAACCGACTACAAAATTGTTCTAATACCAATTTATCTCCGTTTTGGAATATTTAAAAAATTATGAATATTAAAAGAAGTCCGAAAAAGTCACGAGGCAGCCACGAGGGTGGAGGGCGCACCCAACCTCCCTGGGCGCGCCCCTGCTTCATGGTCACCTCGTGTGCCCTACGGGCTCCGTTTTCTTGCACGATACTTCTTTTGGTCAGTAGAAATTCATTATATAATCTCCCGAAGGTTTTGACCACCGCACCACAACTAAATCCTTTGTTTTTGTTTCGAGCTATTTTTCTGACAGGTCTAGATCACCATGACATCTGCAAGCGCCCTCATGTCTGCTAGAACTACGTTGGTATTTCCCCAAAGAGGAAGGGATGATGCAGGATAGCGATGGTAGGTATTTCCCTCAGTGATGAGACCAAGGTTATCGAACCAGTAGGAGAACCTCCTCACACCACGTAAACAGCACCTACAAACAAATAACAAATACTCGCAACCTGACGTGTTAAATGGGTTGTCAATCCCTTTCGGATATGGCGCCTCATGATAGGCAAATAACGTGAGGTAAAAATGGTAGATAGATAAATAGATCGCGGAACAAATAAATTGCAGCAAGGTATTTTTGTATTTTTGGTTTAATAGATCTGAAAAAATGCAAAGGCAAATAGATCACCAAAGGCAAATATGACAAAAACAGTCCCGGGGTCGTAGGTTTCATTAGTGGCTTCTCTCGAGAAAAATAGCAAACGGTGGGAAAACAATTACTGTTGGGCAATTGATAAAACTTCCCTCGGCTTCTCCCCTCTGTTTTCCTGCCTCTGCTCCACCTGACACTACAGCTACCGTCGATATGGCCTGCTTCCCTTGCAACCCTCTCCCCCACCTTCCTCCAGGAACGGCAATCGTCCCAACCGGTCCGCTGCGTGCTCGCCGTGGGTATGTGGTGCTTGGTGGGGAGCTCCTGATGGTCTGCGATGAGTGGGCCATCGCCACTCTTGTCCTTGAAGTTTTTGCTGAGGAGTTCCATGGCGCCATTGCTCTGATCACCACCTTCTTGGAGGGGCGCGGATGGCGCATAAACTACATGTCTCGCTGTGGTATGGGTACTGCACTTATACAGTTTACTACTGCTTGCTCGCGAGACGCTGCTGTCAGTCTTAGCCCGTTTCAGATTGGGGATTTAGTTCTTAGAATTAGCAGACAGGACAGAGGTTTAAATCATCGCAGCATTACTTTCACGCATGATGTTTGGATCTTACTTATGAACTACCCTCTTGAGTGCTGGGATGTGGGAGTCATTGGACGCACTGTTTCTCCTTTTGGCTATTTTTTGATTTTGAATAAAGATCATAGGGACAAATCGAGGGTCGTTGTTAAGATCAGATTCATGAATCTAGATAATCTTCCTATTATTCTGGTAGTTCTGAGAAACCTTGATGATGTGGGCTATGGTGACCCCCAAAGTAAAGAAAAGAATTTCAAATAAACATGCTGAAATATTTTTGGAGTTTTTGTTTTTCTAAAGGAAGTAAAACAAGAACGAGAAAAACAATTTACATGGGAAAGCTCCCAACAAGGAACAAGAAGAACGAGAAATCTTTTTGGGTTTTCCTTTTAACACTACTACTAAGTAAACATGAAAAGTAAACTAGCTAGAAGCTACAACTATTTTTTTTGGTTTTCTCAAAGTTTTTCAAACACACAAGAAGAAAGCAAGAAATAAACTAGCATGGATAGTACAATAAAAAAGTGTGAACACCGACAACTAGAATGAGTGTATGCACATGAATGTAATGTTGGTGAGAAATACGTACTCCCCCAAGCTTAGGATTTTGGCCTAAGTTGATCTAAGCCCAAGGATCAAAGTATCCCTCTCCGGTGTTCTGAGGAGGATCCTGGGGTTCCATTGGTTAGCAAGCTCCTGCGGATCCCACTGATAAATGGACTCCTGCTATGGATCAGGTGATGGCTCTGGCTCCGGATCCGGGGATCGTGTCCCCCTCCAATATGCGTGAATATCCGCGGGCAAAAATAAGTACCTACCTGAATGAATGTCGAAAAAGTAGGTGCAGGCAAGGTAATAATCTAAAAATTATCCTCGTCAAATACCAGGTTATAAATGAGTCTCTTTTCCTTATCATAGCGAATAAAATCACGCGCTACATACTCTTATAATCTAAGTGAATAGTGGGAAGCAACTTCTCTTCTTTTTCATAATGTCTAATAGGTATCTCAAAATATTTAGCAAGACGAGAAGCACAGATACCTCCAAAGATAGTACCCTTCATACTATTTAAACTCAACCATTTAGCAACCATAGCGCCTAAACTAAAAGTTTTATCGCAAAGTAAAGCATGGCGCAAAATGGCAAGGTCAGGAGCACTAAGGCCCCCACTATCCCCGCGATCAATTAAATATTTACTAGCAAATAATGAGTAGTAGCACAGGACAGGAAAATGTATACTAGATGTTCTTGCTGCCGACACCTTTCTCCTTTCCCCTACAGTAACTTCATTAATAAAATCTTCCACATCACAAGGATGTGGTTCCTCGATGCTGCCCTCAAAAGGTAACTTGCAAACATCACAAAAATCATAGAGAGACATCTCCTTATGCTCATCATATAAATAAAATTCTACCGAGGGTGGTGATCTCCTAGCATGAAAGTGAAAATTTTGCACAAAAGTATTAGTGAGTAGGAGGTAATGATCACACTTATCGTGGAGAAAGTCGGTGATGCCTGCATTCTCAGCCAAGTAATAGATATCTTCATTAATTCTGGCTGCCTCCAAGAATGCATCACTTGGCCATTCACACGGCCAGACCTCTGTGGTGCGAGGAAGGTTGTACTTGGGCTTTTCACTCACCTTTTCCTTCGAACCCCGGCTCGAGGATCCTCTCAACAATCTCCTCATCATTTTCTTCCTCTGAAAATTTCTGAAGTTTTTAGTGACTTGAAATAAAAGTGAACCAAACTCAACAATATTGATAGTAACTACTCCTACAAGTGCCTAGAGGATAAACCACGCATCAAAACTACTTTGGACCATATAAATTTGACATGCAAGCTCAAGAACAGGGTCACCTAAGCAGCAAGAATTTGCAATAAATAAAGCACTAGAACAAAAATTAATTGGACCATTGGAGGAGTCACATACCAAAGAACAATCCCTCAAAGCAGTTTTGTGAATGGAGCTTTGAGCAAGGAGATCGAAAATGGCAGCAAAATGAGCAAGAACACGGGTTTGAGCTACGGGATGATTTTTTATGGAGGAAGATGAAGTGGATGGGTGCTGGAATAAGTGGAGAGGACCCACAAGATAGGGGCGCGCCTAGGGGGTAGGGCGTTCCCTCCACCCTTGTGGCCAGCTGGTGCATCCCCCTAGTGTGTTCTCAGTGCCAGATTATATTTGAATGATGCCAAAGTTTGCTAGATGACGTGGTGACACAGTTATATTTATAACTCTGGATAAAAATGAAATCAGAAAAATAGTAAATTTCTCAAAAATTATATATTATAGGATCTATGTAATTGGCATGCGAATACACGGGTTATTGACTATGTTTTTGTAATAATAAAAGGCGGAAAATTCTCCTTGTGTTCCATTTTCCCTCTAGCGAATCATAGGAAAATTAAGCAATTTTGGTACATCGAGTTACTTTTGTTGATCACCTCTGTAGTTCTTCTAATATGCATGCATATAATTGTCCAGTATGACCTTTTATGCATATAAATAACTAGCATTACCCGTGTTATGCAGTCGTGTGCGAAGATTTGTTTCTCCCATTGCAACGTACTGGCATTTTTGCTAGTCCATTATTAAAGATATCAAGTATTTCATCTTTCTTGAGAGGATGGTCAGGCAAAGCATTAAGTAATTGGAGAAGCCTCCCCTAAGCTTGTGGGAGACTCTCTTCTTCAATTTACACAAAGTTAAATATTTCCCATAAGGCAGCTTGTTTCTTATGAGCGGGAAAATATTTTGCACAGAAGTATTAAATCATATCCTGGAGACTACGCACACAACCAGGAGCAAGAGAATTAAACCATATGTTAGCATCACCCTTTAATGAGAAAGGAAACAATTTAAGAATATAGTAATAGTGAATTTTTTCCTCATGTGTAAATAGTGTGGCCATATCCTGGAGACAACATTTTCAAATTCATAAACATGGAAAGGATTAGATTCAACCAAAGTAATTAACTCAGGATCGACAGAGAATTCATAATCCTTATCAGTAACACAGATAGGTGAAGTAGCAAACATAGGATCATATTGCATTCTAGCATTCGAAGACTTTTCTTTCAGCTTAGCTAATAGTTTCTTAAGATCATATCTATCATTGCAATAAAAAAAGTCTCTAGACGTTTCTTCATCCATAATATAACCCTCAGGTACAACAGGCAGTTCATATCTAGGGGGGGGGGAATCTTCATCATTAGATTCAATGATATCACCAGTTTCAGTAATTTCATTCTCTCTAACCCTAGCAAGTTCTTCATCAAGAAATTCACCTAGTGGCATAGTATTATCAAGCAGAGAAGTAGTATCATCATAAGCATCATGCATAGCAGAAGTGGCATCATCAATAACATGCGACATATCAGAATCAATAGCAGGTGTATGTGTTGCATGTTTACTCAAAATAGAAGGTGAATCAAGTGCAGAGCTAGATGGCAGTACCTTACCCCCCCTCATAGTTGAGGGAAAAATCTTGGTTCTTTGATCTTTGAAATTCCTCATAGTGATCAACATATATAAATCCCAAGTGACTCATAGAATAGAGCTATGATCCCTGGCAACAACGCCAGAAAAATGTCTTGATAACTCCCAAGTATAGGGGATCACAATAGTTTTCGAGGGTAGAGTATTTAACCCAAATTTATTGATTGGAAACAAGTGGAGCCAAAGATTATTCCCAACTATTATCAGCTAATTTGTCAATTCAACCACACCTAAAAGACTTAATATCTGTAGAAAAGTATTTAGTAGGAAAGTAGTATGGAAGTAACGGTAACAGTGGCAAAAGTGACAGTAGCAGTTTTGTAGCAATCATAGCAAAGATCAATATGAAACGATCTCGTAGGCAATGGATCAATGATGGTAATTATGTCGGATGGCATTCATCATGCAACAGTTACGACATAGGGTGACACAGAACTAGCTCCAACTCATCAATATAATATAGGATGTATTCCGAATATAGTCATAAGTGCTTATGGAAAAGAACTTGCAAGGCATCTTTGGTCCTACCTCCCATGGCAGCAGGTCCTATTCGAAACTAAGGGATATTAAGGCCTCCTTTTAATAGAGTATCGGACCAAACCATTAGCACTTAGTGAATACATAACCTCCTCAAACTACGGTCATCACCGGGAAGTGTCCTAACTATTGTCACTCCGGGGTTGTCGGATCATAACATGTAGTAGGTGACTATAACTTGCAAGATAGGATCAAGAACACACATATATTCATGAAAACATTATAGGTTTAGATCTGAAATCATGGCACTCGGGCCCTAGTGACAAGCATTATGCATGGCAAAGTCATAGCAACATCAATCTTAGAACATAATGGATACTAGGGATCAAACCCTAACAAAACTAACTCGATTACATGGTAAATCTCATCCAACCCATCACCGTCCAGCAACCCTACGATGGGATTACTCACGCACGGCGGTGAGCATCATGAAATTGGTGATGGAGGATGGTTGATGATGATGATGGCGATGGATCCCCGTCTCCGGAGCCCCGAACGGACTCCAGATCTGCCCTCTCGAGGAAGAATAGGGCTTGGCGGCGGCTCCATATCGTAAAACACGATGAATTCTTCTCTCTTATTTTTTTCTCCCTGACCATGAATATATGGAGTTGGAGTTGAGGTCGGTGGAGTCCAGCGGGCCCACAAGACAGGGGGCGTGTCCAGGGGTTAGGGCGCGCACCCAACCTTGTGGATAGGGCGTGGGTCCCCTTCGGTTGATTCTTTCGCCAATATTTTTTATTGATTCCGAAATTTATCTTCGTGGAGTTTCAGGTCATTCCGAGAACATTTATTTCTGCACAAAAATAACACCATGGCAGTTCTGCTGAAAACAACGTCAGTCCGGGTTAGTTCCATTCAAATCATGCAAATTAGAGTCCAAAACAAGGGCAAAAGAGATTGGAAAATTAGATACGATGGAGATGTATCAGTATACTGACTATGCTAATTACATTGTTGCTAAATATACACTACTGTAGGATGCTGCTAACGCTACACTACAGTCAGAGACCCTACGAGAAACTGTGTGCGATGCAATAATCGCAAATGGTGGTGTCAGAGAACCATAAAAAATGTCCAAAATGTTTGCCATGATGGATGCATCAAACACGGTTCATATTTTAGTTGCGTGTGCGATGCACGGCATACAGTTCAGTTTAATGAACTGTTTGCGATGAGGAGGAACAAAAGAAACGGGTAGCCATATGAAGGCGTGTGTGATACACAGCATACGGTTCACTCGGATTAACTGTTTTTGATTAAGCAGAACAATAGAAATGGACAACTAGATAAAGGTGTGTGCGATTGAGGGCATACGCTTCAGAAGGATTAACTGTTTGCGATTAGGCAACAGAACAGAAACGGTCAGCCAAATCAAAGGTGTGGGTGATTGATAGCATACACTTCACACAGATGAACTGTTTGTGATTAGCCACAACAAACGGAAACATTTAAACAGATCAACGTGTGTGCGCTAGACGGGCACACATTCTAATTAAAAGAAGCGTGCGCGATGGTAATAACGAGCGAGCACGGTTCTTGGAACAAGACGTGTGCTGACATTGCCTATTGCGGTGCACCAAACGCCATGTATGCGGCCGACAAAGCGTGCCCATGTAACGCCATCCGTGCATAGTGCCGCACTTAGAAATTATAGAACCATCCATGAATTTTGAGCCTGCGTCCCGTCACCTTCTAAATTGCAAACATGTTCACACCGATCAAAACCTAAATGGTTTCCCACTTAGGAGTGTATTGGTACTTGGTTATGAATATTTAACTATGCCAAGATGACTGCACATTCCTTCCTCACCTCCTCATCCACAAAAGCAAACAAGTCATTCGGCACCGTTCTCTTGCGTCTGCCATGGTCAGATTGAGTTCTCGGTCGAGAGATTACCACCACGGAGAGGCGAGCATGGAAGCGGAATCACGAGAGATGTCCTTCTTAGCCGCGAGAGCAGCCGACATGTCCCGTCGCGCTACCGAAGCAACACGGAGGTCTCGCCGCGCAGCCGAAACACCACGGAGGTCCCGCCATGCAGTTGATACAGCAGACTGGTCTAGTCGCACCGCAGAAGTAGCAAAGATGTCCTGCAGCACCGCAAATGCTGCAGAGATGTCCTCCCGCATCGCGGCGTCCTTGGAAAATCTCTCGCGGGCAGGCGAGGACTCTGACAGGTGCATGCATGCGATCGTCCATAGCCAGATGGATCAGATCTCCAGCTGGATGAAGCTGCAGGACGAGTTGAATGCCTCATTTGAACAACTCCGGGCCGACCACGACCTGCTAAGGGCGAAGATCGCCGGAAGGGCGGAGCAGGCGGAGGAGACCGCTGCCTTGTTGAAGAGGACGGGCGTCATCATCATGAAACCTATGGACGAGAATGCCATGCTTCGCATCGAGCGCGAAAGGCTGGTGGAGGAATCCGCAGTTGCTTCCGAGCAGCATATGAAGGACATGAAACTGATGAAAGAGATTGTCGCCGCTCGCGGCGAGAACTAGTCTCCGCAACCTGCAGCGCATCAAGAAAGTAGAGATCAGCGAGCCAGATTGTTGTATGTGTCTTCCTTCTTCTTTTGCCCTTGTGTATTTTGGGCGTAGCCGCATGTGGCTTTTTTAGTTATCTTCCTAGATATGTAAGACAATTATTATCCACTTTCATCGTCCTTATATTCATCATGCTTTCTATAAGTCGCAGTCGATGCTATATAGGTCTGTCGGTTCTTACATCAAGATCCGTGCAAAACCATCTTTTCAGATTTTCACTTTTCTCTCTTAAATCTCAGTCCAGTGAGACATAGCCACGCCGTGAAACAGGGGCTCGGGCGCCATTAATGGAGACATTGTGAGGGAGGTGTGCGGCGGATAGAGGTCAAAGGGCTCTCCTCCTGATGAGCACGCGCAAGGGTCTGATCGCACGCCTCCCATACTCAAATAGCTACCCCGCATGACACCTCCTAGCCAATAAAAAAAGGGACATGTGGCAGCACGTAATTGGTAAGTAGAACACCCACGGTTTCAATAATAGTTGTGTTTCCGATTTGTAACGTGACAACACTTGTTCCAAAATGACTTTGTTGATTTTTAATGTGTGCGGCTTCGCAAATTGGATAGAAAAATTACCACAGCATGTTGGTGTCAATGTCATGACACCATGCCAAGTTTCATGATTTTCAGGCGTGTTTTTGGATTTAGAGGAATTAAAAAACAAAGTTTCTCAGTCTTTTCGGTCGAGCCACGATGCCCATATGTTTGAATTTCATTCTCATTTCTTGCATGGGACCTAGAAATTCACCCAAGGACACACATGTGATATTTCAACCAAGTTTGGTGCACTGGAGCACGTTCTTGTAGTTCAAATCTGAATTATGCACATTAAATGCCCAGAAATTCAATTAATGTACAAAAACGGCCAAACAAACCCGGAATAATTCCAAAATTTAGCGTGATACTTCTATTTGGTCTAATCTGCCTGTGTAAACAAATTAAGGCAGGAGAAGGCAGTGTATGTATGTTGTTTAACACATGGAGGTGACACGTTCCCTCTCAGAACCACGAGCCTTCTTGAGAGAAGCTCCGGTTTGCAAGCAGCTTATACCAAAGCTTGTCCCAATTCAGCCATAAAATTACCGCAGCATGTTGGTGCCATGTCATGACACAATGCCACTTTCATGATTTTCAGGCGTGTTTTGGATTTACATGAATTAAAAAACCAAGTTTCTCCATCTTTCCGGTCGAGCCACGACTCCCAGATGTTTAAATTTCATTCCCATTTCTTGCATGGGACCTAGAAATTCACCCAAGGAGACACATGTGATTTTTCAACCAACTTTGGTGCACTGGAGCATGTGCTTGTAGTTCAAATTTGAAGTATGCACATTAAATGCCCAGAAATTCAAATAATATATAAAAAAGGCCCAACGAACGCGGAATTAATGTATACAAAAATGAAATACATGCTTGGTAAACATGACACCTTGTGTGGTGCCATGGTTTGGCCTCACCGTGCCCTGGTAAAAATTTGAGAATGTTTTCCTTATGTCGTCATGCACGCCTTTCATAAATCGAACCATCGCTGAGGAAGTTCCATGGCTTCGAGGGGGAAATCACCAAGATTCAAGGGGGATCCAAATTTCCTTTGTCCTTTGTCCATGAGTTTTTTCTACGATGAACATACACCCTGCAAATCACCACTTTCAAATTTGACACTTTTTCGTGTTCATTTACCATATTTAGGGGATTATTTGCATTCTCTAGGCATTAATGCACATAATTCAAATTTGAACAATCGGTGTATGAAAAGGTGCACAAGAACGGTCTGGAAAACCATCTTTGTTCCATTTAGTAAGTTCTCATGCCTTTGACGAGGAATGGACATATATTTCGAGGAAATGTGTGGCAATAGTCAACCATAAACGCGTCGTTTACTGGGTAACAACTATACAAAAGATGAAATAAATGCTTGAAAAACATGACACCTGGCGTGGTGCCATGTTATGGTCTGACCATGCCCTCGTAAAAATTTGAGAATGTTATCCTTATGTCGTCATGCACACCTTTCATAAATTGAACCATCACCGAGGAAGTTTCATGGTTTCGAGAGGGAAATCACCAAGATTGAAGGGGGATCCAAATTTCCTTTGTCCTTTGTCCGTGACTTTTTTTTCTATGATGAACGTACACCCTACAAATCACCATGTTCAAATTTTACACTTTTCCGTGTTCATTTACCATATTTAGGGGATTATTTGCATTCTCTAGGCATTAATGCACATAATTCAAGTTCGAACAATCGGTGTATGAAAAGGTGCACAAGAACGGTCTGGAAAACCATCTTCGTGCCATTTAGTAAATTCTCATGCCTTTTACCAAGAATGGACAGATATTTTGAGGAAATGTGTGGCAATAGTCAACCATAAACGTTCCTTCATTGGGTTTTCAACTATAGAAAAAATGAAATAAATGATTGAAAAACATGACGCCCTGCAAATCACCGTGTTCAAATTTGGCATTTTCTGCGCTGACTTACCATATTTAAGGGATTATGTGCATTTTCTAGGCATTTGGCGCATATAAATCTAATCCAGCTATAGCTACACGGATGTGATGTCAGGGGTGTGGATTGTCGTTCGATCGCGGTGCATCCTATGGTGCACATGCGCGATCCGCGTGGCTGGGGTTCCGGCCAATCATAATGCAACACACAATAGCCTCAGCGCACATTGCTTCCGGAAGCGACGGAGATGAACCGTGTGTGATAATGAACGAGCAAAATTGTAAGGGAAGCCAAATTTCCTTTGTCGTTTATCGTTGAGCTCTTAAAAACCACCACACTATATGGCTGCCCGGCCCCTCCATCCCAGAGCTCTCTCCAAGCGTCATTCATGGCACCGCGACGCACAGTAACCGGTAAGGAAGCGATGGCATTGCATGGTGCCGCGTTCCTCGCCGCCTGCGACCGCATACATGGTAAGGAAGCGACGGCATCTCGCCGTGCCGAGTTCATCGCCGCCGCCGGCCACACAGTTACGTGGGTGGACTTTGAGGCTGCCATGGCCGAATGGGCGGTGGATCTAGAGGCGGCCAAAGCAGCACAGGAGGATCGGAAAAGGTAGAAAGCAGTTAAGAAATGAGAGTCCTGCCGCCGCAAGAAAGAAGAGGCCACACGCCATGATGACAAGAGCTCGGCGGAGATCGAAGCACGGTTGGCTGCCGCCTACAAGACCAGGAAGGAGAACGCCGGCGTCTGGCCAGCATGCCCCGATGGCAGCATGTCAAAAGTAGTTTAAGTTTGTAGTATTAGAGCAAATTACCAGTAGTACTTTAAGTTTGTAGTATTAACGTGCAATGAGCATCCTTTGAGGGCTTTGAGCATTGATTAGCATGTGTGACCGTGTGTGCTTTTTTGCATTAATCATTAGAAGATCACAAAAAACACGGTTTCTATGTCATACCCGTGTGTGTTTTTTTGCCTTAGTGATCCATAATTTTGTTACTTGTGCGATGGTTCCTAATAAACCAGGCGTACCATTGACCGAAAAAATTGACTACACGTGTACATTTTTTGGAGACGGGAACTGCCAATTTTCTATTTTCTCGCACACGAGTATTCTACGTGCTTCATCTGTGTTGTGTGTTTCCCCCGCTCAAGTTTCAAGTTTCACAGCGAAATTTTCATTAGGCATGAGATTTCAGAATTTATTCCTCCAACCACATCCCAACCCATCAAATTTCCTCAGTATCTCCGCCCCCCGCACCCTCCGTGCCTCCCCCTACCGGTATCTCAAACCGCTGCCGTCGCAACCAGAGCTTCAACCGCATCTACATTCTGCTCAGATCTAGTCAAGTAACCAACCGATCTCTATCACGACCTCAGCCGAATTGCTTAAATGGTGCCTATGAAACATCCTCATGCCTCCAAATCCCCACCGTCCCTACCTCTAGAGCATCACCGTGCAAGCCCAACCACATATCACGTGGAAGTCGTGGAGCTGATGGCGGTCCATGGCGCGATGGCCGCTGTGCGTGTTGACCCGGAGGAACACCTCGCATCCGCCGCCGCCAACATGGTGCGGGCTCTGGCCCAGAAGTAGTGCCCGGGCGACTACCCCCCAAGACTTAACAGGTATGATCTAACCAGCTAAATCTTACCAATACCACTTGTAATGGCTATGTTTTGTACGGTTGATGTATTAAGCATGTTCGTGCCTTGTTTATTTCAGTACTGCACACTGTGTGATGTTCAAGTATTAACTGTTCAGTTCAATTTCACCAATACCAGCAACAAACTTTGCTACCATGCTACTCTCCGCAATGAAGATATAATAGAGATGCTGCCCATTTCTATTTTTGGTGGATCCTAACCCCGTTGTACTTAACATGCATATCCATGTACTTACGTAGGGCCATAACAGGGGATGCTGTTGTTTGCCGTCGAGGTCAGCTGCATCCCATGTCTTACAGTATTTTACATCATTTGTGCAATTGCAGTTTGGCTTCTAACACTTACTTGCTTCTTGTAGGTACACATGTCGGGGGCACTAATCCACGCTTCGGCTAGGAGGAACAGCTTGCCTCCGCCGCCACTGACTTTGGGCGTGCTCTGGCCAAGATGAAGTGCCCCAGCAACTACCTCTCAGGACTTACCAAGTATGAACTCACCAGTTCAATCTTACCAATACCAGTTGCAATTAATGGCTATGTTTTGTACAGTCGATGTCTTAAGCATCTTGTAGTAAACATGCCTAACACGTTTTAGCTATTTCCCCTACCTTTTTATAGACAACTGGGCCATTATCTGCTCTGGCAGCACCTGCCTTGTGATGTCTAACTCTGCCAATTGCATTTTTATCAGTACCAGTTTCAATGGCCATTAAGCCTGTTGCAATTAACAGTTGTCCATTTTAAAAGTTTTATTTCAATGGCTACAAACTTACAAAACATGAATTAGGATGTTGTTAAGCCTGTTGCAATTAACAATTGTGTCCATTTTTAATCCGTCCCTTGCTACCGTGCTACTCTTTCGCAATGAAGATATCACTACAGATGCTACCGTTTTATTCCCATTTACTATTTTTGGTGGATGTTAACCCTGTTATAGTTAACATTGGCTTTCCTTGTACTTACACAGGGCTACAATGGGGGATGCTGTTGTTTGCCGTCGAGGTTAGCTGCGTCCCATGTCTTATACACCATCTATTCCTAAATTTAAGTATTTTTAGAGATTCCAATATAGACAACATAAGGAGCAAAATGAGTGAATCTAGATTCTAATCTAAACTATATCTATAATTCTATATACATCCATATGTAGTTCATATTGAAATCTCTAAAAATACTTGTACTTAGGAATGTAGGTAGTTGTATTTTACATCATTTGTGCAATTTCATTTAGCTTCTAACATTTAATGGTTGCTTGTAGGTACGTATATGGGTGGTACTGATCCACGCTTCGATCCCTTTTGCATATGGGGCAATGAGATATTCATGAACAAGTGTCAAGTGAGGAAACGAAGAAAGATTGTTAGGCGAAAGATACGGGTGATGGGAATTAAGCTCTTTATTTAAACTTTGTCCAAGACATCAGTGAACTATAGGATGGTAAGTAATCTGTTGTCTTTTCCCGTGGCCACAACAAGTTACTGTATTAGACCTCATGATCTGATAATTTTTCTCTTTCCAGTGGTTTCCAAAGCTATTTAATGATGATTACCTTGCAAACTACATGACTGAAGTGGAGGCAACTAAGGTTAAAGCATATAATTCATATGCTACCATGATAATGCTCTAGAAGTCTTCCTGAAGGCGGTGAAGGATGAGCGGGCGATCGTCACAAGGGGTTGGACAAAAGTTGTTTGTGCCTATGGCATGCAGGAAGGCACATTATGGGCATTCCACTTCTTCAACAAATTGGCAGTCAAAATGATTTACACTTGTCTCTTCACCTTTACCGCCTGTAAATATTGTGGTTCATCATAGTTAATTGATGTCTAATCCTGTAATTACTAAACATATTGTACTGACAATTTTATTTATAGATTCGTTGTTGAACCATTATGCTGAGAATTTTAATTGCACGTTCCATATTTCAAAAATTCCAATTCGAATTATAAATTACAGCCTAAAAAATTATACAGGAGTGAATAAAATAATGTACACACGGTTAGAGAGAAAGCAATGTGTGCAATGTAAAAAGAAAACAGACGGTTCTTTGACGTGAAATGTTTGTGATGCCCTTCGGATGCACACACACGGTTTTGTCTCATATGTGTGTGCGATTCATGGTAATACGGCAAACGTTTCAAACCAGTGTGCCTGTGTGATAGGAATACCAATCACACACAGTTATGAAAATGAACACGTTGGCGTTAGTAGAGGCACCACACACATTTTACATTCTTGAACCGTGTGCGATAATGTACCTATCACAAACATATCACCAGATTAAATGTTGATGTCCACCTTTTTCACATGACTATAACGACCTAATCGTTTGGGATGTACATAAGAATGGAAATGCACTCCTTGGATTGACTGTGTGTGATATACATACGAACGGAAATGTTTTTCTGGGATTCATCGTGTGGGATGTACATACGAACAGAAAGAATTGGGTTTCCATGCCTCGCCCGATCGCACACGAGCCAGCTTGTGTGCCAGGAGGGCCTATCCCCGATGGTTTCTGGGTCGTCTGGGAAGGACCCCCCTATCGCCCACACTCACTTGGCGACGGTTCCAAATGCCGTTGCGGAAAGGGGTTTAAAACCGTTTGTATAGCACCGACGCGTATGAGGGAGTCCTGGACTAGGGGGTGTCCGGATAGCCGGACTATCATCATCAGCCGGACTCCAAGACTATGAAGATACAAGATTGAAGACTTTGTCCCGTATCCGGATGGGACTTTCCTTGGCGTGGAAGGCAAGCTTGGCAATACGGATATGTAGATCTCCTACCATTGTAACCGACTCTGTGTAACCCTAACCCTCTCTGGTGTCTATATAAACCGGAGGGTTTTAGTCCGTAGGACGAACAACCATTACAACAATCGTACCATAGGCTAGCTTCTAGGGTTTAGCCTCCTTGATCTCGTGGTAGATCCACTCTTGTACTACCCATATCATCAATATTAATCAAGCAGGAGTAGGGTTTTACCACCATCGAGAGGGCCCGAACCTGGGTAAAAACATCGTATCCCTTGTCTCCTGTTACCATCTGCCTAGACGCACAGTTCGGGACCCCCTACCCGAGATCCGCTGGTTTTTACACCGACATTGGTGCTTTCATTGAGAGTTCCTCTGTGTCGTCACTAGTAGGCTTGATGGCTCCTTCGATCATCAATAATGACGCGGTCCAGGGTGAGACTTTTCCCCCCGGACAGATCTTCATATTCGGCGGCTTTGCACTGCGGGCCAATTCGCTTGGCCATCTGGAGCAGATTGAAAGCTACGCCCCTGGCCGTCAGGTCAGATTTGGAAGTCTAAACTTCACGGCTGACATCCGCGGAGACTTGATCTTCGACGGATTCGAGCCACAGCCGAGCGCGCCGCACTGTCACGATGGGCATGATTTAGCTCTGCTGCCGGACAGTGCCCTGGAGGCCGCACATGAGTCCACTCCGACCCTTAGTTCGGAGCCGACCGCGCAGATCGAGGACGGGTGGCTAGACACCGCCTCGGGGGCTGCAATCTCTATGGCGATGGAGCTGAATACTAACCTTGTCCCTTGTAAAGCTCGTGACTCCGAGGTGTCGGACTGCGAACCTCCTGCGCCCCTACCAATCGAATCCGATTGGGTGCCGATCATGGAGTTCACCGACGCGGACATCTTTCAGCACTCGCCTTTCGGTGATATTCTGAGTTCGCTAAAGTATCTCTCGTTGTCAGGAGAGCCCTGGCCGAACTGCGGTCAGGACAGTTGGGATGCGGACGACGAAGAAATTCAAAGCCCACCCACCACCCACTTTGTAGCCACTGTCAACGATCTAACCGACATGCTAGACTACGACCCCGAAGACATTGACGGTATGGACGATGATGTCGGGGACGACCAAGAAACAGCGCCTACGGGGCACTAGAAGACCACCTCAACTCATGACATATACATGGTGGACACACCAAAAGGAAGCGATAACGAGGAACAACGGGACGCGGCGAAGGATAATTCCCCCGAAAAACAACCAAAACGGCGACGCAAGCGCCGCCCGAAGTCCCACCTCGACAACAACAGCACCCATAATGACCCAGCCGTAGAGTAGGGCAAACCAGTGGACGACAAACAAGCAACCAAGCAACCATCCGAACAGGATGAATCGGACAACCAACCCATCCTCGGCGAAAACAATAGTCCAGACGATCTCACACCGGATACATCACCGGAGCATAAGAACCTTCACAAAAGGCTCGTCGCCACTGCAAGAAGTTTGAAGAAGCAGAAATGGAAGCTCAAAACATCGGAAGACGTACTCAGAAGGAGGTGGAGCAAAGTACTCAAAACCGCAGACAAATACGGCAATAGTCACCAAGCAAAGAGCTACCCGAAGCGCAAGCTGCTGCTCGAATTCGACGAGGAGGCCGTAGAGCCGCCACAATCAAAAAGCAAAGAGGCCGCCTGGCCGGATAGACGACCAGATGACAGGCCAAGAGCGGCAAGCGGCACCGCACACAAGCCGGCACATGACACACATAAAGATGCTCGCCAAAAGGATGGCCCGGTCAGGTCCATTTACGGGCCAAAAAAGAGGGCACCAGGAAGCAACACAACACGCTGAGTGCTCGAAGATAACGGCACACCTAAATACAGGGGCGCCGCACACCCACTATGTTTCACCGATGAGGTGCTGGATCATGAATTTCCAGTGGGATTCAAGCCCGTAAACATAGAGGCATACGACGGAACAACAGACCCTAGAGTCTGGATTCAGGATTACATCCTACACATACACATGGCTAGAGGAGATGATATGCATGCCATAAAATACCTACCCCTCAAGCTCAAAGGGCCAGCTCGGCATTGGCTCAAAAGCCTCCTAGAAAATACCATTGGAAGTTGGGAAGAGCTCGAGGACGCGTTTAGAGCAAACTTTCAGGGGACTTATGTCCGCCCTCCGGATGCAGACGATTTAAGTCACATAACTCAACAGCCCGGAGAGTCAGCGCGCAAATTCTAGAACAGGTTCCTCACCAAAAAGAACCAAATAGTCGACTGTCCGGACGCCGAAGCTTTAGCAGCTTTTAAACATAACGTCCGAGATGAATGGCTCGCCAGACACCTCGGCCAGGAAAAGCCAAGAACAATGGCCGTGCTAACGAGCCTCATGACCCGCTTTTGCGCGATGGAAGATAGCTGGCTGGCAAGATGCAGCACCAACGACCCGAGTACATCCGAGATCAGAGATGGAAATGGAAAATCACGACGCAAGAAAGATCAGCGCCGAAATAAAGAAAATGGCCCAAAGAACACGGCGGTCAACGCCGGATTCAATAGCTCTTGGCCGAACAAGAAAACACTGCCTATTAAGGACAACAGTGATGAGCTATCCAACCTAAACAAAATTTTGGATCGGATATGTCAAATCCACAGTACCCTCGGGAAGCCTGCAAACCACACCCACCGAGATTGTTGGGTCTTCAAGCAGTCTGGCCGACTCAACGCCGAACACAAGGGGCTAAACACGCCAAGCGAGGACGATGATGAACCCCACCAGCAGAGCACCGGAAAACAAAAGACTTTCCCGCAAGAAGTCAAAACAGTAAACTAACTCCATGTGATAATACGGAAGAATAGTGCGGCACCCGCTAAAGTACGCGTCGCACGGTCCACCCCAGCGGAATCCCGAGATTGGATGTCAAAACCAATTACTTTCGACCACCTGGATTACTCCAGAAGTATTTGAAACGCAGGATGGACTGCTCTGATATTGGATCCTATAATCGACGGACTACAATTTACACAAGTCCTAATGGATGGCGGCAGCTATTTAAACCTGCTATATCCGGACACAATCCGCAAGTTGGGGATAGACCCTACTAAAATTCGCCATAGCCGCACTTCCTTCAAAGGAGTGACGCCAGGCCCTTACGCCAAGTGCACGGGCTCCTTACTACTAGAAGTTGTGTTTGGATCACCCGACAACTTCCGTCGCGAAAAGCTAATCTTCCATGTCGCCCCATTCAAAAGTAGCCGTCAAGCACTATTGGGACGTGAAGCTTTCGCCCGCTTTAACGCAATACCGCACTACGCGTCTCTTACACTTAAAATGCCCGGTCCACGCGGCATCATCTCATTAAAAGGTCGTTCAAGACCCCGGACACGGCTAGGCGAGTCCACGCTCCCTAGCCGCATACCCCTTCACAAGGGGCTGTGCGTATGAACAATAAGAGCCAATAAAAGCTCAACTTTATTCATTCATACTTTGTTTTCATTACATTTTTTGCACGATTTCTTTTCCAACTAAGTTCCTCTCTTTTACAGATGAACAGAGTGCTACACCCGTCCAGGATACAGCACAACGGAGACACAAGCGCAGACGTGCAGCAGGGACCCGTCGCAAGGATTCTTTTCAGATTAAGACCCTGCGTAAACCTTTCTTACTGTCTCTTGTTGATTCACATCCCCCGGTTTTTCACCATAACCAATGAGGAGGCTGGCGTTTTGGCATCGGCCGCGTCAGAAATTTTCGCCTGTACCTGGACACGAGGGGCTTAGGGCATCGTTCTGCCCGTTATCATAAAGACCGAATACCTTAGGGAGTGTTCGGCGTCTCGAGTTAGGCCTTATATGCATCAGCTCCGAATCATGTCTTTGGTCAAATGTTGGGTTTGCCCGGCTCCTATGTTTTGCTGCCTTACGTTCCATATCATCGGCTAACGCGGCACCAGGAGAACTACTGTGATTGTGCCCCGGTTCGGCCGGGCGAGCACCTCAGTAGAGAAAGCCGACAACTGACTGTCATGATATAGCGAGAGACTGGTCAACCACTCGATCGACTACCGGAATGTTTAGAATTCCTCCAATTTGATGAAGGACCATTTCCCGATCAGGCACACACGCGCCCCGAATTCGGAGAGCGCGGTGCCCCTAGGGCTATATCGTAGCCCCACCTTCGAACTCCCATGGCTAAGTGAAAGTGATAAAGCATTATAGTCCGGTTGCCTCGTTTGCTACGCTACCACCTCCTTCACAGGACCAAGACATTGGATTAAGTGTGAAAATGCGCTATTTTGCAAACACCCCTGCACCATGTGCGTGGGGGCTGAAGCCGAAGACTGCCATCTTTCAGGTTATACACTAGTATACATGAACGGCCACACAGGATATATTTTCAATACTTGAATGCACAAGTATAAAAAGCACTTCTATTATGAATATCGTTTTACAAATCATAAAGATCATTTGAACATGACATTTTTTGAGCATTGCGACTCTATTACACGAGCACCCTGCAGGACTTCTCCAAAATAGTGCTAGGCGGGTAACCGGCTCTCGTCCGAACTCCGGGTTGCAATAGCGATGGCATCCATCTCCGTCCGGTATGTCTTCAGGCGGGCAAGGGCCATCCGTGCACCCTCTATGCATGCCGACCGCTCCATCGCCTTGATATGCGGCACCGCCCCAAGAAATTGCTGCAATAAGCCAAAATAACTCTTCGGCTTAGGCCTATCCAGCCACAGATGAGCCACTATATCCGTCATGGCCAATCCGGACAATCGATTCAGCTCAGCCCACTCAGCCAACCGATCGGTCAACGGAAGTGAACGCTCCGGACTGTGGAATTGAGACCAAAAAAGCTCTTCTGTCTCGTGATCCTTTTGACTTCGGAAGTGCACAACCGCATCCGCCGCACTCGTCGCCAAATCAAGATAAGGATCCTCCGGACCCCACAGCTGGCCAAGCTGAGCATACTTCTGATCTGTGAACTTCCTGCGGAGCAGAAAGGGCTTGCCAGCCGCAATGCCTCCGGCTTGACGCAGCTCCTCCTTTATAGCCCTTATTGCAGAACAGGCATCCTTGGCTTCGGCGGTGGCCTTCTTCAGGTCTTCTCGCTCCGCTCGGCGTTCTCTTTCAAGAACCTCATAGCGGTCGGTAACATCCTTCAGCTTCACGGCCATTCCGGCCATCTCCTCCCTGCTTCGGCAGTGAGCTGCCTTTTCGGCTCTTAGCTCTTCGGCTGTCCTCGAAGCAGCCGCATCACTCCTTCTGGCATGCTCCTTGGCTCGAGCAAGCTCTGCCCGAAGGTTCTCCATAGCAGCGGCACCATCTGGATCACGCATACATATTGTAAGGAGTGGGAGTCAGCTCCCTTACTAGGTGACCACAGAGAAACAACCTACCTCCTGACTCGTCGAGTCGTTTATTGACCAGCGCGATGTCTGCATCCGCAACGTCGAGCTGCCGCTTTAGTTCGGCAACTCCATCAGTCCGGCTGGCCACCGGACCATCCGCCACCTGCATAGGAAAGGCGAGAATTAATACCTGAGATTATGATCCTCGGCACGCTGTCGCTTTCAACAACGTGCCGAGTCTCAGGGGCTACTATCTATACAGGGCACACTTTATGTGTAAAACTGTCAAAAGGTATGTCATTTTTACGTACCGCAAACCCCGCCAGCAAACTTCTGACGGCATCATGCAACCCGCCCTCGGCGGATGAAATTCTTTCAATCACCGTACTCATCAATGTACGGTGTCCTTCTGAGATAGACGCCCTCTCGAGCAGATCCTTCAGCTCCCCCGGCCGTACACCAGTTGGTGCCGAACTCTCCGTCCCTGCCGGACTCGAGGATACCCTCCGCGACGACACCTCAGGGTCGTCCGCCCCGCCTGATGGTGTAGAAGATGGAGGCGTCTCTCTCTCCATTCATCTCCGGATGAAGGTCCCCCGAAGATGAGCTCAGTTGAGAAGGACGGAGATCCGAACTACAAGGTAAAAACTTTGGTTATCCTCAGAAGCAAAAATAGAGATATCCCTTATTACAAAACTTCCTTTTTTTCTACTTACGGCTCGCTGGAGGGCTGATTCCTTGGGGGAGATAGTGCGGCCGGGGCCTCCCCCGGCGTAGGACCCTCTGGTGAAAATTTCTTCCCCCGCTTTGAGGCCCTAGCCTCTGGGTCTTCGGAAGCGGTCCTCTTCTCCCCATGGAGGGAGGGATTCTCGATCCCCCTTTCTCCAAAGCCTCCTTAGTGGAGGCGGTAGTTTCTATGTTTTCCCCTTCGCCCTCCTCTAGAGGCACAACCTCCAGCATCTTGACCAACACCGGATCCAGCGTGGTCTCAGGGAGGGGGGCCGGACATCGTATCAGTTTTGCTTGCGCTATCCACTCCTGTCCAAGGGGTAGCTGGTTAAAAGGCAAATCCATAATGAATAAATGGATGATGCGTCCGGACACAGGGCTACTTACTTGAGTATCCGGGCGATTGCAGCTTAGCCCGGCGTCCTCGGTCAATTCCGGACACACTTCTTGTGATCCTAAGAACAATTTGTACATCTCCACGGGTGTCGAACCCATGAAGTGTTGGAGAACTCATGGCCCCTCTGGATTGAATTCCCACAGGCAGAGGGGGCGCCGTTTGTAGGGCAGAAGACGCCGAATCAACATAACCTGCATCACTACGACCAGATTGATCTCCCTCTCTTGGAGGTCTCTAATCTGGCCCTGCAATTGGGGTACGTCCTTTGACGGCCCCCAGTTAAGCCCTTTGTTGACCCATGACATCAGCCATTGTGGAGGGCCCGAGCGAAAGACGGGCGGCGGCTTCTGCCTGCTGCCCCTGGGAGCGGTAATATAGAACCACTCATGTTGCCACAAACCGAGCTCCTCCTGGAAAGAGCCCCCCGGCCATGGAGCATCGGCCCTCTTGCTTACAACATCCCCGCCGCACTCTACTCGACGCCCCTCAATCATCTTCGGCTCCATGTTGAAGGTTTTGAGCCACAAACCGAAGTGAGGGGTAGTGCGGAGGAAGGCTTCGCAGACAACAATGAATGATGAGATGTGGAGGATGGACTCCGGAGCCAAGTCGTGGAATTCCAACCCATAGTAAAACATGAGCCCTCTCACAAAAGGATCCATCGGGAAGCCTAAACCCCGACGGAGGTGGGACACGAACACGACACTCTCGCCGGGCTCGGGAGTAGGAATGACTTGCCCTTTGGCGGGCAACCTATGCAAAATCTCGTAGGTCAGGTACCTGGCTTCTCTCAGCTTTAGCACGTCCTCTTCCGTAACGGAGGAGGGCATCCACCGGCCCTGTAGGTAGGAGCCGGACATTTTCGAAGGTCCGAAGCGCTCGAATCTGGAGCCTTGGGTGTTGGAACTCGGGGCGAGAGGCAGATTCGATTGAGGATTGAAGAAAAGAAACGAGCCTTGGTCTCATTATAAAGAGGGGGAATACCAAGAGCCGTCCCCGTGACCGTTTGGAACTCACCTTCGATGGAGGAGGCGTGGCAACGGGCGCGGTTGGGTTACCCATGTCCGTATTGATGGGAATCCTGGAATAAGGGGAACACGATCTCTGCTTCGACAAGACGTGCCAAGGAAACCGCTTCGCTAAATGCGCTGAGGTGGTACAATAAAAACGATTCAAGTAAAGGCTTGGTAATGATGTGACGTCACGCCGCAAAATACGTCAGCAGATTGAATTTGTGTATATATTATTCTCTCTACGGTGGTATGTGGAATTTATTTTGCAGAGCCGGACACTATCCTCGTGTTCGCAATCTTCTATGAATTATTCGGAAGAGGAACTCGCCTTGTAATGCCGAAGACAGTATACGCGCCGGACTTGTCGTCATTGAAGCCTGGTTCAGGGGCTACTAAGGGAGTCCTAGACTAGGGGGTGTCCGGATAGCCGGACTATCATCATCATCCGGACTCCAAGACTATGAAGATACAAGATTGAAGACTTCGTCCCGTGTCTGGACGGGACTTTCCTTGGCGTGGAAGGCAAGCTTGGCAATACGGATATGTAGATCTCCTACCATTGTAATCGACTCTGTGTAACCCTAGCCCTCTCTGGTGTCTATATAAACCGGAGGGTTTTAGTCCGTAGGATGAACAACCATTACAACAATCGTACCATAGGCTAGCTTCTAGGGTTTAGCCTCCTTGATCTCGTGGTAGATCCACTCTTGTACTACCCATATCATCAATATTAATCAAGCAGGAGTAGGGTTTTACCTCCATCGAGAGGGCCCGAACCTGGGTAAAAACATTGTGTCCCTTGTCTCCTGTTACCATCCGCCTAGACGCACAGTTCGGGACCCCCTACCCGAGATCCGCCGGTTTTGACACCGACAGCGTACCAGTCATATTCCACCTAGTTTCTCATACCAACAAAAGAAAGAAATCTTCTATGATTTAACACATTACTTTACCCACATCTTTATAAGGAAGGAGTAGATGGTATTATTAGACGTTGTGTACCTCAGCATGAACAGGTACAAATCCTACGGAAATGTCAGTCCGAAGCTTATGGGGGGCATCATGCGGGAGATAGAACTGCTCACAATGTATTGCAATCTGGTTTTTTTGGCCTACCCTCTTCAAGGATTCCCGTAGGTTTGTCTTGTCTTGTGATGAATGTCAAATAATTGGTAATATCGGTAAGCGTCAGGAAATACCTATGAATTATTCACTTGTTATTGAACCATTTGATGTTTGGGGTTTTGATTATATGGGACCTTTTCCTTCCTCTAATAGGTATACTCATATTTTGGTTGTTGTAGATTATGTCACTAAGTGGGTAGAAGCTATTCCAACTAGTAGTGCTGATCACAATACTTCCATTAAAATACTTAAAGAAGTTATTTTCCCGAGGTTTGGAGTCCCTAGATATTTAGTGACTGATGGTGTTTCAAACTTTATCCATGGTGCTTTCCGTAAAATGCTTTCTAAATATGATGTTAACCATAGAATTGCATCACTCTATCACCCTCAATCCAGTGGTCAAGTAGAACTTAGCAGTAGAGAAATAAAGTTAATACTACAAAAGACTGTCAATAGGTCCCGAAAGAATTGGTCTAAGAAATTGGATTATGCACTTTGGGCTTATAGAACAGCAAATAAAAATACTATGGGTATGTCTCCTTATAAAATGGTTTATGGAAAATCTTGTAATTTGCCTCTTGAGCTAGAACATAAAGCATATTGGGCAATCAAAGAGTTAAACTATGATTCAAAGTTGCCAGTGAAAAGAGGTTATTTGATATTAGATCACTAGATGAATGGAGAACCCAAGCCTATGAAAATGCCAAATTATTTAAAGTAAAGGTTAAAAGATGGCATGATAAAAGAATCCAAAAGCGGGAAACCAAAGTTGGAGAATATGTTCTTTTCTACAACTCTTGTTTTAGGTTCTTTGCAGGAAAGCGTCTCTCCAAATGGGAGGGACCATATCTTATCGAAGAAGTTTATCGCTCTGGAGTTATCAAAATTAATAATGCCAAAGGTACTAACCCGAAGGTGTTCAATTGACAAAGAATTAAACACTATATCTCAGGTACGCCTATTAATGTTGAAAGTAATATTATTCAAACCATGACACCGGAGGAACACACAAAAGAAACCTTCTGAAACACTCCAGAACCCTGAAAAAGAGGAGGTACATGATACAATAAGTAAATGGACTCCGAAAATCCGCAAAAATATTTTCTGTCAGTTTTGGAATATTACAAAAAATAGGAAAATAAGAAATAACCAGGAAGGAAACAGGGGAGGGCACAAGACACCAGGGCGCGCATGCCTTGCTTGGCATGCCCAAATTGGTTGTGCCCACCTCGGGAACCTTCCCAACTCTGTTTTTCTTCCATATTCTTGTTTCCCAAGATAAAAAATATCTATATATACCCCCGGACGATTTGACCACTGCATCGCAGAAAAATCCCCTATTCTTTTTTCGTGTTGTTTTTTCTAGTAGATCTAAATCACCATGGCTGCACCAAGCTCCTCCAAGGACAAGTTCTTCGAGAAGGTCATCAACCCGTACTTGTCGGAGGTGATGAAGCAACCGCAAGCCATTGAGTGCGTGAGGGGTGCTCCACATCCAGGACATTTAGGGGCCCAAGAGGACGGGAAGCGTGGAGGCCGGGCTCGAGGCGATGGAACAAGACATCTTCAAGTGCCAAGGGATGGTGGAGCGTGGACTCAGTTCCAATCACCTCATGATCACGAAATTCACCCATAATCACAAGGTGGATGGCCGGTCCATGAAGGACATCGTATTGTGTTGCCTCCCAATGTATTCACCTTTAGGTGATGTCAACAATAATAGCCTATGCCAACTTACATCCAATTGGATATATATATCATGATCTTTCAAACACGAGGAGCTTGCCAAACGATAAAAATAAAAAGGGAAAGGTGAGGATCACCTTGACTCAGGCTTAAAGTAAAAACATAAAGTAAAAGATAGGCCCTTCACAGAGGGAAGCATAGGTTGTCATGCGCGTTAAGGGTTGATGCACAAAATCTTAATGCAAAAGAACGTCACTTTATATTGCCCCTTGTATGTGGACCTTTATTGTGCAGTCCGTCGCTTTTATTACTTCCACAACAAGTTCGTACAAAGCTTATTTTCTCTGCACTAATAAGTCATACATATTTAGAGAGCAATTTTTATTGCTTGCACCGATGACAACTTACTTGAAGGATCTTACTCAATCCATAGGTAGGTATGGTGGATTCTCATGGCAAAACTGGGTTTAAGGATATTTGGAAGCACAAGTAGTATCTCTACTTGGTGCAAGGAATTTGGCTAGCATGAGGGGGAAAGGCAAGCTCAACATGTTTGGAAGGTCAATGACAATATACTTTAACTGAGATGTCGGAAAACATAAACCATTATGTTGTATTCCTTGTCCAACATCAACTCTTTTAGCATGTCATACTTAATGAGTGCTTCACAATCATAAAAGATGTCCAAGATAATATATTTATATGTGAACCCCTCTTTCCTTATCACTTCCTATTAATTGCAACGATGACCAAGGCTACGTTCATCAACTCTCAACAATTTTTATGCCTCATACTTTCTATGTGTGAAGTTATCACTATCCATAAGATCAATATGAACTCTTTTATTCTTTCTACTTTCTCAAGATCATAGTAACATAACAAAGCCCTTGACTAACACTAATCTTTATTATAGATATCACACGACTCGATTACAAAAAGAGATCACAATGCAAAACTCAAAACTACTTGATATCAAAACTTCAAACTACTAGATCAAGATACTACTAAAAGGATCGAGCTAAATAAAGCGGTAAAGATAGGAGTGTGATGGTGATACGATACCGGGGCACCTCCCCCAAGCTTGGCAGTTGCCAAGGGGAGTGCCCATACCCATGTGATTATGTCCTCGGAGGTGGTGATGGTGGAGTTGTTGATGATGTAGGCTTGTCGTCCGTCTTCCAAGGCATAGGCTCCCCATCATAGAAGGATGATCGAGTCTCCGGGATCCTTAAATCTGCAGCCACTCATCCTCTTAAATCTATATTCATACTCACAGTTCTGGTTTTGCAGGTCATAAATCTGGGCTTGGAGGTGCTCGATTCTCTCTTGAAGCTTGAAGATGGTCTCCCCAATGACTTTAGCGTCTACCTTGTGGTTGTTGGTGAACTCTATGATCATCATCTGGTTGGCGTTGAGTCCACGCTCCACCATCCCTTGACACTTGAAAACTTCTTGCTCCACGGCTTCAAGCTTTGTCTTCATGCTCCCGGTATGCCTTGGTCCCTCCACATCGCGGATGTGCAGCACCCCCTAACGCATCTCAATGGTTTGAGGATGATGCAGCACCTCCGTGAGATAGGGTTTGATAACCCTCTCGAAAAACTTGTCCTTGGGAGCGCTTGGAGACGCCATGATGCTCTAGATCTGAAACAGAAACAGCTCGAAACAAAAACAGAGGATATTTGCGTGATACGGTGGTCAAAACCTTCGGGAGTATATATAATGAACTTTTACCGACCAAAATACGTAACGTGCAAGAAAACGGAGTCCGGGAGGCACACGAGGTGCCCACGAGACAGGGGGCGCGCCCTCCTCTCTCATGGGAGCCTCATGTCCCTTTCGAACTACTTCTTTCTTCCTAAAATTCTTAAATAATCCAAAACTGATAAAAATTGCCATTAGAGTTGTTTTGGAGTCGTTTTACTTACCGTACCACATACCTATGCCTTTTCGGAGTATGGAACGTTCTGGAAAGTATCCCTTATGTATTCCTAGGGGGTTACGATTTCAATAATATTAGTTTCAACATTGATAGGATTACCTGAAATATAATGTTTAATTCTTTGACCGTTTACCACCCTCGGATTTGTGCCTTCGAAGTTGTTGATTTTTATAGCACCAAAACGATAGACCTCCTCGATAACGTAGGGACCTTCCCATTTTGAGAGAAGTTTTCCTGCAAAAAATCTTAAACGAGAGTTGAATAATAATACATAATCTCCTACATTAAACTCACGCTTTTGTATCCTCTTATCATGCCATTGTTTGACTTTTTCTTTGAAAAGCTTGGCATTCTCATAGGCTTGGGTTCTCCATTCATCAAGTGAGCTAATATCAAACAACCTCTTCTCACCGGCAAGTTTGAAGTCATAATTGAGCTCTTTAATTGCCCAATATGCTTTATGTTCAAGTTCAAGAGGTAAATGACACGATTTTCCATAAACCATCTTATAAGGAGACATACCCATAGGACTTTTGTATACAGTTCTATAGGCCCATAATGCATCATCAAGTTTTTTGGACCAATTCTTTCAAGATCTGTTCACAGTCTTTTGCAAAATAAATTTGAGCTCTCTATTGCTCAACTCTGCTTGACCACTAGACTGCGGATGATAAGGAGATGCTATTCTACGATTAACATCATACTTAGCAAGCATCTTACGGAAAGTACCATGAATAAAATGTGAACCACCATCAGTCATAAGATATCTAGGGACTCCAAACCTCAGAAAAATAACTTCTTTAAGCATTTTAATAGAAGTGTTATGATCAGCACTACTAGTTGGAATAGCTTCTACCCACTTAGTAACGTAATCAACAGCAACTAAAATATGTGTATAACCATTAGAGGCAGGAAAAGGTCCCATATAATCAAATTCCCAAACATCAACCGGTTCAATAACAAGAGAATAATTCATAGGCATTTCTTGACGTCTACTAATGTTACCTATTCTTTAACATTCATCACAAGATAAGACAAACTTATGAGAATCTTTGAAGAGAGTAGGACAATAAAAACCAGATTGTAGTACCTTGTGTGCAGTTCTATCTCCAGCGTGGTGTCCTCCATAAGATTCAGAGTGACACTTACGTAGAATCTGTTCCTATTCATTCTCAGGCACACAACGTCTAATAACACCATCTACTCCTTCTTTATAAAGGTGTGGATCATCCCAGAAGTAATGTCTTAAATCATAAAAGAACTTTTTCTTTTGCTGGTATGTGAAACTAGGTGGTATATATTTAGCAACAATGTAATTAGCATAATCAGCATACCAAGGAGGAGTACGAGAATCATTGACGGCCGCTAATTGTTCATTAGGAAAGCTATCATTAATAGGTAGTGGGTCATCAAGAACATTCTCTAACCTAGACAAGTTATCTACAACGGGGTTCTCAGCTCCCTTTCTATCAATAATATGCAAGTCAAATTCTTGGAGCAAGAGAACCCATCTAATGAGTCTAGGCTTAGCATCTTTCTTTTCCATAAGATATTTAATAGCAGCATGATCAGTGTGAATAGTAACTTTGGAATCAACAATATAAGGTCTAAACTTATCACATGCAAACACAATTGCTAAGAATTCTGTTTTCAGTAGTAGCGTAATTTCTCTGGGCAGTATCAAGAGTCTTACTAGCTGTCGGTGTACTGGAGTAGGGGTACCCTAGTATCCCGAACTTGTGCACGGGCAGTCGCAGCACCCCGCGGCAAGGCTTGCCGGGTGACCGCCAAGGTCCTCCGTTGGTTCCTTTTGAGCCATTCAAGAACAAAGTGTTTAAGTCGAGAAGACAAGGCCCCGGCAAGAGGAGCTTGCCGAGAAGGTCAAGGCCCCGGCAAGAGGAGCTTGCCGGGAAGGCCAACCAAGGCATTTCAAGGAACTTGCCGCGATGCGCCTCGCGTCCCGGCAAGGCCCGGTGAGCGACAAGCTTCTGGACCCGACAAGACAACGACCGCGGCAAGCCACCACTTTGCACCCGCGCTCCAGCACATCCATCAACGTGTCGTGCTGGGGCCTTTCCAGGCGCGCGTGGAAGGAAGCTGTGCAGCTAGCGGTGCAAGGTGGCAAGCGGAGATGACAAGATGGCCATCGTGGCAAGCGGTGGCGCCCCTAACGGTCACTTTTCTGCACTGTTTGGGCGACGCAGACGGGCATTTAATGCCTTTGTCCCCTGCCGTCAGGGTTAGGTAGGATACACTGTACAAGTAGGTGTACCAACCGCACCTCTTTTCCATTTGTACCCTTGCATGCATTGCCACCTGTCGGGGACCCCTTGAGCATATAAAAGGAGGACCATGCGCAACATAGAGGGGGGTAGAGAACCAAAAAACATTCACGCTCGGTCTCGTGTGTACTGTAGCGCTCATCGCTCCCGAGCAAGAACACAATACAAACCACAAAGCAGCAGTAGGAGTTTTATCTCTCCGGAGAGCTCCGAAGCTGGGTAAACCGCTCGTGTGCTTCGCCTCGATCCGCCCTTCGTGCGGCCTCCGCCCCCCGCCGGACCGAAAGGGGCTCTGCCCCATAGGTGTTCGTTCCCACGACACTAGCACACTGGATAACATTCAATTTCTTATCAACTCTTTGCCCTAAGACAACACCTACAACATAATCACTAGCATCGCACATAATTTCAAAAGGTAAATTCCAATCGGGTGGCTGAACAATAGGTGCAGTGATCAAAGCTTTCTTAAGTGTCTCAAATGCTTCTACACAATCATCATCAAAGACAAAAGGAATATCTTTTTGCAATAAATTAGTCAGAGGCCTAGAGATTTAAGAGAAGTCCTTAATGAACCTTCTGTAAAAACCGGCGTGACCAAGGAAACTTCTTATACCTTTTATGTCCTTGGGACATGGCATCTTTTCAATAGCATCCACTTTGGCTTTATCAACTTCAATACCTCTCTCGGAGATCTTGTGCCCTAAGACAATGCCTTCATTAACCATGAAGTGACACTTTTCCCAATTCAGGACGAGACTAGTGTCTTCGCATCTCTGCAAAACTCGATCAAGGTTTCTCAAACAATCATCCAAAGAGGAACCATAGACTGAGAAGTCGTCCATGAATACCTCACAAATCTTTTCACAAAAATCAGAGAATATAGCCATCATGCATCTTTGGAAGGTAGCAGGTGCATTACATAAACCAAAAGGCATACGTCTATAAGCAAAAGTACCAAAAGGGCAAGTAAAAGTAGTTTTAGATTGATCCTTCGCTGATACAGGTATCTGAGAGAAACCAAAATAACCATATAGAAAGCAAAAATGTGTGTGTTTGGATAGCCTTTCTAGCATTTGATCAATAAAAGGTAAAGGGTAATGATCTTTCTTGGTAGCTTTATTTAACTTACGGAAATCAATTACCATCCTATAACCTGTAATAATTCTTTGCGGGATCAATTCATCTTTATCATTAGGAACAACGGTAATACCTCCCTTTTTAGGGACACAATGGACAGGGCTTACCCATTCACTATCAGCAACGGGATAAATAATACCTGCCTCAAGGAGCTTTAGTATCTCCTTTCTTACCACTTCCTTCATCTTGGGATTTAATCGTCTTTGAGGATCTATAACCGGTTTGGCATCTTTCTCCACTGAAATTTTGCGTTGACATAATGTGGGACTAATGCCCTTAAGATCATCCAGAGTATATCCAATAGCAGCTCGGTGCTTCTTCAGAGTTTTCAATAATCTTTCTTCTTCTTTCTCTGAAAGGTTAGCACTAATAATAACAGGATATATTTCTTTTTCATCAAGATAAGCATACTTAAGATTATCAGGTAATGGTTTGAGTTCAAACACGGGATCACCCTTTGGTGGAGGGGGATCCCCAAGAATTTCAAAGGGAAGGTTATGTTTCAACATAGGTTCCTGTTTAAGGAACACTTCATCTATTTCTTCCCTTTCCTTCATAAACATATCATTTTCACGGTCTAGCAAATATTGTTCTAATGGATCAGTTGGAGGAACAGAAATGGAAGCAAGACCAATAATCTCATCCTTACTAGGTGGTTCCCTTTCACGAGGTTGTCTACTAAACTTAGCGAAATTAAACTCATGAGACATACCATCTATGCCAACAGTGACAATATTCTTTTCACAATTAATCTTAGCACTAGCAGTATTCAAGAAGGGTCTACCAAAAATAATGGGACAAAAATCATCTTGTGGGGAACCAAGAACAAGAAAATCAGCAGGGTATTTAACCTTCCCACACAAAACTTCAACACCTCTAACAATCCCAATAGGTTTAATGGTATCCCTATTAGCAAGCTTAATAGTAACATCAATGTCTTCTAATTCAATGGCTGCAATGTCGTGCATAATTTCTTTTTATAGATCATAAGGTATCGCACTAGCACTAGCATCCATATCACATAAACCATGATAACAGTGATCTCCTATTTTAACAAAAATAACAGGCATGCCTACAACAGGTCTACACGTCTTAGTATCAGGTCTAGCAATATTAGCAGTTTCACCCAAGAAAGAAATAACATGCCCATATAAGTCCTCATCCAAGAGATCTTTAATCATAGCAATACTAGGTTCAACATTAATTTTCTTAGGAGGTGTATAAGTCCTAGTATTACTCTTACAAACAATAGTCGAAGCTTTAGCATGATCCTTTATCCTAACAGAAAAAGGTTTTTTTTTCAACATAAGCAGTAGGAACAATAGGATCACTATAGGTAATAGTCTTTTCTTCGACTGTAATAGGTGTAACTACTTTTACTTCAACAGGAGGATTATATTTAAACCCTTCTCTTTAGGGAGATCAACGTGAGTAGCAAAAGATTCACAGAAAGTAGCTACTATCTCAGAGTCAAGTCCATACTTAGCGCTAAATCCACGAAAAGCATCGGTATCCATAAAAGATTTAACACAATCGAACGTAGGTGTCATACCTGAATTCTTACCATCGTCGGACCCCAATCTTCAGAGTTGCGTTTAATTCTTTCCAATAAGTCCCATTTGAAATCAATAGTCTTCAGCATATAAGAACCAGCACAGGAAGTATCGAGCAGGTTGCGATTATCAAGAGAAAGTCGATCATAAATTTTTTGAATAATCATTTCCCAAGAGAGCTCATGATTTGGGCATGAATATAACATTGACTTAAGCCTCCCCCAAGCTTGAGCGATGCTTTCTCTTTCGCGAGGCCAGAAATTATATATGTAATTACGATCACAATGAACAAGATGCATAGGATAGAACTTCTGGTGAAATTCCAACTTCAATCACTTATAATTCCAAGATCCCGTATCATCACATAGCCTATACCATGTCAATTCATCTCCCTTCAAAGATAAAGGGAAGACCTTCCTTTTGACAACATCATCGGGAATACCTGCAAGCTTAAATAATCCACAAACTTCATCCACAAAGATAAGGTGTAAATCGGGATGCAATGTTCCATCTCTATCATACCCGAAGGAATCTCAAAGTAAATATTTTCATAAAGTTCAGTAGGTTGAGGGGCAACTCTTTGCTCTTCCGGTTGTGGTGAACAAACCCCAAACAAGCCCCTCAAAGGATTAGTTTCCATAGTGACAAGTAACAGAAAATTTCAGCACACTATATAAATGTTTCCTTACCAAGTTCCACTCACCAAAAGCGCTACACTCCCCGGCAACGGCGCCAGAAAAGAGTCTTGATGACCCACAAGTGTAGGGGATCTATCACAGTCCTTTCGATAAGTAAGAGTGTCGAACCCAACGAGGAGCAGCAGGAAATGATAAGCGGTTTTTAGTAAGGTTTTCTCTGCAAGCACTGAAATTGTAGGTAATAGATAGTTTTGTGATAAGATAAATAGTAACGAGCAACAAGTAAATAAAGTAAGTAAAGTGAAGCAAGGTGGCCCAATCCTTTATGTAGCAAAGCATAAGCCTGGACAATTTGCAATAATGAGGAAGGAGCTCCCGAGGACACATTGGGAATTATCGTCAAGCTAGTTTTCATCACGTTCATATGATTCGCGTTCGGTACTTTAATAATTTGATATGTGGGTGGACCGGTACTTGGGTACTGCCCTAACTTGGACAAGCATCCCACTTATGATTAACCTCTATTGCAAGCATCCGCAACTGCAATAAGAAGTATTAAGGTAAACCTAACCACAGCATTAAACATATGGATCCATATCATCCCCTAACGAAGCAACGCATAAACTAGGGTTTAAGCTTCTATCACTCTAGCAACCCATCATCTACTTATTACTTCCCCATGCCTTCCTCTAGGCCCAAATAATGGTGAAGTGTCATGTAGTCGATGTTCACATAACACCTCTAGAGGAAAAGACAACATACATCTCATCAAAATATCAAACGAATACCAAATTCACTGACTACTAATAGCAAGACTTCACCCATGTCCTTAGGAACAAACGTAACTACTCACAAAGCATATTCATGTTCATAATCAGAGGATTAATAATATGCATAAAGGATCTGAACATATGATCTTCCACCAAGTAAACCAATTAGCATCAACTACAAGGAGTAATCAACACTACTAGCAACCCACAGGTACCAATTTGTGGTTTTGATACAAGATTGGATACAAGAGATGAACTAGGGTTTTCAGAGGAGATGGTGCTGGTGAAGATGCTGATGGAGATTGACCCCCTCCCGATGAGAGGATCGTTGGTGACGACATTGGTGATGATTTCCCCCTCCCGGAGGGAAGTGTCCCCAGCAGAACAGCTCTGCCAGAGCCCTAGATTGATTCCGCCAAGGTTCCGCCTCGTGGCGGCAGAGTTTCGTCCCGTAAGCTTGCCCACGATTTTTTCCAGGGTAAAAGTGATGATATAGCAAAAGATGGACGCCGGAGGCCCACCAGGGGTCCCAGGAGATAGGGGGGGCGCCCTATAGGGGGGCGCCCCCTTGTCTCCTGGACAGGGTGCGGGCCCCCTGGCCTATTTCTCTCGCTCAGAAATTCTTATTAAATCCAAAAAGTTGTTTCGTGGAGTCTTAGGACTTTTGGAGCTGTGCAGAATAGGTTTCCAATGTTTGCTCCTTTTCCAGCCAGAATTCCAGTTGCCGGCATTCCCCCTCTTCATGGTAAACCTTGTAAAATAAGAGAGAATAGCCATAAGTATTGAGATATAATGTGTAATAACAACCCATAATGCAATAAATATTGACATAAAAGCATGATGCAAAATGGACGTATCATCCACCTCTCATAGCTATGCATCTCTATGCATAGATCTTGCGTGTGCGTAGAAATTTTTTGTTTTCCATGCAACGTTCCCTAATAGTGGCATCATGAGCCAGGTCTATGCGTAGATGATATGCATGAGAAGAACACAAAACAGTTGTGGGCGGTGATGTTCAAACTTCTTACCACCAACGTGTTATTCTGATTTGAGGGTATTCTCGGATGAAGCAGCCTGGATCAACCTTACATGTCCACGTACATGAGACCGGTTCCACCGACTGATGCAACTTATTTTGCATAAGGTGGCTGGTGGGTGTCTATTTCTCTCACTTTAGTTGAATCAAATTTGGCTACGTCTGGTTCTTACAGAAGGTTAAAATAGCAAACTTGATAATCACCATTGTGGGTTTGCGTAGGTAAGAACAATTCTTGCTAGTTATCCATATCAGCCACGTAAAACTTGCAACAACGAAGTAGAAGACGTCTAACTTGTTTTTGTAGGGTATGTTGTGATATGATATGGTCAAGGCGTGATGTGATATACATTGTATGAGATGATCATGTTTTGTAATATCGAATACCGGCAGTATCCTTAGGGTTGCCTTTTAATTATTGTATGACTTGCGTATCAATCCTTAAGCGCCATGTAATTGCTTTACTTTATCGCTATGCATTAGCAATAGTTGTAGTAGCAATAATTGGCGAGACGACCACGATGCAACGATGGAGATCAAGGTGTCGCACTATTGACGCTGGAGATCATGACGTTGCTTTGGAGATGGAGATCAAAAGCACAAGATGATGATGGCCATATCATGTCACATATTTTGATTGCATGTGATATTTATCCTTTATGCTTCTTATTTTGCTTAGAACGACGGTAGCATCATAAGATGATCCCTTCACTTAATTTCAAGATAAAAGTGTTCTCCCGGAGTATGCACTGTTGCTAAAGTTTGTCGTTTCGAAGCACCTCGTGATGATCGGGTGTTGTAGACTCTACGTTCACATACAACATGTGTAAGTCAGTTTTGCACAAGCAGAATACTGATACGTCTCCAATGTATCTATAATTTATGAAGTATTCATGCCATGTTTACATCAATTTTATATGGTTTTGGCATGATTTTATTAGAACTAACCCGGATTGATGTTGTTTTCAGCAGAACTACCGTGGTGTCGTTTTTTGTGCAGAAATAAAAGTTCTCGGAATGTGCTAAAAATTTATGGTGATTTTTTATGGACCAAAAGAGACCCCTGAAGAACTGGATTTGGGCTAGGAGGTGATCGAGGAGATCACAAGCCAGTGGCGCGCCCCCCTAGGGCGCGGCCCTACGGCTTGTGGGCCCTTGGAGCACCCCCTTGACGTGAGACTGACGCCAAAAATTCCTATAAATACTAAAACCTCTAGAAAGAAACCTAGATCGGAAGTTCCGCCGCCGCAAACCTCTGTAGCCATGAAAAACAAATCGAGACCCTCTTCCGGCACCCTGCCGTTGGGGGAAATCATCACCGTAGGCCATCTTCATCATCCCGACGGTCTCCATGACAAGGAGGGAGTAGTTCACCCTCGGGCCCGAGGGTATGTACCAGTAGCTATGTGTTTGATCTGTCTCCCTCGTGTTCTTGATTTGGCACGATCTTGATGTACCTCGAGCTTTGTTATTATAGTTGGATCATATGGTGTTTCTTCCCTCTCTATCTCTTATTGTGATGAATTGAGTCTTGCTCTTTGAGGTTTCGTTATGTTGGATTGAGTATTGGTTTGAGAACACTTGATGTATGTCTTGTGATGGGATATCTGTGGTTACTATGGGATGTTCTATTGATTCACTTGATGTATGCTTTGGTACTCAACTCGCGGATTTCCGAGGTGACATTGGGGTAATCTATGCATAGGGGTTGATGCATGCTTTCATCTTATGTTCTCTGATAGATACTTTGGAATGATTCTTTGTTGCACGTTGAGGGATTGTTATGTGATTCAATTATGTTATCATTGTTGAGAGACTGCACTAGTGAAAGTATGAACCCTAGGCCTTGTTTCTAAGCATGTGTGCTCACTTGCTACCCTGCTATTTTTTTAATTTGGGATTACAAAAACCTATATCTACTATCCATATTACACTTGTATCACCATCTCTTCGCCGAAACAGTGCACCTATACAATTTACCATTGTATTGGGTGTGTTGGGGACACAAGAGACTCTTTGTTATTTGGTTGCAGGGTTGTTTGAGATAGACCATCTTCATCCTACGCCTTCCACGGATTGATAAACCTTAGGTCATCTACTTGAGGGAAATTTGCTACTGTCCTACAAAACTCTATGCTTGGAGGCCCAACACGAGTCCACAAGAAGAAGGTTGCAGAGTAGACATCAAGCTCTTTTCTGGCGCCGTTGTCGGGGAGGTGAGTGCTTGAAGGTATATCTTTAGATCTTGCAATTGAATCTTTTAGTTTCTTGTTTTATCACTAGTTTAGTTTATAAAAGAAAACTACAAAAAAAGTGGAATTGAGGTTGCCTCATATGCTTCATCTTTTTAATGTCTTTCGTGAAAATGATGGAAAGGAAAATTGTGCCAAAGTGTTAGAAGAAGAAGTCAATAAAATGTTTGGCACTAAATCTTTGAATGATGAGCATGATTGCAATGTTGTTAGTATCAATTCTTTGAATATCCAAAATACTAATGATGATTGCACTAGTCATGACAAAAGTATTTCTTATAAGCATGTCAATTTTTGTGGAGTGCATAGAGTTTGTGAGGACATGCCTTATATATAGGGATAGTATATTTTGTAAGAAGCATAACTATGATAAAACGAATTGGTGGCTTTAGGTGATCGATAAATTTTCTACAAAATTACGCTCTCTTCATCCCATTACTTGTGAACTTTGCAATAGGGTTGGTCACCTCAATTTCCAATGCATACTTTTTCATGATCGAATCGTGGCCAAATATTGCAATAACTTGATCACCCTTGAACTTTATAATGAACTTTGTTTATTTTTGGGGTGTGAAGAATTGTCACATAAAAATAGTTGGTTTGAAGCATTCATATTCACGGACCATGTTGAAACTAATTTGAAAGAAATCTATATGTTCTATATGGTAAATTGAATGAAAGTGCTTGTATTGCCAACTATAAAAAGATGGGAAAACCAATAGAATATAAAATTACTAATGAAATGGTAAAGATTTCCAATTTCCCTCCTATTGTTTCTCATGATGAAATAGGTGATAACCCACAAGTATAGGGTATCGCAACAGTTTTCGAGGGTAGAGTATTCAACCCAAATTTATTGATTCAACACAAGGGGGTCCAAAGAATATTCTCAAGTATTAGCATTTGAGTTGTTAGTTCAACAACACCTGGATAACTTAGTATCTACAGCAAAGTATTTAGTAGCAAAGTAGTATGGAAGTAACGGTAACGGTAGCAAAAGTAACAGTAGTAGTTTTGTAGTAGTTGTAAAAGTAGCAACAGGAAAGGAAATAAGCAAAGCACAATATGTGAAAAGCTCGTAGGCATTGGATCAATGATGGATAATTATGTCGGATGCGATTCTTCATGTAATAGTTATAACATAGGGTGACACAGAACTAGCTCCAATTCATCAATGTAATGTAGGCATGTATTCTGAATATAGTCATACGTGCTTATGAAAAGAACTTGCATGACATCTTTTGTCCTACCCTCCCGTGGCAGCGGGGTCCTATTGGAAACTAAGGGATATTAAGGCCTCCTTTTAATAGAGTACCGGACCAAAGCATTAGCACTTAGTGAATACATGAACTCCTCAAACTACGGTCATCACCGAGAAGTATCCCGATTATTGTCACTTCGGGGGTGTCAGATCATACCACATAATAGGTGACTATAGAATTGCAAGATAGGATCAAGAACTCACATATATTAATGAAAACATAATAGGTTCGGATCTGAAATCATGGCACTCGGGCCTTAGTGACAAGCATTAAGCATAGCAAAGTCAGAGCAACATGAACCTCAGAACATAGTGGATACTAGGGATCAAACCCTAACAAAACTAACTTGATTACATGGTAAATCTCATCCAACCCATCACCGTCCAGCAAGCCTACGATGGAATTACTCACGCACGGCGGTGAGCATCATGAAATTGGTGATGGAGGATGGTTGATGATGACGACGGCGATGAATCCCCCTCTCCGAAGCCCAGAATAGACTCCAGATCAGCCCTCCCGAGAGAGATTAGGGCTTGGCGGTGGCTCCATATCGTAAAACGCGATGAAACTTTCTCTTTGATTTTTCTCTCCACGAAAGCAAATATATGGAGTTGGAGTTGCGGTCAATGGATGTCCAGGGGGCCCACGAGGCAGGGGGCGCGCCCCCACCCTCATGGACACGGTGTGGGCCTCTTGACGCTAATTCTTACGCCAGTATTTTTTATTAATTCTGAAAAGTTGCTCCATGGATTTTCAGGTCATTCCGAGAACTTTTAATTCTGCACAAAAATAACACCATGGCAGTTCTACTGAAAATAGCGTCAGTCTGGGTTAGTTCCATTCAAATCATGCAAGTTAGAGTCCAAAACAAGGGCAAAAGTGTTTGGAAAAGTAGATACGACGGAGCCGTATCAACTCCCCCAAGCTTAACCCTTTGCTTGTCCTCAAGCAATTCAGTTGACAAACCGAAAGTGATAAAGAAAAACTTTTACAAACTCTGTTTGCTCTTGTTGTTGTAAATATGTAAATCTAGCATTCAAGTTTTCAGCAAAGATTATGAACTAACCATATTCACAATAACACTTAGGTCTCATGTTTACTCATATCAATAGCATAATCAACTAGAGAGCAATAATAATAAAACTCAGATGACAGCACTTTCTCAAAACAATCATAATATGATATAACAAGATGGTATCTCACTAGCCCTTTCTGAGACCGCAAAACATAAATGCAGAGCACCTTTAAAGATCAAGGACTGACTAAACATTGTAATTCATGGTAAAAGAGATCCAGTCATAGTCATACCCAATACAAACTAATAGTAATTCATGCAAATGACAGCAGTGCTCTCCAGTGGGTGCTTTTTAATAAGAGGGTGATGACTCAAGATAAAAGTAAATAGATAGGCCCTTCGTAGAGGGAAGCAGGGATTTGTAGAGGTGCCAGAGCTCTATTTTAAAATAGAGATGAATAACATTTTGAGCGGTATACTTTCACTGTCAACATAAAAACTATGAGATCTCGATATCTTCCATGCTACACACATTATAGGCGGTTCCCAAACATAATGGTAAAGTTTATACTCCCCCACCACCAACAAGCATCAATCCATGGCTTGCCCGAAACAATGGGTGCCTCCAACTAGCAACAATCCTGGGGGAGTTTTGTTTGCAATTATTTTTTATTTGATTTGAGCATGGGACTGGGCATCCCGGTGACCAGCCATTTTCTCGTGAATGAGGAGCGGAGTCCACTCCTCTTGAGAATAACCCACTAGCACGGAAGATACAGACAACCCTAGTTGATACATGAGTTGCTCGAGCATACAAAACAGAATTACATTTGAAGGTTTGGAGTTTGGCACATACAAATTTACTTGGAACTGCAGGTAGATACCGCATATAGGAAGGTATGGCGGACTCATATGGAATACATTTGTGGTTTATGGAGTTTGGATGCACAAGCAGTATTCCTGCTTAGTACAGGTGAAGGGAAGCGACCAACTGAGAGAGCGACAACAGTCATGAACATGCATTAAAATTAATCAACACTGAGTGCAAGCATGAGTAGGATATAATCCACCATGAACATAAATATCATGAAGGCTATGTTGATTTTGTTTCAACTACATGCGTGAACATGTGCCAAGTCAAGTCACTCGAATCATTCAAAGGAGGATACCACCCTATATATCATACCACATCACAACCATTTTAATAGCATGTTGGCACGCAAGGTAAACCATTATAAGATCCTAGCTAATTAAGCATGGCATAAGCAACTATAATCTCTAATTGTTATTGCAAGCATGTTTATTCATAATAGGCTGAATTAGGAATGATGAACTAATCATATTTACAAAAACAAGAGAGGTCGAGTTCATACCAGCTTCTCTCATCTCAATCAGTCCATCATATATCGTCATTATTGCCTTTCGCTTGCACGACCGAATGGTGTGGATAATAATAATAGTGCACATGCATTGGACTAAGCTGGAATCTGCAAGCATTCAATCCAAGGGAGAAGACAAGGTAATATGGGCTCTTGGTTAAATCAACAATCATGCATATGAGAGCCACTCAAATATTTTCATTATGGTCTACTCCTCTCGACCCCCAAAGAAAACAAAAGAAATAAAACTATTTACACGGGAAAGCTCCCAACAAGCAAAAGAAGAATGGGAAATATTTTTGGGTTTTCTTTTAATTAAAACTACTATAGGCATGGAAAGTATTTTTTGTTTTTTCTTAAGGTTTATCAAACACACAAGAAGAAAGCTAGAAAAAGAAATTCAACTAGCATGGATAGTACAATGAAAAAGTATGAGCACCGACAACTAGTATGAGTGTGTGAACATGAATGTAATGTCGGTGAGAAATACATACCCCCCCCCCAAGCTTAGGCTTTTGGCCTAAGTTGGTCTATGGCCATGGGTAGTCTGGCTGATATCCGAAGTTGTAACTGGGGTCGTCCTGAGATGCAACAGCCATTGCCTCCTGGGCTGCGGCATGGCGGCGAGCTGCCTCCATCCTCCTCTCATACTCGTTTGCCTCCTCCCTGGTTATAACATATCTTCCTTTTGCCTGATAATTAAAGAGGGCAGGAGTAGGGAGAGTAATATGGACAGCGCGACGTCTGTCAAAGATTAGTCGATACTGGAGGGATTGTTCCTTCCTCTCGAGAAAATGATGATTAACCATGGCATTATAATCTAAATAAGCGGGAGGCAACTCCCTATCATTTTCATGTGCAGGTATACCAAGATAATTAGCCACACGGGTTGCATAAATCCCTCCAAACAAGTCTCCAACTAAACCATTATTATGCAACCTACGTGCGACAATTGCCCCCAAGTTGTATTGTTTATCACCTAATACAGCACTCTTGAGAACACAAAGATCAGGAACACACATATGACATGCTTCATCTTTACCGTTTATGCATCTACCAATGAAGAGAGCAAAATAATGTATAGCAGGAAAGTGTATGCTCCCTATGGTAGCCTGTGCTATTTCTCTAGATTCTCCCACAGTGATACTAGCAAGAAAATCTTTATATTCAGATTTACGAGGTTCATTAACACTGCCCCACGGAGGGAGTTTACAAGCAGTAGTGAAATCTTCTAGGTCCATGGTATATGATTTATCATAAATATCAAACAGGCCAGTTGGAGAATTACGCGAAGATGTAAATTTAAACCTTCTCACAAAGGAGTCAATCAAATATTAGTACTGAGGACACTTATCTTGCATGAAGTCCTCAAGATCGGCATTACGCACATATGCATCAAATTCATCCTTGATGCCCGCATTGACCATAAACTCCTCTGACGGCCATTCACAAGGCCGCACATCAGCTTCCCTCGGTGGTTCGTCATCTTGCTCACATATTGCAAGCCTGGGTCCTTTCTTCCTTGAAGAACCACCTTGGTACATTTTCCTAGACATATTTTTTCCTCTGAAAAATTTCTGAAATTTTTAGTAACTCAAAATAAAAGTGAATCAAACTCAACAAAACTGATAGCAACTACTCCCACAAGTGCCTAGAGCCTATATCATGCATTAGAATTACTTGGGACCATATAAATTTGACATGCAAGCTCAAGAACGGGGTCACCTAGGCAGCAAAAATTTGCAATGAGTAAAGCACTAGAACAAAAACTAATTGGACCATTGCAGGAGTCACATACCAAAGAACAATCCCCCAAAGCAGTTTTGTGAATCGAGCTTTGAGCAAGGACATCGAAAATGGCAGCAAAGTGAGCTAGAACTCATGCTTGAGCTGGATGGTGATTTTTTTGGGAGGAAGGTGAAGTGTTTGGGTGCAGGAATAAGTGGAGGGGGCCACCATGGGCCCATGAGGCAGGTGGGCGCGCCCTATAGGGCTGGGCGCACCCTGGACCCTCGTGGCCAGGTGCCAGCTCCCCCTATTGTGTTCTCAGTGCCAAATATTCTCAAATATTTCAGAAAAAATCATACTAAATTTGCAAGGCATTTGGAGAACTTTTATTTTCGGGGTATTTTTTATTGCATGGATAATTCAGAAAACAGATAGAAAATACTATTTTTACTTTATTTAATCTAAATAACAGAAAGTAAAAGGAGGGTACAAAAGGTTGTGTCTTCTAATTTCATCCATCTCATGCTCATCAAAAGGAATCCACTAACAAGGTTGATCAAGTCTTGTTAACAAACTCATTCTGAATAACATGGAACCGGAAATTTTTTGAATAACACTAGGTTACCTCAACGGGAATATGAACATCCCCAATAATGAGAATATCATATTTCATCTTGAGAGTAGAAAGAGGAAATTCAAAACCTCCAATAATGATAGTTGGAATTTTTCCAATAGAATTGATGCTATGAACTTGAGGTTGTTTCCTCGGAAAGTGTAACGTATGCTCATTACCATTAATATGAAAAGTGACACTGCCTTTGTTGCAATCAATAACAGCCCCTGCAGTATTCAAAAAGGATCTACCAAGGATAATCAAAATACTATCGTCCTCGGGAATATCAAGAATAACAAAGTCCGTTAAGATAGTAACATTTGCAACCACAACAAGCACATCCTCACAAATACCGACAGGTATAGCAGTTGATTTATCAACCATTTGCAAAGATATTTCAGTAGGTGTCAACTTATTCAATTCAAGTCTACGATATAAAGAGAGAGGCATAACACTAACACCGGCTCCAAGATCACATAAAGCAGTTTTAACATAGTTTCTTTTAATGGAGCATGGTATAGTTGTACTCCTATATCTCCAAGTTTCTTTGGTATTCCACCCTTAAAACTATAATTAGCAAGCATGGTGGAAATTTCAGCTTTCGGTATCTTTCTTTTATTTGTAATAATATCCTTCATGCACTTAGCATAAGGATTCACTTTAAGCATATCAGTCAAGCGCATACGTAAGAAGATAGGTCTAATCATTTCAGCAAAGTGCTCAAAATCCTCATCATCCTTTTTCTTGGATGGCTTAGGAGGAAAAGGCATGGGTTTCTAAACCCATGGTTCTCTTTCTTTACCATGCTTCCTAGCAACAAAGTCTCTCTTATCATAACGTTGATTCTTTGATTGTGGGTTATCAAGATCAACGGCAGGTTCAATCTCTACATCATTATTATTGCTAGGTTGAACATCAACATGAACATTATCATTAACATTATCACTAGGTTCATGTTCATCTCCAGATTGTGTTTCAGCATCAGAAATAGAAATATCATTGGGATTCTCATGTGTGTCTACAACAAGTTCACTAGAAGCATGCAAAGTCCTATCATTTTTCTTTTTCTTCTTTTAGAAGGACTAGGTGCATCTAAATTATTTCTCTGAGAATATTGCTCAATTCTCTTAGGGTGGCCTTTAGGATACAAAGGTTCCTAAGTCATTTTACCCGTTCTAGTAGCCACTCTAACAACAAAATCATGTTTATTATTTAATTCATCGAGCAAATCACTTTGAGCCTTAAGTACTTGTTATGCTTGAGTGGTAACCATAGAAGCATATTTACTAGTGAGCTTAAGTTCACCTTTAACTCTAGCCATATAATCACTCAAGCGTCCAATCATGTAAGAATTACTCTTTAATTCTCTACCAACATAAGCATTGAAATTTTCTTGTCTAGCCATACAGTCATCAAATTCATCCAAGCATTGGCTAGCAAACTTAGTAAACGGGATTTCAAATTTATCGTATCTATAGATAGAATTTACCTTTACTACCTGTGTCGGGTTATCAAGACCATGTGTTTCTTCAATAGGTGGTAAATTAAGACCATGTATTTCTTCAACAGGAGGTAAATTCTTAACATCTTTAGCTTTAATACCTTTTCCTTTCATAGATTTCTTTGCCTCCTGCATATCTTCAGGACTGAGAATAGAACACCCCTCTTTTTCGGAGTTGGTTTAGGAGTTGGCTCAGGAATTGGCTCAGGAAGAGTCCAATTATTTTCATTACTCAACATATTATTCAATAGCAATTCCGCTTGATCGATAGTTCTTTCCCTGAAAATACAACCAACACAACTATCCAAGTGGTCCTTGGAAGCATTAGTTAGTCCATTATAAAAGATATCAAGTATTTCATTTTTCTTAAGAGGATGATCAGGCAAAGCATTAAGTAACCGGAGAAGCCTCCCCCAAGCTTGTGGGAGACTCTCTTCTTCAATTTGCACAAAATTATATATTTCCCACAAGGCAGCTTGTTTCTTATGAGCAGGGAAATATTTAGTAGAGAAGTAATAAATCATATCCTGGGGACTACACACACAACCAAGATCAAGAGAATTAAACCAAGTTTTAGCATCACCCCTTAATGAGAATGGAAATATCTTAAGGATTTAATAGTAGCGAGATTTCTCATCATAAGTGAACAGGGTGGCTATATCATTCAATTTAGTAAGATGTGCCACAACAGTTTCAGATTCATAGCCATAAAAAGGATCACATTCAACCAAAGTAATTATCTCAGGATCGACAGAGAATTCATAATCCTTATCAGTAACAAAGATAGGTGAAGTAGCAAAAGCAGGGTCATATTTCATTCTAGCATTAAGAGTTTTCTGTTTCAGCTTAGCTAATAACTTCTTAAGATCAGATCTATCATTGCAAGCAAGAAAATCTCTAGCAGTTTCTTCATCCATAACATAACCCTCAGGAACAACAGGCAATTCATACTTAGGGGGAGAACCTTCATCATCACTATCTTCAATAATTTCATTTTCAATAATTTCATTCTCTCTAACCCTAGCAAGTTGTTCATCAAGATATTCACCTAGTGGCACAGTAGTTTCAAGCACAAAAGTAGTTTCATCATAAGTATCAAGCATAGTAGAAGTGGCATCATCAATAACATGCGACATATCAGAATTAATAGCAGAAGAAGGTTTAGGTGTCGCAAGCTTACTCATAACAGAAGGAGAATCAAGTGCAGAGCTAGATGGCAGTTCCTTACCTCCCATTGTAGTTGAGGGATAAATCTTAGTTCTTTCGTCTTTCAAGTTCCTCATAGTGACCAGCAGATATAAATCCCAAGTGACTCAAAGAATAGAGCTATGCTCCCCGGCAACGGCGCCAGAAAATAGTCTTGATAACCCACAAGTATAGGGGATCGCAACATTTTTCGAGGGTAGAGTAGTCAACCCAAATTTATTGATTCGTCACAAGGGGAGCCAAAGAATATTCTCAAGTATTAGCAGTTGAGTTGTTAATTCAACCACACTTGGATAACTTAGTATCTGCAGCAAAGTATTTAGTAGCAAAGTAGTATGCAAGTAACGGTAACGGTAGCAAAAGTAACAGTAGCAGTTTTGTAGTAATTGTAATAGTAGCAACGGTAAAGTAAATAAGCAAAGCACATTATGTGAAAATCTCGTAGGCATTGGATCAATGATGGATAATTATGTTGGATGTGATTCATCATGTAATAGTTATGACATAGGGTGACACAGAACTAGCTCTAGTTCATCAATGTAATGTAGGCATGTATTCCAAATATAGTCATACGTGCTTATGGAAAAGAACTTGCATGACATCTTTTGTCCTACCCTCCCGTGCCAGCGGGGTCCTAGTGGAAACTAATGGATATTAAGGCCTCCTTTTAATAGAGTACCGGACCAAATCATTAGCACTTAGTGAATACATGAACTCCTCAAACTATGGTCATCACCGAGAAGTATCCTGATTATTGTCACTTCGGGGTTGTCGGATCATAACACATAATAGGTGACTATAGACTTGCAAGATAGGATCAAGAACTCACATATATTCATGAAAACATAATAGGTTCGGATCTGAAATCATGGCACTTGGGCCCTAGTGACAAGCATTAAGCATAGCAAAGTCATAGCAACATCAATCTCAGAACATAGTGGATACTAGGGATCAAACGCTAACAAAACTAACTTCATTACATGGTCAATCTCATCCAACCCATCACCGTCCAACAAGCCTACGATGGAATTACTCACGCACGGCGGTGAGCATCATGAAATTGGTGATGGAGGATGGTTGATGATGACGATGGCGACGAATCCCCCTCTCCGGAGCCCCGAACGGACTCCAGATCAGCCCTCCCGAGAGAGATTAGGGCTTGGCGGCGGCTCCGTATTGTAAAACGCGATGAAACTTTATCTCTGATTTTTTCTCCGCGAAAGCAAATATATGGAGTTGGAGTTGAGGTCAGTGGACGTCCAGGGGGCCCACGAGGCAGGGGGCGTGCCCTAGGGGAGGGGGCGCGCCCCCACCCTCGTGGACAAGGTGTGGGCCCCCTGACGCTAATTCTTTTGGTAGTATTTTTTATTAATTCTGAAAAGTTCCTCCATGGATTTTCAGGTCATTCCGAGAACTTTTATTTTTGCACAAAAATAACACCATGGCAGTTCTGCTGAAAACAGCGTCAGTCCGGGTTAGTTCCATTCAAATCATACAAGTTAGAGTCCAAAACAAGGGCAAAAGTGTTTGGAAAAGTAGATACAACAGAGACGTATCAATAGGTGACGAGAAGCAGGTCCCTATGCAACCAATCTCATCAATAAGGAGCTCCAAAAGGTTGATTAAACCCACACATGATGTGGAGAAGAAAAATAAAAATGGAAGAGCAAAGGTAAAAAGGTATCCCTCCCAAATGATGTTGCTCCTATTATTGTTATGCCTCATGAGAATGAATCAAAAACAATTGTGAAAGATGATATACTTGATGATGATATTGATTCTTTCTCTTATGGCACAATGTCCGAAGAAACTATTGAGGATGATTTTGTTATGCCTATTACTCATTGTGATGATTATGATTGGGAAAATATTGATACTTCCTATAACCTTGAGAATCTTTGTGGCACCAACTTAGAAATTGGGATGATAATAATTTCTATATTATTGGTGTTATTCATACTATTAATGAGGAGAGTGATTATTCTTATGATATGCCAAGCCACAAGCTTGGGGATGCTACGTTTGATGAGAACGATATGTTTGATAATTTATTTGCTGCAATTGATGTTTTTCCCAGGCTTGGGGATACTATGCATGATGAAGATGATAGTTTTATTCCCCCAAGTTTTGATGTGCAAATTTATTATGATGATAGCATGCCTCCTATTTATGATGATCACAATATTGATGAAAGTGGGTTTGGAAGAGTGTCAACTTTAGACAATAATTATCCCACTATTTTGGAGGGTGTTGAATCTTATTATAATGATAAAAGTGGATTTGGAGAGGCATGACTTTATTTAGTAATGATTCCACTATTTCGGAAGACATTTCAATTAACTATGATGAGAAGAAAGTTGCTATCTATGATGATTATTGTGATGAAATGTATGCTATAAAGAATAATGACAACCATGAAACTTGTCATCATGATTTTAATCAAGTACCACATTATAGTCAATTTGCTTCCACAACTATTCATGAGAATAAATTTGCTTATGTGGAGAGTAGTAAAATTTCTATGCTTGTAGATCATGAAAAGAATGCTTTATGTGATAGTTATATTGTTGAATTCATTCAAGATGCTACTGAAAATTATTATGAGAGAGGATTATATGCTTTTACATATTGCAATAATATCAAGTTTCATCGCTATGTGTTGAAAATCTTGGAGTCATGCTTGTTTTTCCTTCCTATGCTAGTTGATTCTTGTTCCCATAAATTGTTTGCTCACAAAATCCCTATGCATAGGAAGAGGGTTAGACTTAAATGTGCTATTCATATGCTTCATGATGCTCTCTTTGTGTTTCAATTCTTTACTTTTATGCCAGCATCATTGACATCACCATGCCTAGCTCCAAAGGCATTAAAGAAAAGCGCTTGTTGGGAGACAACCCAAAATTTACCTCTACTGTTTTTGTGTGTTCACATGATTAAGCTACTGTATTAATCATGTTTTATAGCTTTTGTTTACATAATGTGCCAAGTGAAGCCTTTGGGATAGTGTGGATGATACTTGACTTGATTCAGTGCAAAAACATAAACTTTTGCTATCAGTCCAGGAATTTTAAAATTAAATGGAACGTGATTTTGATCTGAATTTTTGACACATGATTGATACACAAATTTTCTAAGTTTTCCTAATTTTTCAGAATTTTTGGAGTTGCATAAGTATGGTGGTTGTTCAGATCATTTCAGACCGTTCCGTTTTTGACAGATTCTGTTTTCAATGCATAGTTTGCTTGTTTTCTAGTTTCTATGACTTATATTGGTCAATATAAATTGTAGAAATGTTTGGTTACAATAGGCATTATGTGAGAAAAATTATGAATCTTGTCTTGACAGTACCTAAGTGAATGATTTGCTCTTTATCATACTAACCTATCTCGTTCCGTTGAGTTTTGTGTGATTGAAATTTTCAAGTTTTGGGTGAGATACTGATATGAGGAGAATAATGAATGGAAATACCCTAATATTGGGGATGCCCAAGGCACCCCAAAGTAATATGTAAGGAATACCCAAGCAACTAAGCTTGGGGATGCCCCGGAAGGCATCCCCTCTTTCATCTCCAACATTATCGGTAACCTCACTTGGAGTTATATTTTTATTCATCACATGATATTAGTTTTGCTTGGAGCGTCATTTCTTTTATTTAGGATTTGCTTGCTGTTATTTATACTAGTAGAGTGGCCCGCTCGATGCACGGGCAAGAATATATAAAGTTCTCTAATGACAGCATATTTTTTTATTTGTCTAACAAAATTAGAATCAAAGGTGATGGCATTCACAAATATAAGACCTCTCGAAACATAGTTTTATCTATATGTATGTATATGTATATATATATATATATATAGGAAAATGATTGTGTACTCCTGGGAGTACGTACTCCCGCTTCTCATATACCACATAGATGAATCTTTTATACCACTTTATTATTTTTAATATACTTCATTAGTAATTATTAGATACCCTAAAATGAGTTCTATGAAAAAATTCATGTGAGTCTACATATTTTTAAATGTTTACGTATATACTGATGTGTTTGTATGTGAAAAAGGTATATTATAAAAAGTACATCGCAGATGATATTTTTTCAACAAAACTCGTATTGGGGTATCTTAGAATATTTAATGAAGTATATTGAGAATAATAAAGAGGTATAATTAATGCGTATATGAGGTATATTGAGAATGGGAGTACATACTCCCAGGAATACAGAAGAGGAGTCCTCTATATATATATATATATATATATATATATATATATATATATATATATATATATATATATATATATATATATATATATATAGCACCCTGTGTGAAGAATTCTTATTCCTCACCCCACATCCTCACGCACCATATAGTCACCGTAAGAACCAAAATGCATGTGTTATGCATGTGAGGTAATATTACCACGGTGCATGCGATACTAGCTATATTATTTATGATCGGTCACATTGTGCAAATTATATTTGAACAGGCAATGCCTTTACTGTTTGTTATTTTCGTTTAATTTTTTATGAATTTCATGCGTATAGTTACTCTCTTATAAATGAGATATATCAGCATGTTTAATCATTTGGCTCGTATTCATTTAAATATGATGCAAACTTTTCCCTTGCTAAAAATTTGAAATTTAATATGAGTGGTATGTTTTTTTTAATTAAATAGGAATTATTTGCTAGAGAAACTAAAAAAAGATAGTAACATGGTACCTACACCATAGGTTGTGTCGAATATCTTGATAGTGCACCACGACAACCAATGTTCTTAGCTATATATCGTCAACAATGTAGTAGCATTCCAATTAATAGTCTAGATATTACATTAACTTAAATTTTGGCTAATGGTATGCAATATAAACAATGGCAGGAACATATTGATCAATCAGCTCTATCTAGTAAATTGTTTTATTCCTTGCCAATCTACATCTAACAATAATAAATTACTACACACAGTCAGATACAGATGTTATGTGATACTTTATCGAAAGTTGAATAGAACATATACATTCCAGTTATAGGACGGAAGCATAACATGATTTATGGTATGTTTAGCAACATAATGGAAACAAAAGAAAAGGAGCAGGACAATTGCCATTAAGATTCATCCTTCATGTCTCCAAGTGAGCACACAAACAAACCACGTGAACCAATTGAGCTGGTTCAGCTGCTCCATGCAATAAAGAACCTATGATTAAATAAGAATCCTACTACCTTATTTTCTTATTGACTCAAGTCTCCCCGTGTCTATGTTTTTAATACAAAACAACAACCAAAGTCAATACCTACTACTTCCCAAGTAAAGTAAAATTCAAATGGCTAGCTCTCGGATCCAGTTGGGGATTCATAGTGCCATGGCATAGACAACATGAGAAAAAGCAATACGTAAATATTAAGAGAATCAAGGTATCTGCACAAACATGTTGGCAATCCTCCGTTGCACCTCCACCTGACCATGCACAGTGAATCATAGTGCAAGCAACTTAATAATCATGTGCACATAAAAATGTTTTTTTGGCTAATTAAACAGAGTCTAAGCCCTTGCTAATCAATACAATCCAAATAATAATAAGTATAAACATCACCTTTTGGAAATTTTCTCTACCCATAGTTCAAACTTAATGGCATAGACTTGGGGATAATATCAAACCTGATACCACTTTGTATGGCTACCGACCATCATGGAGTTATATGACGTAAATTGTACCTTTGAGGAAGATACCTCCATAAGGAACCCCAGCTATGCAGGCAATGGGTGGACTGTCTCCATGGTTCCTCTTGGTTCCTTACTTTTCATGTATCCCTCGCTCCGTCTCCATATGTAGTTTCATTCTTTTAGCATCTTCATATAAAGATTAAAAAAGCAAGAATGTGGTGCATCGTGCGGACGGCCCGCCACACGGTAGTGCATGCTTAAAAAATGAACCTGGTGCAATCCTCACTGCGATAGCAAGAAAACATAAAGATACCACTAACTTCATTAAAGTTGAACAATAATCTGCATCGGTGCGTAAACCTATCATTCAAATAGGTTGGCGTTGAATATAACTCTTTCCCAGTGCTCTAATTTAAATGTTAAAACGAAGCATCTGCATGCAAAGAGCACATATAGATCTCCATATCTTACATGCAGACTTCATTATTTTAATCATCAAAGGCATGCAATGGCACCTACTTACATGCAGAGGCATAGATTAATTGGGAGAATGCAAATAGCAAATATACTTACGTGCACACGCTTGTTGCCTTTCCAATCTTCTAAACCATACGTGTGGCAACCTACTTACATCAACCTACTTAAATCAAGGTATTTGCATGGCTGATGCTAAATGACCGTTTAAACACAAGAGACATGGTTCTTAGAAGACACTGGAGGTCTAAGCATGATGACAATCTCTGCCCCATGTGTGTTGCACAACTGCATGAAGATAGAGACCATCTTTTCTTTAAGTGCAACTTCAGCACCAGAGTTTGAAATTACTTGCAAATATATTGGCAAGCTAGGTTGTCAAACAGGGAATGCATTCTGCTAGCTCAATGAGGATTTCATCAACCTTTCTTTTTTGAGGTAGTGTTCCTAGCTGCATGGTGCATATGGACAAGAAGAAATGACAGAATCTTTAGGCACATCAGGCCTACCTTTGGAGCATGGAAAGCTAAGTTCATTCATGACATAACTCTGCAATCCCACAGAATGAAGGCTGCGGTGAAGCCATTACTGCTGCAATGGATCAATGCACTACCTTAGCTTGATGTCTCATCATCTTTGTTGTGCTGATATACATGTGCTGGTTGTAATTTTTCTGGTTGTATATATTCCATTATGTATGTACATAGGTAAGTTCTAGTACATAGTTAGCCTAGTCTTTTCAATTTTGTACATATTTAGATAGTAGAGACTATTCTGGACCTTTTTGGTTGAGGTTTTAATAAAGGGCTGTGGGGCTTTTGCCTCACAGTATTCAGTAAAAAAACCTACTTACATCAAAAGGCTGATTTTGGGGGATCCATCAAACTTCCGCGCCATGAAGAGGCAGATTGTTGCTGACACTACATAGATTCCCTGGTGAGCAACCTAGGAGTGGCCGCTGGCAATCGATCAAATGCATGCACCATGGACAGGCGGTTGGCCGGGTGAGCAATCTGGGAGGTGCTTCCATTGCCTCCTTTTCCCCATATGCTTGACGTTTTCCTATCCAGTGCGTCCCTCGCTTGTCACCAATATGAAGATGAAGGAAGCACGCAGCCTGGAGTTTGCAGCGGGAGCGGCGCAACAGCATGGCGACGAAGATGGTTTCACAACAATAGCATGGATATCATTAGAATTAGGGTTAGGGTTTTTGAGCATGATATTTTTATAGTAATTATATTATGTCCTGTATCTGGATACGGGAGGGAGCAAGAGATTTTTCAATTGTGATTGACCATATCAAAACTTAATTAAATATATTGACCGGTATAAAACTTATTAAGGGCATTTGTGGGTAATTTTATTGAACTTTAATGTCATTGGCTATTTTTAATATCCATCGGCTGTGATTGGCTACTTAACTTAATGGACGGTCAGATGTTTCTAATTTTTGTGGTAATTTCTAGCCTATTTCTTTTAGTTCTGGTTAACCCTTCAAGTACTTTTTTATATAAATTTTATTGAACTCTAATGTCATTGGCTATTTTAAATATCCATCGGTTGTGATTGGCTACTTAACTTAATTGATGGTCAGATGTTTCTAGTTTTTGCGGTAATTTCTAGCCTATTTCTTTTAGTTATGGTTAACCCTTCAAGTACTTTTTTATATAAATAGATTGACCGTATCAAAACTTAATTAAATATATTGACCGGTACAAAACTTATTAAGGGCATTGGTGGGTAATTTTATTGAACTTTAATGTCATTGGCTATTTTAAATATCCATTGGCTGTGATTGGCTACTTAACTTAATTGATGGTCAAATGTTTCTAATTTTTGTGGTAATTTCTAGCCTATTTCTTTTAGTTCTGGTTAACCCTTCAAGTACTTTTTTATATAAATAGATTAAGGTTTTGTATCTTTTATTTCAATAAAAATGTCAAGTATAGACTTTACCATACTTATTTTGCAAGTCTATATGGTGCTGTTTTGAAAACAGAAAGTTTTCTATCATTGTCTGAATTCTTCTGGAAAATCAAAAGGTGATAAAATCTCGAATTTTTTACACGATAAGCTATAACAAATTCTCTACAGTGTGGTAATTTTTCATAATTTGTGGAGTTATACAAGTATGAATCTCCTTGCATTATTTACAGACTGTCCTGTTTAGACAGATTGTTGTTATGTTTGCATATGTTTGCTTGTTTAATGATTCTATTTGAGGATAGGAGTATTAAATATGTAGAGGGAATTAGTATGCAATGTGAAATTATAATTTTAGTGATTTGCTACAGTAGAGAATTGTAAGATTTTGCATTGATTTGTACTAACTTATCTCACGAGTTCTTGTTGAGTTTTGAGTGGATGAAGTTTTAAAAATTAGGGAAACCGTGATATGAGAGGAATTAAGGAGACACAAGAGCTCAAGCTTGGGGATGCCCAAGGCATCCCTAGTTAATATTTCAAGAAGTCTCAAGCATCTAAGCTTGGGTATGCCTCGGTTGGCTTCCCGCCTTTCTTCTTCAACAATGATCGGTCAGTTTTGGTTGGGCCTAAGTTTTTGCTTTTTCACATAATATGTGCTATCCTTGGAATGTCATTTTATTTTGTTTTGCTTACTGTTTTAATATAATACTTAAGATCTAAATTTTCTTTACGAGAGAGAGTCTTCACATGGCTACTTAATTATTTGACTACTCATTGATATTCACTTATATCTTTTTGGAGTAGTTTGTTATTTACTCTCGTGCTTCACTTATATCCTACTAGCAAAAATGCCCGTGCGTTGCAACGGGAGAAACAAATCTTCGCACATGACTGCATAACACGGGTAATGCTAGTTATTTATATGCACAAAAGGTAATGCTGGACAATTATATGCATGCATATTAAAAGAACTACATAGGTGATCAACAAAAGTAACTCGATGTATCAAAATTGCTTAATTTGCATGTGATTCGCTAGAGGGAAAATGGAACACAGGGAGAATTTTCTGCCTTTTATTATTATAAAAAACATAGTCAATAACCCGTGCATTCGCATGCCAATTACATAGATCCTATAATATGTAATTTTTGAGAAAATTATTATTTTTCTGATTTCATTTTTATCCAGAGTTATAAATATAACTGTGTCACCTCGTCATCTAGCAAACTCTAGCATCATTCAAATATAATCTTTTAAGTGAATCAAAGCGCCAAATAGAATGTTCATATTTGTTTCATCTTAGATGGGCAATGGAATTTTATAGTAGTGGCTAATCAGTATAGGAAAATGCAATGGGTGCAAATAAAATTTAAATGTAATGCAATAAAGAAAACTTCTAGGACCAGGTTTTCTTACCAAATTCATTCTTAATTAATGATATACACCTGCAAGTATCCCATGTTAATGGAAATCCTTTACCTCGAAAAAACTGCGATGGTCTAGCATCTCTATTTCATAATGAAAAGAAAACTTTGGATATTTAGCACTGATGATGCAACAAAAAGTCATAAAAGTCATATTTGTTTTCTGTTCACTCATGGTAGACGAATAGATAAGATGTGCTGATGAGGGATAACGAAAAGAATACCAAAAATAAGAGGATGAAGCCTACTTTCTCCTAATATCATAACGGAGTGGCATACTTGATGATTTGAATTGCAGGTCTTATTTTCTTTCTATCAACATAGGCACATGATAAAATTAGGAGGGACATGCATCCGATTCTGATTGGGTTGTTTTCAGTTGCAAGGTGAGAAGCAGGATCTGGCTAGGTAACTTGTTTGAAGTCGTGGTAGGTGGAGGTGTGGTTCCATAACTGATGGCACGGACCTATCTCAAGCAGTCAGAGCTAGACCGCGAGTTTTTTTGCTGGTGGTGCGAGCGTCTTAGTGATGACAACATCATCACGGGTCTCAGGAGCAAGCTCGTCGAGGCACTTTCCCTCCTCCTTGTCGGTTGTGCCCAGGGTTTGATGCTCATGTTGGCGTGTAACAACGTCGGGTGTCCGCCTTGCAACAGTTGTCTCACGGCGGCGTCGCACTGACTTGGTGCGCAGCCAAGGAAGACAGGAAGAACGTAACATTTGCCGCCGACAAGCGTGGAGGGCACAGCCAGTAGAATATTGCAGCCTGCAACAATCACAGCGAGACGCTCAAGGATGAGAATGCATGTAATGAGCACACGCCTTCCAGGAGGTCTGATGGCAAGGAGCACAAGCCAGGCCCAAGCACCGACCATGACGCCGGGATGAATACATGGGGTGAATCGTAGTCCGCGATGTCCTCGAGGATGAATGGGTACTCATGGTCCTCGCTCCAGGGTATTGTTGCTGGGAGAGGAAGCCGAGTAGGAAGGACTGGTGGGCACGCGCAGCTCTGTTCATGGCAGCACAACATGGTGGTGGCGACAGACAGGGTGTTCGCCGAAGCGGCGCTGGGCAGGATTCCAGAGTTTGAGATTTTCTGGATTTTAATCACGATGGTGCAATGGAAGTGCGAGCGCAACTTCAAAGCTTGGGAGATGCGAATAGTTTGTTGCATTCGGGCGAGATGATCCAATCGAGGTGGCGGCAGCGGCAATAGTCATCCTCTCGCGTTCCAGGATGCGCGGGGACGTCTTATCAGGAAACCAGTCGTCGTCTCAGTAGGGGGTTGTAGCCAGCAAAGCAGTTAGAGCTCGAGCCGCCCGGACCATATGATTCTAGTCGAAATACTCTATAGATGAAAATATTGACGCATCCATCTTCGTGTAGTGTAGGAACTATCGGTCCCTTGCACCAGATGTGTAATACGACTTGGACACAGACTTGGTAAGTAATTTCAATGACAACTAATGAAACGTGAGGGTCATGGTGGACTGTGGGTTATTTGTCAACCGTATACATCTTGGAATAAAATTGTTGTCAGGCTCGGTGCATCTAAAAAGGTATATTTATCTTTTAAATCCAAGCTGTCAATCTTTATGATTAATCCAAAATCAACGGATATAAACGAATGACGTATGGAGAACTATGAAAGTATCCTCCCTTTAATATTGGTAGAGATGATTAAGTGGTTGAATGAATTGAATATCACAAATCTAAAATTATATATGTTTCATATGCTTATCCCATGGGGAGTAAGGACTTCACATATAAGAAGTATAGGTGATAAATTTATTGAAAGTTAGCAAACATAGTATTGGTCACTTGAACAATTCATGAAAGAATATTGAAGAAAGAGAGATTTCACATATAAATATACTATCTTGGACATCTTCTATGATTGTGAACCCCATTAATTATTTTCAAACTTGAGCAAATTAGCTGAAGTTGAAGAAGGAAGACAACATAATAGGTTATGCTTGGGTATATTTGTATAGAAGTTATATATATTGTTATGGATTCTCCAACATGGGGTGCTTGCTATTTAGAATCTTTTTCTAGCCAAAATTTTTGTACTAAGCGGGAATACTGCTTGTGCATCCAAAATCCTTGAACCAAGTTTCTTCCATGAGTGTCCACCATATCTACCTATATGCGGCATTTACCTGCCATTCCAAGTAAATTTGCATGTGCCACCTCTAATCATTCAAATAAGCATTTGTTTTGTGTGCCTGTACTGCTCATGAAGCGGCAGGGGGTGGTTAGGGTCTTCCATGCTAAGTGGGTTACTCACGATGTATGTTTATTCACTTGTCATTGCATGAGAGAGGCTGCTAATAGGGATGCCCAGTCCCATGATCAAAACAAAAAATAACAAAACAAACTCCCCTGGAAAGTTGATTATATGGAGGGCACCCCAGGATTCGCTAGCCATGGTTTGTGTTTGAATGGTTGAGGGGGAGTAAACTTTACCTTTCCACTTGGGAACCGCCTATGATGTGTTTAGCATGGAATATATTGAGAACTCTCAGTCGTTATGTTGATAGGAAAGGCATGCCACTCAAAATGTATTCATCTCTGTTTGAAGCTTCAAGCTTTGGCACCTCTGCAGATTCCTGCTTCCCTCTGCGAAGGGCATATCTTTTACTTTTATTTTTGTTGAGTAAGTTTCTTATTCCAACCTACTCTTTAGTTGGCAAGCATCATGTGATGGGGAAAGATCTAAGAAGATATGGCCATTCAAATATATTTGATCATGAATTATTATTGTTGACAATTATCTATATGATAAATAAGTTGGGAGGCGAAAAACTAAGCCCCTATCTTTCTCTGTGTTCGATGGATGCTAATTGTTCTAAAAATATGCTTTGAGTGGTGGCAATCATGGAAGACTATATGATAGTTGAGTATGTGGAATTTGCTAAATCAAACCTCTTACATAGACCCTTCCCGAAAATAAGATGAATTGCAATTGTTTGATGAGTGACAACATAGTTTGTTAGTTTTCAAGAAAGTTTATGGTCTATGCTTTAACATGTGAATAGTTTGCTACTTGATCATGAGAAGTTTTATGAGATGAGCTACTATTTACGATATATAATGATGCTAGAAGAAGTGATTGAAATTATCATTGATCAAACTTGTGCACTTGCTAGCATTCACACTTCATAAATTATTTCTTTTATCATTTACCTACTCGAGGACGAGCAGGAATTAAGTTCGGGGATGCTGATACGTCTCCAACGTATCTATAATTTATGAAGTATTCATGCCATGTTTACATCAATTTTATATGGTTTTGGTATGATTTTATTAGAACTAACCCGGACTGACGTTGTTTTCAGCAGAACTACCGTGGTGTCATTTTTTGTGCAGAAATAAAAGTTCTCGGAATGGGCTGAAAATTTACGGTGATTTTTTACGGACCAAAAGAGACCCCCGAAGCACCGGAGCTGGGCCAGGAGGTTATCAACGAGATCACAAACCCCCTACGGCTTGTGGGCCCCTCGAGCACCCCCTTGACGTGAGTCTGACGCCAAAAATTCCTATAAATACTAAAACCTCCAGAAAGAAACCTAGATCGGAAGTTCCGCCACCGCAAGCCTCTGTAGCCATGAAAACCCAATCGGGACCCCATTCTGGCACCCTTCAAGAGGGGGAAATCATCACCGGAGGCCATCTTCATCATCCCGGTGGTCTCCATGATGAGGAGGGAGTAGTTCACCCTCGGGGCTGAGGGTATGTACCAGTAGCTATGTGTTTGATCTCTCTCCCTGGTGTTCTTGATTTGAAACGATATTGATGTACCACAAGCTTTGTTATTATAGTTGGACCATATGGTGTTTCTTCCCTCTCTATCTCTTGTTGTGATGAATTGAGCCTTGCTCTTTGAGGTTTCGTTATGTTGGATTGAGTATTGGATTTGAGAACACTTGATGTATGTCTTGTGATGGGATCTCTGTGGTGACAATGGGATGATGTATTGATTCACTTGATGTATGTTTTGGTACTCAACTCGCGGATTCTCGAGGTGACATTGGGGTAATCTATGCATAGGGGTTGCTGCACGTTTTTGTTTTACGTTCTTCGATAGAAAATTTGGAGTGATTCTTTGTTGCACGTTGAGGAATTGTTATGTGATCCAATTATGTTATCATGTTGAGAGATTGCACTAGTGAAAGTATGAACCATAGGCCTTGTTTCTAAACATTGCAATACCGTTTGTGCACACTTTTATTGCTTGCTACCTTGCTGTTTTTTATTTTGAGATTACAAAAACCTATACCTACTATCCATATTACACTTGTATCACCATCTCTTCGCTGAACTAGTGCACCTATACAATTTACCATTGTATTGGGTGTGTTGGGGACACAAGAGAATCTTTGTTATTTGGTTGTAGGGTTGTTTGAGAGAGACCATCTTCATCCTATGCCTCCCACAGATCGATAAACCTTAGGTCATCCACTTGAGGGAAATTTGCTATTGTCCTACAAAACTCTACGCTTGGAGGCCAACATGAGTCTGCAAGAAGAAGGTTCTGTAGTAGACATCAAATATTTGGGTTAAACTTGATGAGCCTAGCATGTATAGACATGGTCTCGAAACACTAGAGACCGAAAGATCGAACATGAGTCATATAGTAGATATGATCAACATAAATATGTCCACCATTGAAGACTAATCCATCTCACGTGATGATCGGACATGGTTTAGTTGATTTGGATCATGTATCACTTAGACAACTTGAGGGATGTTGAATTAAGTGGGAGTTCATTAGTAATTTGATTAATTGAACTAAAATTTATCATGAACATAGTTAAAATGTTTTTGTAAATTATGTTGTAGATCAATAGCTCGCGATGTAGCTTTCCCATCTTGATACGTTCCTTGAGAAAACTAAGTTTAAAGATGATGGTAGCAATAATCTGGACTGGGTCCGTGATCTGAGGATTATCCACATTACTGCATAGAAAAATTATGTCCTTGATGCACCGCTAGGTGACAAACCTGCTGTAGGAGCTGATGCATATGTTATGAACGTTTGATAAGCTCGATCTGATGACTACTTTATAGTTTAGTGCACCATGCTTTACAGCTTAGAATCGGGGCTCCAAAGACATTTTGAATGCCATGGAACATATGAGATGTTCCAAGAGCTGAAATTGGTATTTCAGGCTCATGCCCGTGTTGAGAGGTATGAGACCTCTGAAAAGTACTTTGCCCATAAGATGGAGGAGAATAGCTCAGCCAGCGAGCATGTCCTCAAAATGTCTGGGTACTACAATTGAATGAACCAAGTGGGAGTCAATCTTCTAGATAAGATAGTGATTGACAGAGTTCTCCAGTCACTGTCACCAAGCTACTAGAGCTTTGTGATGAACTATAATATGCAAGGAATGACAAAAACAATTTCCGAGCTCTTCGCGATGCTGAAATTGGCAGAGGTAGAAATCAAGAAAGAGCATCAAGTGTTGATGGTTAACAAGACCACATGTTTTAAGATAAAGGGCAAGGGAAATAAAGAGAATTTCAATAAGAACAACAAGCAGGTTGTCACTCCCGTGAAGAAGCCCAAAGCTGGACCCAAGCCTGGAACCGGGTGCTTCTATTGCAAAGGAAATGGTCACTGGAAGCAGAACTGCCTCAAATACTTGGCAGATAAGAAGGATGGCAAAGTAAACAAAGGTATATTTGATATACATGTTATTGATGTGTACCTTACTGGTGCTCGTAGTACCCCATGGGTATTTGATACCGGTTCAGTTGCTAAGATTAGAAACTCGAAACAGGAGTCGCAGAATAAATGGAGACTAGTTAAGGGCGAGGTGACGATGTGTGTTGGAAGTGTTTCCAAGATTGATATGATCACCATATCACACTCCCTCTACCTTCGGGATTAGTGTTGAGCCTAAATATATCTTATTTGGTGTGTGCATTGAGCATGAACATGATTAGATCGTGTTTATTGCAAATACGGGTGTTCATTTAAGTCAGAGAATAATTATTGTTCTGTTTACATGAATAAAACCTTCTATGGTCACCCAATGTAAATGGTTTATTGAATCTCGATCGTAGTGATACACATATTCATAATATTGATGCCAAAAGATACAAAGTTAATAATGATAGTGCAACATATTTGTGGCACTCCATTTTGGTCATATTTGTGTAAAGTGCATGAAGAAACTTCATGCGGATGGAATTTTGGAATCACTTGATTATGAATCATTTGATACTTGTGAATCGTGCCTCATGGTCAAGATGACTAAAACTCCGTTCTCCGAAACAATGGAGAGAGCTAATGACTTGTTGGAAATACTACATACTGATGTATGCGGTCCGATGAGTGTTGAAGCATGCAACGGGTATCGTTATTTTCTTACCTTCACAGATGATTTGAGTAGGTATGCTTATATCTACTTGATGAAACACAAGTATGAAATTTTTGAAAAGTTCAAAGAATTTCAGAATGAAGTGGAGAATCATTGTAACAAGAAAATAAAGTTTCTACGATCAGACCGCGGAGGCGAATATTTGAGTTACGAGTTTGGCCTTCATTTAAAACAATGTGGAATAGTTTCGCAACTCACGCCACCTGGAAACCATAGCGTAATGGTGTGTCTGAAAGTCGTAACTGTACTTTATTAGATATGGTGTGTTCTATGATGGCTCTTACCGATTTGCCACTATTGTGTTGGGGTTATGCATTAGAGACAGCCGCATTCACGTTAAATAGGGTACCATCTAAATCTGTTGAGACGACACCATATGAACTGTGGTTGGCAAGAAACCTAAACCGTCGTTTCTTAAAGTTTGGGGATGTGACGCTTATGTCAAAAGGCTTCAGCCTGATAAGCTCGAACCCAAAGCGGAGAAGTGCGTCTTCATTGGGTACACCTTCTACCACAGATCTGAAGGCAAGATCTTTGTTGCTAAGAATGGGTCCTTTCTAGAGAAGGAGTTTCTCTCGAAAGAAGTGAGTGGAAGGAAAGTACAACTTGATGAGGTAGTTGTACCTGCTCTCGAATTGGAAAGTAGTACATCATAGAAAACCGTTCCCGTGATGCCGACACCAACCAGAGAGGAAGCAAATGATGATGATCATGAAACTTCAGATCAAGTTACTAATGAACCTCGTAGGTCGACCAAAGCACGTTTCGCACCAGAGTGATACTGAATCCTGTCCTACAAGTCATATTGTTGGACAACAGTGAACCTATGATCAATGAAGAAGCTATGATCAGCCCAGATTCCGATAAATGGCTTGAGGCCATGAAATCTGAGATAGAATCCATGTATGAGAACAAAGTGTGGACTTTGGTGGATTTGCTCGATGATTGGCAAGCCATTGAGAATTAATGGATCTTCAAGAGGAAGACGAGCGCTGATGGTAATATCACTGTCTACAAAGCTCTACTTGTCGCAAAAGGTTTTTGACAAGTTCAAGGGGTTGACTACGATGAGACTTTCTCACCTGTAGTGATGCATAAGTCCATCCGAATCATGTTAGCAATTGCCGCATTTTATGATTATGAAATCTGGCAAATGGACGTCAAAACTACATTCCTACACGGGTTTCTTAAGGAAGAATTGTACATGATGCAACCAGAAGGTTTTGTCGATCCTAAAGGTGCTCACAAAGTGTGCAAGCTCCAGCGGTCCATCTATGGACTGGTCCATCTATGCCGGCAACCCCGTCCCCTCTAGTTTACCCTCTGTCATAGTTTCTGTTGTGCTTGGCTAAGCCCTGCGAATATTGTTCTTCAACAACACCTTCACCATGCCGTCATGCTGCCGGAACTCATCTACTACTTCGCCCTTCTTGCTGGATCAAGATGGCAAGGACGTCATCGAGCTGAACGTGTGCTGAACGCGGAGGTGCCGTACGTGTGGTACTTGATAGGGACAAATCGTGAAGGTGTACGACTACATCAACTGCGTTGATAAACGCATCCACTTATTGATCTTCAAGGGTATGAATATGATCTCCCCCTCTCGTAGATATGCATCTCCATGGATAGATCTTGCGTGTGCATAGAAATTTTTTGTTTTCCATGCAACATTCCCCAACACGGACTTGCCAAGAGGCTCCGATACGAGACCATTCCGGAAAATATGATGAATTGTAGTTGCAATTTTTTTGAGAACATAGTTTGTTGGTTTTCAATAAGGTTTATGCTCTATACTTCGACGTTCTGATGTATTGTTACTTGTTTATGAGAAGTTATATGATGAAGTTTTATGATAAATTTATTGCTGTTATAATAATAAGCATGATGCTACCATATTTTGTTTTTATCGACACCTCTCTCTCTAATCATGTGGACTTGTTTTTTGATATCGGCTTTTGCTTGAGGACAAGCGAGGTCTAAGCTTGGGGGAGATGATACGTCCATTTTGCATCAGGTTTTCCTACTGTTGTTTGTAATGTTTTTATGCATAATAATGCTTTATGGAGTAATTCGAATGCCTTTTTCTCTCATAATATGAGGTTTACACAAAGAGAGAGAATGTCGGCAACTAGAATCCTGGACCTGAAAAAGCTATGTCGGAGTTAACTATTCTGCACATCTCCAAATGAGATGAAAATTTATGGAGAACTATTTTGAAATAAATGAAAAATACTGGAGCAAATAACTAGTGGAGGGGGGCCTCCTGGTGAGCACAAGACACGAGGGTGCGCCAGGCCCCCCAGGCGCGCCCTGGTGGGTTATGCTTAGCCCAGCCCACCTCCGATGCCCATCTTCTGGTATATAGGTCATTTGACCTAGAAAAAAAATTAGGAGAGGACTTTTGTGACGGAGCGCCGCCGTCTTGAGGCGGAACTTGGCAGGAGCACTTTTGCCCTCCGGTGGAGCGATTCCGCCAGGGGAAATTCCCTCCTAGAGGGGGAAATCGAAGCCATCGTCATCACCACAACCCTCTCATCTTGGGGAGGGAAATCTCCATCTACATCTTCAACAGCACCATCTCCTCTCAAACCCTAGTTCATCTCTTGTGTTTAATATTTGTACTAGAACCTCAGATTGGTACTTGTGGGTGGCTAGTAGTGTTGATTATGTCTTGTAGTTGATTACTACATGTTTTATTTGGTGGAAGATTACATATTCAGATCCATTATGCTATTTAATACCCCACTGATAGCATGATTATAATTTGTTAGTAGTTACTTTTGTTCTTGAGGTCACGGGAGAAGTCATGTTACAAGTAATCATGTGAAGTTGATATGTGTTTGATATTATGATGATATGTATGTTGTGATTCCCTTAGTGGTGTCATGTGAACATCGACTACATGGCACTTCACCATCTTTGGGCCTAAGGGAATGAATTATGGAGTAGTTATTAGATGATGGGTTGCTAGAGTGACAGAAGCTTAAACCCTAGTTTATGCGCTACTTCATAAGGGACTAATTTGGATCCATATCTTAAATGCTACGGTTAGATTTTATCTTAATACTTTTCTCGTAGTTGCAGATGCTTACGAGGGGGTTAACCATAAGTAGGAGGTCTGTTCAAGTAATAATAGCACCTAAGCATCGGTGCACCCACATATCAAATTATCAAAGTAGCGAACACAAATCAAACCAACGTGATGAAAGTGACATCACTAGTGCAGAACCGGGCTATAGCACCAGTTCGTAAGGCCCTTTAGTGTCGGTTCTGTAACCGGCACTAAAGGGTGAGGACTAAAGGTCACCCCCCCCCTTTACTCCCGGTTCAACACGAACCGCCACTAAAGGGCCACCACGTGGCACGAGCCCGCGCCGGGGGCTGGGAGACCTTTAGTACCGGTTGGTAACACCAACCGGTACTAAAAGGTTAAGGGGTTTTGGTTTATGATTTCTTTTTCCTTTAATGTTGTGGTTTCCATTTAATTCTTTTTCATTTGCTGGTATTTTACGATACTACATATTGTACACGTCATGCATATATATAAATAGAATTTCTCGTAGAACCAATCATATATATATATATATATCATCGAAT
>NC_041381.1:340757894-340766055 GCF_002162155.2 Triticum dicoccoides | reverse complement strand
TATATATATATATATATATATATATATATATATATATATATATATATATATATATATATATATATATAATTTCTCCTACATGGATGCATTACTGCGGTGGTAGCGGGTAATGGAATTCTCCTTTGGGATCTATGACCTGGTGGAGCAAAAATCCCGCTATTTCTTCTTGAATTGCTCGTACGCAATCCACTGGTAGGAGCTTCTCCCGCATGTCCTTGAACTTTAAAGAAGGAGATCAAATATGCATGTATTAGTTGTGTGTATATATATTAGATATCGATAATGATGTAAAATTTGTGAATAGTGCTCTAGCAAACGTACCCATTGTTGTCTTTCAGATATGCTCCTTTTGGACGCCATCATGTGTATGTTCTCGCAAACGTAGTATGCACATAAATCATTCCCCGGCAACTGCTTTATGCACTTTACGAGGATAGAATTCAATCAGATAATAATTAATCAAGCATGATAACTAATGGTATTGAAACTAGAATTAAAGAGATGGTAGCTAGCTAGTACTACTTAATTAATTATACCCTGGGTCGATACCAATACAACTTTTCTTTCCATTCGCCTGGAACCTCTTTCCTAAACTTTTGCCAAGCCCTGCCCGCCGGCAAATAAAATGAATAAAGGAGTTATTAATTAGTTGATATCAGGAAATGATGAACTAAAGAGGCCGACATATAGTTCGATAATGATTGAAATTACCTGTTGACTATCCCCTTCACGATTTCGTACTGCTCGACTGGTTTAAGTAGCGAGCCCAGAACTTCAAATTCTCCATCTTCAACTCGAATGATGAACAAGATCCAGTGGAAACTGCATGCGCACATGTTTGCATGTATAAATTAAGCGGGCATGTGCATAACACTCATCAACTACCGTAAACCCTATACACTTATTAATTAACATCTAGCTATAAGCAAAAAACAGAAATTGTAGTACAAGACAGTGTGACTCACCCTAAGTTGCAAGGAAGTAGTATATCTCGATTGGTATTTAGGCGCTTCAAGAACCCTAGTAAGCTTTTCTCTGTATCATCTCGATAGAATAGCTCTGACCATATCTCTTGATTAACGGTATTTGGGTCAATGAACCCAATGCCATAGCATCCAACTTTTTTCATTTCATAGATCTTCATTCTGCATAATACCACAGAAACGTATATAGTGAGGATAATTACAGGTAATGATGAACGAGCACTACAGTTAGCTTGAGACTTGAATTACAGAAAGAAATCAACTATAGATTTGTCGAGTGCATCTTTATTGAATAACTGAAATAGTTCTATAAACTCAACATATAGAGCATTCTCATGGTGGTAATGATCTGCCTTGACTTTCACCATGAGGGACTCTCGATTGGTAGTATTGGCAATTTTCATGTACCATTCATGCAATTCATACATTCTTGTTGAGAAGTTCTTGACCTCCTCAGACTTTACCAAAGGTTCGCCGCGGGCATATTTCCATTTTAGTTCCTGCTCTGTAAAAGTATCCATGGGCTCGAGCTCTAGGAGTTGTTCTATAGTGCATCCGATCTCTGCAGCCTGCCTTCTATGACGTCGGTTATTACCAGATGATCAGCCGCGCCGGTACTAATCATGTGTGTTGGTACAATGAGTAGGGGGTTGATTGCACCGCTTGTTCTCCCAGCTGGGGCACAGTTTTCCCGCTTTTTTTGGTAGCTGCTTGGGTGGAGCTCGAGCTTGACTCCTTCTTTTGTTGTGCTTGATATGCCTTCCTGATTTGGCGCTCATAGTCAGAGTCAACAGGCTTGGGAGCTGGTGGTTGAGCCATACGAATAAATTGGTCAATGGCATGGTCAGGCACTTTCTCCTTTGGCGACGGTGGCGGTTTCGGTCCAAAATGGGCGTCCAATTGTCTCCTGCATTCATCTTCATTTTCCTCTTTGGTCATGTCGTAAGGCCTCTGCGGAAGAGGCGCAAGGCTTGGACCATATTGGAATCTCTTGCCTCATGTACTTGTACTGCTAGCCGCAATAGTTGTGGTGGCTCTCTTCCACTGTTGCTTAGGCGGCAGAGCCGGCTGAGGTGGCAGAGACGGCTTATGCGGTGCCTAACCTGGAGGAGGAGGCCTGGGCTGACGGGGTGCCGGACTTGGAGGAGGAGGAGTGGGCTCACGTGGTGCCGGACTTAGAGGAGGAGGAGTGGCCTCACGGGTTGGCAGACTTGGAGGAGCAAGAGTCTGTAGAAGCGGTGGCTGACTTGGAGGAGCTGGAGTCGACTGCTGACGCGGTGGTAGACTTGGAGGAGGAGCCGGCTGACACGGTGTCGGTGGCCTTGGAAAGACGATGCAATCCTTTCTCCATACAATGATACGATGTAATGCCTCTCCCAGTGTGCGCTCGTCGTCACCTCTAGGAATGTCAAGCTGTAGCCCCCAATATTCTTCCACCACTTCATCGACCGCGACACGAGCATAGTCAGATGGAATCAGATTGCAATGGAAGGTTGCTTCAGGGGGATTTGTATAAGCAATGTCATCCACCACCTTGATGGATACGTTCTTCATTTTGAAGTGTAGCTCACAATTAGTGTTATTAATGATGTCATCCACAGGGTATCTATCCAGCTGTAGTGCCTCATGGCCCGGTGCGGAACCTACGCTGCTTCTCAGCATGGATGGGACGGTGCTATCCAATGCTGGATTAGCTAGCTCCTGCCGCTGCAGAGACCCGCTTCCCTGGCTGATTTCGTCGATCTGCTGCTGTTGCCGCTAGAATTGGAGTGCCAACTCCGGGTGCGTTGGGCGTTCTGCTTCCTGCTTCCTCTGCTCCTCCTCTAGCTTCCTCTTCTTCTCCTCCTCCATATTCTTCCTCGCACGACTTCTGTAGTCGGCGTTCCAGTCTGCAAACCCCTCATACCACGGAACAACGCATTTTCCTCGTGTTCTTCCCGGGTGTTCAGGATTTCGCAGGGCGTGCGTAAGCTCGTCGTTCTCTATGTTGGGTGGGAACACCCCCGTTCGAGCCTCTTATATTGCAACAAGTATTTTGAGGTCGGCTCCTTTAAGACTTGCCTTCTTCAAAACCTGGCCTGTCTTTGGGTCCACCCCCTCATGCGCATAGAACCAAGTCCTGCACCTGGGGGCCAACTCAATGTAATTGGACTGACCCCTGCATCCAGCATCTCTTGCTCAGCCTTATCCTACTTAGGCCGGGCCACCGCGTAGCCACCTGGCCCCAGCCTCTGGAAATGCTCCTTTTTCGCGGCATTGATCGTGTTTATTCTCGACCGTTCCTTAGCTAATTCTGATTCCTTGAATTTCATGAAAGCTGGCTAGTGATCTCTTTGCTTCTCCAGTGTTCCCGTGAATTCTGGAGTCTTCTTTCCTCCTTCGACGTACTTGGCCCATATAGTTTTCTTGTGGTTGTTGAATGCAACCACCATCTTCCTAAGAGCAGCGTCCTTAACTTTCTGCACATCTGCATCTGTGAAATGATCTAGTAGGGTGAAATGTGAGATGAGAGATTCCCAAAGCAGTTTTTTTGCTCTATCGTCAACAAAAGTAAGATCTGGACGTGGCTTTGCTGGCTTTTTCCATTCTTGAATGGAGATCGGGAGTTGGTCCTTCACAAGAACTCCGCACTGAACAACGAACTCCCCCACATTCTTCTTAGGAGCGATAGGATTTCATTATCTTTGATGGCATCGATGTTGTACTTTATGCGTTCCTTCAACTTTTTGGCCGGGCCTCGCACTATCCTGCTCCCTGCAAATGATTTGCTTGATCCAGAGGGCTGAAAGAAGAAAGATCAATTCGTTAATATATATATATATATATATATATATATATATATATATATATATATATATATAATCAATTAAAACACGTGATGATCACCAGATGCCTGCTTCTATAAACATACCTCACCGGTATTTGCTATTTCAAGATCATCATCATAGTTCTGGACTTCATCAATTCGGTTGTCTCGATTGAATATCATATCACCCTTCCCGGTATTGTTCAGATATTGGGAGCCGTCATCTTCTTCATTCTGGTCATCTAGTCGGCTCGGGGAGCGTATGAGCTCGAACATAGCCTCTTCTCCTTCTCTGCCGGTATTGTCCGCCATAGCTTTTATTTAACTAATCCAGAAGAAATATAAAAAATTTAGTATGCATCTCAAATAATAGTAGATAATTGATAGACATCTCGAATAATAGTAGATAATAAATATACATCTCAAAAGATAAAACTGAATCATAGTAGATAATTAATATGCATCATCAAATATAATCTCGAATACATCATCTCGAATATTATTGAATAATATATATAATCTCAAATACATTGTCTCGAATATTATCAAATACATCACTAGCTAGCTAATACAGATTGAATACCATCGAATTATCTAGTTCACTCGCGGTTCCTGAGGCACGGGCGGTGGACACCCAAAGAGAAGGAAACATCACAGGATCATAGCTCGAGTGAGATCCCCGAAGAACCTGCCAGGTATTGGAGAACCTGACGTCCATAGCAGCCATGTAGTGATGGACGTGCTCGTCCTCCTCCCTGACACGGCGACGTACCACCTCCGGCGGGGCCGGCTCCCTCCGCATCGAAAGTGGCGCACGCGAACGCCACCAAAGGAGCTCCGGGTCGACGACAGGACCCGGGGCCAGGTACCTCACCAAGCGGCGCGCCCCTGAAGGTAGCACCTCCCAGTGCCAGCCCGGCGGAGCCCAGTCCCGAACATGGCTCCTCTGAAGTAGGACGTCGTCGCGAACGGGTCAACAACAAGGATGCGGGCCGGGCATCATTAATGTCAAGAACAAATACTATATGCAAATGTAACATAACGGATTCTCTTAACAAATTATATATATCTAAAATTCATCTTACATTTCTATAACTAAAAGTATAAAAAACTAAAAAAAACATGCATCTAACATATATATATCTAATTCATCAAACATATATATATATATATATATATATATATATATAGGGAAAATCCATCCTACCACCCGGTGGTAGTTACCCCACATATCGAATATACTACCATGTGGTACTATATATACTATTTTATTATTTTAAGTATGTTCATATACTATATAGATATTTCAAAGCAAGTTACATGAAAAAATTGCATATGAGCCCATAGTTTTGTTATATTTATGAAATACGTATATATTTGTACGTAAAAAAGAGCATACTCAAAACATGATACATACTATCTAAAAATTAGTATATATACTACCTAATCATTGTTATATACTACATACTACACGTACATACTCTCGGTTTCGATAGATACTACATACAACATACAAAATACAAGTGGTGGTAACTACCACTGCTTGTAGGAAATATTTGTCACTACCATAGCTTTTCATATATATACAGACAGTCTATTCTGCTAATATTAGCAGAATAACTATTCTGCACACCACTTCGGCACTGCACGCTCAACAGAAGCGCACTGCATCATTTTGACGACGAGCACTGCAATAAAGACTAGTGAACTTCTCGTCGGAAAAAACTGCACGCGTTATTTTTTCGATACTGTTTTTGCTCTAATTTTTTTAACCATTTATCGGAATGAGGCGTGTAATATACCATTGAAAAGCTATGGATTAGGCGCAACTTGGACATGTTGAACACTTTTCAAGATTCCACACGGTTTAAGAGCATTTTTGAAAATAGTGCGGCGGATGACGAGTGGCGGCGAGCGTTTTTTCGCGTTTTTTTTTCTAAACCTCTTGTCGGAACGAAGCAAATGATACGCCGTTGGATAGATATCGTCGAGGCGCATCTTTTTCATATATAAATCTTTCTCTAGTTCATTACGGTTTAAGAGCAGTTTCAAATTTACTAAATCGCGGAACTCTGTTTTTCAATATTTTTGAAATTTTCGGTACTGTTTTTGCTCCAGCTTTCTAACCGTTTGTCAGAACGAGACGTATGATACGCCGTTGGAAAGCTACGGACAAGGAGCAAGTTTCATATGTTGAAATGGTTTTGAGATTCCTTACGGTTTTTAGTTAATTTTGAAAATCGTGCGGCTGACTTCGAGAGGCAGCGGCTGTTTTTTCGTGAAATTTTTACAAACGGCTGGTCAGAATAATTCAAATCATACGTCGTTGGAAAGATATCGACGAGACGCAACTTTTTCATGTAGAGCACTCTCTCTAATTCATTACGGTTTAAGAGCAGTTTCGATTTTACAAAAATGTGGACACTCTGTTTTTTGCGACACCCAAATCGTCGTGTGCACTGCATCAGACAGATAGTGCACTGCTTCAGACTGAAAACCGCACTGCATCTGATAGACTGAAAATTGTCATGCATACGCGATGAACGAATGCACTGCTTCAGACAGATGAGTGCACTGCTTCAGACCGAAACCGCACTGCATCAAAAACGGAGTGAAAATCATCGTGTGTACACGACAACGAAGTGCGCTGCATCAGATAGATCAGTGCGCTGCTTCAGACCGAAACCACACTGCATCAAACAGACTGAAAATCATCGTGTGTACGCAATAACGAAGTGCACTACAACTCCCAATGCAATTTTACTTTCGTGTGCACTGCAATAAGGGAACCACAAAGTTTTTAAATGCATTTCTGTTTGAAATGAACTGTACTGACGAGTCCTTCGTAGTGGACTTCTTTTTTACCCAAGTGCCATGCCCTTCATGTTTTTTTACTGCACTACGACAACAGAGTGAATTGTATGAAAAAAATTCAATGTTTTTGCTGCTTTTTTGGCAACAAGGGAACTGCATTTTTCTCTTGTTCCAAATCTGCAGACAACTTGAATCTAGGCTGCGTTGTCAAGAGTAAGGAACTACCTGGTTTCTCTTTCCCCATTTTTTACATGCTGAATCAAAGTGATAGACTGCACGACCACGATTACGGAACTTCAAAAGTATCTTAAGTGGTCGGCCAGGAGTTTTTTACTGTACATTTTTCTCTAGAACCTAGATGTGCAATTCAGCGTTTTTTAGGCTCAACAAACATGTGCAGTGCACTTAATCTTTGTCTTCTCCTGCAAAAATGAGTTAACTAAACCACATTGCACTTAATTTTTTTACAACAAAAAAAGCCATCCAAACTATCAGTACTACATCCCAGAAGCGAATTGCGAGCACATCCGACCACAAGCTGTCTCGTCAGTGGACTGCAGAGGAGAACGCCCAAGCAATATCCGAAAAAGCAACACAAAGTATTGCTGAACTTCAACCGTGCGGTAGCCGCACTGCAGCTTTTGTCGTTGGGGAATTATGTTCCATTTTAGTCTCATCCGGGGCGCGCACTACACTTGTTTCCCTTTTCTATTGCTGGTCCTCTTTTGTCTCTGCAAAAATAACAAAACTGAACCACAAGAAAACAATAGTTGACTGCAGAGTTTTTTTGACTGTACGTACACAACGGAGCAAAAAAAGGCAACTCCAGGGGCAGCGAACTCCAGCGGCAATTGAACTGCAGCACAGCACTGCGCCTTTGGTGCTTATGACGGCAAGGTCGACGTCCCACGGCGGAGCTAATGGAGCTGCTCACGGCCATCAAGGTGGAGCACAAAGAGGAAGAAGTGAGGTGGCCACGGCCTCGGCCGTTGACCTCGCCGTCGATGGCGGGGAAGGGGCGCACGGCCTGAGAGGGGGGAGGGGTGGCGCGGTGGCCGTGAAACTTGGCGGAGGTCGGGGACGATGCCCCGGCCTGCGTCTGGCCATGGACAGAGAGGAGGACCTCGGGGCAGGGATTTTGGGCCGTGGTCGGAGAGGAATAAGCCCGGGCTGGATGTAGCGGGATGGGAGGGAGGAGGTGGAGGAACGGGGAGGAGAGAGCCGCCGGCGACTCACGAGCTCACCGGCCTCGCTAGGCGCATCCGTTGTTGGGAAGACGCGGGAGGACGACGCGGCACGGGATCCGGTGATTTCTCGTCGGCGCGCATCGGATCCATTGGTGGGGGAAGCCACGAGGGGAGCCGTGGTGGGCCGATCCAGCGGGGAATAAAGAACCAGGGAGGAAGGTGGTGGCTGGGTAGTGGCCCGGCGGGCTTCGCCGGAGGAAGGTGGCGGGGTTGGGGGAAGCTCGTGGGCGGCGGCGCAAGGAAACGAGGCAGCTCGGCGGTGCGGAGGGGGAAGTGGGCGGCGCGGGGTAGGCAGGTAGGCCGCGGCGCGG
>NC_041381.1:340746006-340757296 GCF_002162155.2 Triticum dicoccoides | reverse complement strand
TGGGGTGGTGGCCGTGGGTTGAGGAGCAGAGAAGAGGGGAATGGGAAGGGGCGATAGGATTAGACGGGGGTAGGGACTTTTGTTCATTGCAGTTCTGTCGTAGTTAGTCTGTAGCTACCGGTGGGGTCATAGGGGAAGAAGGTGGGAGGGGTTGGGAGTGGGCGTGGAGACGATGGGGTGCGGTTCGGTCGTAGCAGTGCGCTTATGTTAGCAGAATAAGCGTTTTGGTGTGCAGAATAAGGGTCTTAAGTGTGTTATCATAATAGACCCATCCTATATATATAACTAAAAGTATCAAATTCCTTAACTTTTTTCTATATACATATCTAATCATGTAGTCAAGAAAATGTCAAAATTCATCTAACTAACATTGCTATATCTAAAATTCATCTAACATTTCTATAACTAAAACTATAAAAACTAAAAAAACATTCATGTAACATTTATATATCTAATTCATCTAACATTTCTATAACTAAAATTATAAAAAACTAAAAAACGGAAAATAAGAAAATGTGTGTGTGTGTGTGTGTGTGTTCGATCATATGGGAGGGCGGCCATGGCGGCAGGACTCACAGCGGGGCGTCAGGGGAGGCGACGGCGATGGCGTGCGAGCTCGAGGCAGGGGCGGCGCGCGACGAGGATGGCGGGCGCGGCGCGACGGGGGACGGCGTGGGCGGCATGTTGGGTGCGACGCGTCGGGTGCGGCGACGGCGTCGATCGGGGCAGGCGGTGCGTCATCGACGGAGAGGAAGAAACAGAGGAAGAACAAAGGGAAACTGAAATTTTTCAAGTGTTGTATATATAGGATGGACCTTTAGTACCGGTTGTAGTCACCAACCAGTACTAAAGGTCTCTTTTGGCCAGGCTAAGCGGCGGGAAGCGACCCCCTTTAGTATCCGGTCGTGGCCGCAACCGGTACTAATGACCCCTTCCCTTTAGTACTGGTTGGAGCCACGACCCAGTACTAAAGGGGGTGTGCTGGCCCAGGTGCGGCACGCAAGTTTAGTCCCACCTTGCTAGCCGAGGGGTGACCACACTGGTTTATAAGCCCCAGTGCGGTAGCTCTCTCGAGATCCTCTCTAAGCAGGCCCTTGTGGCCTAAACAATATATGCTGCCCTGTTGGGCCTACTAGGCTAACGGGCCTGCATCCTGGCTCAACTACAGGGTGGGTTTCTAGTCGTATGCAGGCCGCTATGGCCCAGTAGGCAGGCTTTTTTCTTTTTCTTTTTTCTTTATATCTTTTCTGCTTTATTTATTTCTGAGTTGTTTTTTGACATGGGAGGAGTCCGTTAAGAGAGACCTGAAGGATTGGAGTATCGACAAAGAGCTAGCTATGGACAGGGGTGCGTGGAAGCTTGCTATCCATGTGCCAGAGCCATGAGTTGGTTGCGAGATCTTATGGGTTTCACCTCTAGCCTACCCCAACTTGTTTGGGACTAAAGGCTTTGTTGTTGTTGTTGTTGTTGTTGAGTTGTTTTTAGCCGTATTTAGAATCTTTGTGAATATTTTTGCTTTAGGTACCAAAAATTACAAACTTTCTGTTAGTGTCAGTAGTTTTCAAATTTGAATAGTTTAAATTTGAATTATTTTAAATTTGTGTGAATCACTAGTTTGGGAATAACTTTACTTTAAAAATATATTTTTCAGTGATTCTTTTTTCTTATGTTTCACATTAGTGTGTTTTATCATTATATTCAATTTGGTAATACTTAGGTTATTTAAAAAGAATGAAATGCCTTTGTAACAGATGAGTTTTCGTCCGAAACCCTGATACTTCGAAAGAGATTGTCCATTTCGTACATGAAGTGGATCCAGTTTTTGCCATAACCCTCTCTACTTTTTTGCACATGTTATGTGGGTGAAACAATGATACCATGCCAACTTTCAACCATTTCAGAGTTCATTTGTAGTGCTTTTCGATTCCAGGGTCATTTAGCTCAAAAAATCAGTAAATGCATGAAAAATAGCAAATGATGTCAGAAAGGGTTGAAAGTTGATGACGTGGCCTTGAATGGTGCATACTGAACACACAATAAGTTTGGAGTTGTAATAAGTTAAAAAAAATAATTGCCTTTGTAACAAATGAGTTTTCATCCAAAACCCTGATACTCGACAGAGATTGTCCATTTTGTATATGAAGTGCCTCCAGTTTTTGCCGTAACCATCTCGACTTTTTTGCACATGCTATGTGGGTGAAACGTTGATACCATGCCAACTTTCAACCTTTTCAGAGTTCATTTGTAGTGCTTTTCAATTTCAGGGTCATTTAGCTAAAAAACCGTAAATGAGCTAAAAATTAGCAAATGAAGTCATAAAGGTACACGTTTGTCTGAAGCACAAAAGTACACGTTTCAAATGCAAAACACATAAGCACCCTAACTATTACAAAGATTCCCTACTGTCTTTGGGTGTGAAACTTTTTCTTCGCGTGTGTCCCTTTGCGCCATAACCATGGACAATCTTCATCATTTAACTGGATGCTCGGGTCAATATTCACTGTGAAGAGAGCAATTTCATGAAACTTTTCATAACCTTCTGACATGTCTGTCTTGTCATCCACTCCGACAATGTTTCTTTTCCCTGAAAGAACTATGTGGCGCTTTGGCTCATCGTATGATGTATTTGCTTCCTTGTCTTTTCTTTTTCTCGGCTTGGTAGACATGTCCTTCACATAGAAAACCTGCGCCACATGACTCGCTAGGACGAATGGTTTGTCTGCGTATGCAAGATTGTTCAGATCCACTGTTGTCATTCCATACTGCGGGTCTTCCTTTCTGCCGCCTCCTATGTCATATTGACCCATTTGCACACCAAAACAAAGGGACCTTCAAATCACGTCCATAGTCAAGTTCCCATATCTCCTCTATGTAACCATAATATGTGTCCTTTCCCCTACTGGTTGCAACATCAAAGCGGACACCATTGTTTTGGTTGGTCCTCTTTTTATCTTGGGCGATCGTGTAAAATGTATTCCCATTTATCTCATACCCTTTGAAAGTCATTATATTCAAAGATGGTAACTGGGACAACAAGTACATGTCATATTCAATAGCGGCGTCATGCATGGCATGTGTCTGCAACCAACCGGCGAAAGTCCTCATTTGTTCACATGTAATCTAATCTTCAGACTGCTCCGGGTATTTGGACCATAGAATATTCTTGTGTTCCCCCATATATGGAGCCACCAAGGTGGAATTTTGTAGAACTGTGTAGTGTGCTTCAGTGAGAGAATGCCCATCCATACATATTATTTGATCCGGTCCTAGCGTGCCATTTCCACCCAGTGTGCCTTATGCCGCGATTCAGGAACACCAATCGGCTTAAGGTCAGGAATAAAGTCAACACAAAACTCAATGACCTCCTCATTTTCATGGCCCTTGAAGATGCTTCCTTCTGGCCTACCACGGTTATGAACATATTTCTTAAAGACTCCCATGAACCCCTCAAAGGGGAACATATTGTGTAGAAATATAGGACCCAGAACGGCAATCTCTTCACATAGGTGAACTAGGACGTGCGTCATGATATTGAAGAAGGATGGTGGGAACACCAACTCAAAACTGACAAGACATTACACCAAATCATTCTCCAACCTTGGTATGATTTCTAGATCAATTACCTTATGAGAAATTGCATTTAGGAATGCACACAGCTTACAATGGCTAATCGAACATTTTCCGGTAGAAGCCCCCTCAATGCAACCGGAAGCAGTTGCGTCATAATCACATGGTAGTCATGATACTTTAGGTTCTGAAACTTTTTCTCTGTCATATTTATTATTCCCTTTATATTCGACGAGAAGCCAGATGGTACTTCATACTGAGCAGGCATTTAATAAGATTTCCTTCTCTCCTTTGGTAAGAGTGTAGCTGGCATGACCCTGATGTATGCCGTCCTTTCCATGCATATGTTGCTGGTCCTCCCGTGCTTCCGGTGTATCTTTTGTATTCTCATACACGCCCAAGAAGCCAAGTAGGGGCACACAAAGATTCTTTGTCACGTGCATCACGTTGATTGTAGAGCGGACTGATGATGCCATAGACCTAGGGTAGGATCATAGACCTGATCTATACGCCCTACCCAAGGTCACTACCCTAGAAGCAAGGACATTCAAAGCATAGCAGGAAGTATCGACTGAAGCCATCAAGTGCAATCCACTCGACCAGTCACCTCACTCGGATACCCCCAACTTCACTCGACCTAGATGGAGTCATTCGACCATACAGGAAACCACTCGGAGTACATAAGACCTAGAGTCCCTCAAGATGGCAATAGTCAGGCGTTCACTTCGTAGTCTTAAAGATCATCGATAACACTTTATAGCTGGCGTTACCAGTAACGCACTATCTTAATGTACATTGAACCCCTGTAACGGGGGACGGCTGGGGTCCTGGCGCACTCCATATAAGCCATCCCCCTCCTCTGGGACAAGGGTTCACACCCCTTGTAACACACACACACATATTCCAGTCGGCCACCTTAGGGCACCGAGACGTAGGGCTTTTAACTCCTCCGAGAGGGGCCTGAACTCGTAAACTCGTGTGTAAAACCTCGCTGTAGCTAGGGCCTTGCCTCCTCATACGTACCCCTACTCTTACTGTCAGACTTAGTACCACGACGGTTGGCTCCCACCGTGGGGCAAAGACTCTTAGCAACTTCCGGCGAGGTTGCATTTTCTCCGATCTTCATCAACATGGTTTTCGGCGGCGGTTTGGTCATGGGCCATGAGTTCTGACTCGGTGCGCTCATTTTCGTCGCTGACGACTCCGCCTAGCTCCAAGAAGCTCCCCCTTGATGTCGAGTCTCTCCTGATCCGTGGATCGTCACACTTCCGCACGAGCGCCCGCGGCGTCCGCCTACGGCGGCTGTCGACTCCATATCAATTAGTCCTCGTGTCACCTTCTCACTCCGCTGGACGCTACCGCAAGCGATATGGTCAGTCGCGGCTCCAGCTATGAGTGAAGCATGCAGTGGCTCGCCAGACGACCACCCCCCAAGTCGCGGCAATCATGCCCGACGAATTTCACTGCGGTCCAGTCGACCTATCGACTGGCTCTGCAGGTACATTTTCTGAGAGCGGGAGCTATGACCCCGTGGTAGAAGTTCTCGTGGTCGACTCCCGTCGCAGCCCACCTGGGTTTTGCCGCAGCGACGACAACAGTGGTGGCGATGGCCCGTCATTCGGCCACGAGGAGTACGAGCCCCAACCTCTCAACTCGCACCAGAGGGAAGAGCTGCCCCACCGCAACGCGGAGGCCCTCCAGACCCCCATCATAGGGGAAACCACTGAGGCTCGGGCCTTGGAGGCTGCGCGCCTAGCCACACTGGCTGAGCGCACAAATTTGGAGAGTCTCCAACATTCTCTCAATGAACGCACGCCGTTGACTGATCGCCGAGTCCAATCGATGTTAGCGACAGTTGTTTCCGCCTGAAACTCAGGTATACCGCACTCTGATCCAGAATCTTAAAGCTGTTGCACGTATAGCGGAGTCTATTCAGTCGTCCTATTCCGAGGCTGGAAGGGGCTTGGAGCAGATCCGAGCGCTGCTCCAAGCAGCAGGAGAGCTGAACTCCGTCGTTTCTCAGTCACGGAAAAGGATCCACATCAGGTTAGTAAGGGCATATACAGTTCAGTCAGCACATAGTACTGGGTCGCCTTTGCGATGTGAAGATCGTGATCACCACCAAGATTGTCACCTGGGAAGAGCTCATGGAGAGTTTGATCGTGAGTACGCCAATGATAACCATCCTCGAGTGCCTTCGCCCCTTCCGAGGGACGGGTCGTACACACCCCGGCGATACGATGACAGGCGCCCGTATGGTAATGACCGCAGAGTTCCAGTCGACCCAAGAGAGCCTGGGTTCGATGCAAGGTCAATCCTTGTTCAAGGTTTGGTCGACTGGAACAGAGCATACAGAGAGGGGTTGGATAGAGACAGGCCCGATGGAAGCAGGGTCCACGTTTTCGGCCCCGAGTGTTTCGGAAGAGCCATCCGAGCCGCTGAGATCCCTCACAACTTCAGATTGGCGACTGGCGTCAGTAAGTTCACAGGAGAGTCAAAGCCTGATACTTGGTTGGAAGACTACTGAGTGGCTGTGCATATTGGTGGCGGTGGCGATGAGGTGGCCATGAAGCACCTCCCTTTGATGGTTGAAGGTTCTGCCCGGGCTTGGCTGAATCAGTTGGCCCCTGGAAGCTTTTTCAGTTGGGATGAGTTGGCCCGAGTGTTTACCAAAACGTTTGAAGGCACCTGCAAGAGACTTGCTGGTTTGTCGGAATTGCAGCATTGCATGCAGAAATAGAATGAGACCTTGAGAGATTATATCTAGAGATGGATCACTCTTCACCACACGGTGGAGAACGTATCGGATCACCAAGCAGTTTGTACCTTTAAAGAAGGCATTCGCTACAAAGAGCTCAATCTGAAGTTTGGTCGGACCGGAGACATGTCTCTGGCTCGGATGATGGAGATTGCCGCCAAGTACACTAATGGTGAAGAAGAGGACCGACTCCGGAGCGGCAAGAACAGACCAGTCGCCCAGGACACCGGAGGAGGAAACTCCAGTCGGAAGCAGAAGCGAAAGGCTGAAGCTGCGGGCCCTGCCGAAGCAGCAGTTTTGAACCAAGGAAAGTTCAAAGGGAAGCCCAAGGGGCCTTGGACCCCTAAAAAAGTGAAAGATCAAGCAGGAAATGATGTACTTGATTTTGAGTGTCATATACACACCAAAAAGGATGAAGAGGGGAATCTGATTCTCCCCAAGCATACCACTCGACAGTGTCGACTCCTGATTCAGAGCTTTCAAGAAAGCCAACCAAGTGAAAAGGACAAAGAGTCTGATAAGGAGGAAGAAAAATAGGAAGATGGTGGTTACCCCAATGTTAATGCCACCTTGGTGATTTTTGCTGACCTCGAGAGCAAAAGTCGATAGAAAGTTATTAACAGAGAGGTGAACATGGTTGCTCCGGCAACGCCAACATATTTGAAGTGGTCAAAAACCCCTATTACATTCGACCAGTCCGACCACCCACCGCATGTTGCTACCCCTGGGCGGCAAGCATTGGTAGTCGACCTAGTCGTTGGGGGCACCCGACTGACCAAGGTTTTGATGGATGGTGGCAGTGGTCTGAATATATTGTACGCTGAGGCCCTCAGGGGGATGGGCATTTTGATGTCTAAACTCAGTGAGAGCAACATGAGATTCCATGGTATCAGCCAGGAAGGAAAGCCGATTCACTCGGTCAGATCACTCTTTATGTGGTTTTCGGTGATTCCCTGAATTACCGCAAGGAAAAGTTGACATTGAGGTAGTGGATTTTGATAGTGCTTATCATGCCATTCTAGGCAGACCTGCTTATGCTAGTTTCATAGCTCGACCGTGCTATGTATACCTCAAGTTTAAGATGCCTAGCCCCAAAGGCGTGATCACGGTCACTGGAAACTGACAGAGAGCAGAAGATTGTCTCCAGAACAGTTCAAAGATCACCGATGAGCAGATGGCAGCAGTAGAGTTTGAAGAATACCAGAAGAATGCAGATCCCAGTGATTTGCTGCGTGCCAAGAGGCCTGCCTCGGAGTCCGCATTTTAGTCGGCCGGCGAGACAAATCCGGTGCACATTCACCCGACTGACCTCAATGCTGCTCCGACCCATATCTGATCAACACTCGATAGCAAATAGGAAGAAGCGATCATCTAGTTCCTCCGTGAGAACTGGGACATCTTTGCATGGAAACCATCTGACATGCCAGTTGTACCCAGGGGACTGGCTGAGCACCATTTGCGAGTCGACTCAAAGGAAAAACCCGTTAAAGAGCATCTCCGTCGGTCCGCCGCGGAGAAAAGAAAGGCGATTGGCGAGGAGATGGCTTGGCTTCTAGCCGCCGAGTTCATCCGCGAGATATACCACTCTGAGTGGCTCGCCAATGTCGTTATGGTCTCCAAGGAAGATAAATCACTTCAAATGTGTATTGATTTCAAGCACATCAATCGGGCCTGCCCGAAAGATCATTTCCTCTGCCCCGCATCGACCAGATAGTCGACTCAACTGCGAGATGTGAGCGATTGTCCTTTTTGGACGCTTATTCCGGGTACCATCAGATCCGACTGTATGGACTCAATGAGATAAAGACAACTTTCATCATCCCGTTCGGGTGTTTTTGTTATGTTACTATGCCCTTTGGCCTCAAGAATGCTGGTGCCACATTCATGCGCATGATTCAGAAGTGCCTGCTCACTCATATCAGTTAGAATGTGGAAGCATACATGGATGACATAGTGGTTAAGTCACGCAAAGGTTCCGACCTACTGACTGACCTCGCTGAAACATTTGCCAACTTAAGAAGATATGATATCAAGCTCAATCTATCAAAGTGCACATTCGGGGTCCCAGTCAGAAAGTTATTCAATTTTCTCATTTCCAAACGGGGGATCAACGCAAACCCAGAGAAGATTGGAACTATCCTAGGAATGAAGCGCCCTGTGCGTGTGCACGATGTTCAGAAGCTTACTGGTTGTTTGGCTGCATTGAGTCGATTCATCTCACGCCTTGGTGAAAAGGCATTACCCCTTTACCGACTGATGAAGAAGTCTGACAAGTTTGAGTGGAATGATGAAGCTGAAGCAACTTTTGAAGATCTCAAAGCCCTGCTTTCCACCCAGCCGGTGCTTGCCGCTCCAGTCAGCAAGGAGCCTTTACTGCTTTACATTGCAACCACTTGACATGTTGTCAGCACGGTGCTCACGGTCGAGCGAGAAGAAGAAGGCAAAGCCTTCAAAGTTCAGCGCCCTGTGTATTATATTTCAGAAATCTTGACCCCGTCCAAGCAGATATATCCTCATTATGAGAAGCTTGTTTATGGAATTTACCTGACCATGAAGAAAGTTGCACATTACTTCTCAAACCACTAGGTTTCAGTCATCTGCGATGCTCCATTGTCAGAAATTCTAAATAATAGAGATGCAACTGGTCGAGTGGCAAAGTGGCGATTGGACTCCTTCCTTTAGATATCAAGTTTGAGGCAAATAAAGCCATCAAGTCTCAAGCAATAGCAGATTTCCTCGCAGAGTGGATTGAACAGCAACAGCCCACTCAGATTCAGTCAGAACATTGGACTATGTTCTTTGATGGATCCAATATGTTGAATGGATCTTGTGCAATAGTGGTTTTAGTGTCCCCAAGAGGAGACAAGATTAGTTATGTCCTCCAGATTCACTTTGATTCTTCAAACAATGAAGTTGAGTATGAGGCATTTTTGTATGGGTTGCGTATGGCCATTTCACTCGGCGTCCGGCGCTTGATGGTCTACGACGACTCAGACTTAGTGTTTAATCAAGTAATGAAGGAATGGTACATCAGGAGTCCAGCAATGACCGGTTATTGCAATGTAGTGAGAAATCTAGAGAAGAAGTTCGAGGGGTTAGAGCTCCACCACATACCCCGAATCAAGAATCAGGCCGCGGATGATCTGGCGAAGATAGGTTCCACTCGAAAGCCTATCCCCATCAATGTGTTCTTGGAACATCTCCACACCCCATCGGTACAAGAAGATCCCTTCAAGGAAGAGCCCCTGCAACCGATAAGTTCAACCAATCCGACTGAGATTGAAGTCCCAGCTGTGGTTGACTTGATCATGGAAGTCTTAGTGATCACGCCCGATTGCACGGTGCCGTACATCGCATACCTGCTCATGCAGGAACTCCCAGAGGATGAGGATGAGGCCTGCCAGATAGTCCGTCAATCAAAAGCTTTCACCGTGATAAAATGGCAGCTTTACAGGAAAGTGTCAGAGGAGTGGCTCAACGCTGCATCACCCCAGAAGAAGGTCGAATGATCCTAACGATATCCACTCGGGGACCTGTGGTCACCATGCATCCTCTCGGACCGTCGTGACCAAAGCATATTGAGTGGGATTCTATTGGCCTCGTGCGAATGAGATGGCAAAGGATATAGTCGACAAGTGCGCAGGTTGTCAGTTCTACTCCAACATGTCTCACAAGCCTACGTCTGCCTTGAAGACTACTCCACTCGTCTGGCCGTTTGCAGCCTGGGGGTTGGATATGGTTGGACCCTTCAAGATTGGCAGAAGTGGTTTCACTCATTTGCTCGTGGCAGTGGACAAGTTCACCAAATGGATCGAAGCCAAGCCTATCAAAAACCTTGACTCAAGCACTGCCGTCAGTTTCATCAGGGAGTTGAGTTCAGATATGGAGTCCCTCGCAGCATTATCACAGATAACGGCTCCAATTTTGATTCTGATGAGTTTAAGGTGTTCTGTGCTTCCCAAGGCACTCGGGTCGACTACGCGTCTGTTGCACACCCGCCGTCGAATGGGCAAGCAGAAAGGGCAAATGATTTGATCCTTCAAGTGTTGAAACCCTGACTGATGAGCGACCTCAAGCACGCTACCGGAGCTTGGGTGACTGAGTTACCATCCGTCCTATGGGGGCTGAGAACGACGCGAACCGGTCGACTGACCGAACCCCTTTCTTCTTGGTGTACAACGCTGAGGTTGTGCTTCCGAGTGACTTGCTGCACAACGCTCCCCGAGTGGAACTCTTCTCAGAAGCTGAAGCAGAACAGGCACGCCAAGACGCAGTTGATCTCCTGGAAGAGGAACATGAGATGGCTCTGATCCGATCGACCATCTATCACCAAGATTTGCGTCGATTCCATGGCCGTAATGTCAAAGGTCAAGCGTTCCAGGAAGGAGACCTTGTGCTCCGAGTGGATCAGAAATGGCCTCACAAGCTCGCTCCGGCCCGGGAAGGTCCCTTCATCATCACCAAGGTGCTTCACAATGGAGCGTACCACATCTACAACATAGCCAAGAAAATGGACGAGCCACGCACGTGGAATGTAGAGCTGCTTCACCGTTTCTATACCTAACCACTCGGATCGACGAGTTGTAATAAGAGTCCTTCAGTTTGCTTACCAAAGAAAAGATTTTTGCAGTATCTTAATGATTGATTTCCCGTAATTATTTGTGTCCGAATCCCCCAGTGGTTGGCTTAGCCGTGAACCTGATTCACCTAAGATAAAAAACACTCCGAGTGCAGAGCAATCCTCCCACTCGGGGGCTTAGCTGCGACCCCGTACTCGCCTAAGTTAAAAAACACTCCGAGTGGAGAGCAATCCTCCCACTCGAGGGCTTAGCTGCGACCCCATACTCTCCTAAGTTAAAAAACATTTCGAGTGGAGAGCAATCCTCCCACTCGGGGGCTTCGCTGCGACCCTGTACTCGCCTAAGTTAAAAAACATTCCGAGTGGAGATAAATCCTCTCACTTGG
>NC_041381.1:340648253-340745527 GCF_002162155.2 Triticum dicoccoides | reverse complement strand
AGCAGCAACCCCGTACTCGCCTAAGTTAAAAAAACACTCCGAGTGGAGAGCAATCCTCCCACTCGGGGGCTTAGCTGCGACCCTGTACTCGCCTAAGTTAAAAAACACTTCGAGTGGAGAGCAATCCTCCCACTCGGGGGCTTAGCTGCGACCCCGTACTCGCCTAAGTTAAAAATCATTTCGAGTGGAGAGCAATCCTCCCACTCGGGGGCTTAGCTGCGACCCCGTACTCACCTAAGTTAAAAAATACTCCGAGTGAAGAGCAATCCTCCCACTCAGGGGCTTAGTGGTACGTATCCAATGTATCTATAATTTTTGATTGCTCCATGCTATTATATTACCCGTTTTGGATGTTTATGGGCTTTACTATACACTTTTATATCATTTTTGGGACTTAACCTACTAACCGGAGGCCCAACCCAAATTGCTGTTTTTTTTGCCTATTTCAGTTTTTCGAAGAAAAGGAATATCAAACGGAGTCCATATGGAATAAAACCTTCGGGAGCGATCTTTCTGGAACAAATGCAATCCAGGAGACTTAGAGTGGACGTCAAGAAGCAGCCGAGGCGGCCACGAGGTGGGCGCGCACCCAACCCTCATGGGCCCCTCGTGGCTCCCCTGACCGACTTCCTTCGCCTGTATATATCTATGTACCCCGAAAACATCCAGGAGCACCACGAAAACCTATTTCCACCGCAGCAACCTTCTGCACCCGTGAGATCCCATCTGGGAGCCTTTTCCAGCGCTCTGCCGGAGGGGGAATCGATCACGGAGGGCCTCTACATCATCACCAAGGCCTCTCCTATGAGTTGTGAGTAGTTTACCACAGACCTTCGGGTCCATAGTTATTATCTAGATGGCTTATTCTCTCTCTTTTAATCTCAATACAAAGTTCTCCTCGATCTTCTTGGATATCTTTTCGATGTAACTCTTTTTGTGGTGTGTTTGTCGAGATCCGATGAATTGTGGGTTTATGATCAAGTTTATCTATGAGAAATATTTGAATCTCCTCTGAATTCTTTTATGTATGATTGGTTATCTTTGCAAGTCTCTTTGAATTATCAGTTTGATTTGGCCTACAAGATTGATCTTTCTTGCAATGGGAGAAGTTCTTAGCTTTGGGTTCAATCTTGCTGTGTCCTTCCCCAGTGACAGCAGGGGCAGCAAGGCACGTATTGTATTATTGCCATCGAGGATAAAAAGATAGGGTTTATATCATATTGCTTGAGTTTATCCCTCTACATCATGTCATCTTGCCTAATGCGTTACTCTATTCTTATGAACTTAATACTCTAGATGCATGCTGGATAGCGGTCGATGTGTGGAGTAATAGTAGTAGATGCAGGCAGGAGTCGGTCTACTTGTTGCGGACGTGATGCCTATATACATGATCATGCCTAGATAATCTCATAAGTATGCACTTTTCTATTAATTGCTTGACAGTAATTTGTTCACCCATCGTAATACTTGTGCTATCTTGAGAGAAGCCACTAGTGAAACCTATGGCCCTCGGGTCTATCTTCTATCATATAAGTTTCCGATCCACTTTATTTTGCAATCTTTACTTTCCAATCTATATCATAAAAATACCTAAAATATTTATCTTATCTTATTATCTCTATCAGATCTCACTTTTGCAAGTGGCCGTGAAGGGATTGACAACCCCTTTATCGCGTTGGTTGCGAGGTTATTGTTTGTTTGTGTAGGTACGAGGGACTTGTGAGGAGCCTCCTACTGGATTGATACCTTGGTTCTCAAAAACTGAGGGAAATACTTATGCTACTATGCTGCATCACCCTTTCCTCTTCAAGGGAAAACCAACGCAGTGCTCAAGAGGTAGCAAGAAGGATTTTTGGCGCCGTTGCCGGGGAGGTCTTCGCTCAAGTCAAGACATACCAAGTACCCATCACAAACTCATCTCCCTCGCATTACATTATTTGCCATTTGCCTCTCGTTTTCCTCTCCCCCACTTCGCCCTTGTCATTTTATTTGCCCTCTCTTTATCGTTGCCTTCCCCTTGCCATGGGCGAATAGGAAAGAACTAGGGGTTCTTTCGAGAGTTTTAGTACTTTGGATAGTCCCTCTATCCTCCCTAAGCTCATAAATAATGATGCTATGGAAAGACCAACCGGGGTTATCAATGAAAGTTTGAGTAATTTCGATGAAGATGACTCTGGAATTTTTCGTTATTTACTTGATGAGACTTTAAAAGATGCTTGGGATAGGTTATTAAGGATTCGAGCTTGCTATGTGCCGCAATATCAAATTGCGATATATTTAAAAAGCTTTTATGTTGGCTTACCCGCTTCTTTCAAGCAAGTTCTAGATTCTATTTTTGAAGGAGGTTTTCTTGAAGGGGATGCTATAGATACCTATGAAAAAAATGAAAACTATATTTGGGCACCCCATAAATGATAAGGTTGAATCCACTACTCTCTTGTGCTTTTATCAAAACGAAATTATCAAAGAGATGAAGGCTAGCTTAGATGCAAATTTCCGTAACGTGCTTAATCTTTCTTCCTCCATTAATGGCAATGTTCTTTCCCAAAATAGAAGGATGAATTCTATATAAAGGAAATTTTCTCTTTTCTTTCCCAATACCAAAGATGGCAATACTTAGATCTATTCTCGCTTTTATGCCTAGCTAGGGGCATTAAACGATAGCGCTTGTTGGGAGGCAACCCAATTTTATTTTTGTCCCTTGATTTTTGCTTCTGTTTAGTATTAAATAATAAATCTAGATTCTGTTTAGATGTGTTTTTATGTTTTAATTAGTGTTTGTGCCAAGTAGAACCTATAGATAACCTACGGTGATAGTTAATTTGATTCTGCTGAAAAACAGAAACTCTTGCGCGCACGAGTATAATTTTAATAAATCACAGAAACGTGCATTTTAGTTGATTATTTTTGCAGTAGATCAATAGACAAATTTCCCAGGACTTCCTATTTTTGTAGGATTTTTAGAGTTCCAGAAGTATTCGAAAGTTACAGATTGCTACAGACTGTTCTGTTTTTGACAGATTCTGTTTTTCGTGTGTTGTTTGCTTATTTTGATGAATCTATGGCTAGTATCGGGGGGTATGAACCATAGAGAAGTTAGAATACACTAGGTTTAACACAAATATAAATAAAGAATGAGTTCATTACAGTACCTTAAGTGGTGATTTTTCTTTCTTGCACTAACGGAGCTCATGAGATTTCCTGCTGAGTTTTGTGTTGTGAAGTTTTCAAGTTTTGGGTAAAGATTTGATGGACTACGGAATAAGGAGTGGCAAGAGCCTAAGCTTGGGGATGCCCATGGCACCCCAATATAATTCAAGGACAACCAAAAGCCTAAGCTTGGGGATGCCCCGGAAGGCATCCCCTCTTTCGTCTTCGTCTATCGGTAACTTGACTTGGAGCTATATTTTTATTCGCCACATGATATGTGTTTTGCTTGGAGCGTCTTGTATGATATGAGTCTTTGCTTTTTAGTTTACCGCAATCATCCTTGCTGTACACACCTTTTGGGATAGACACAACATGATTCAGAATTTATTAGAATACTCTATGTGCTTCACTTATATCTTTTGAACTAGATAAGTTTGCTCTAGTGCTTCACTTATATCTTTTAGAGCACGGCAGTGGTTTAATTTTGTAGAAATTATTGATCTCTCATGCTTCACTTATATTATTTTGATAGTCTTTTTAGAACAGCATGGTATTTGCTATGGTTATAAAATTGGTCCTAGAATGATGGGCATCCAAGTTGGGTATAATAAAAGCTATCATAGAAAGTGAATTGGATGCTATGATCAATTTGATGCTTGATAATTGTTTTGAGATATGAGGATGGTGATATTAGAGTCATGATAGTGGAGTAATTGTGAATTTGAGGGATTCTTGTGTTGAAGTTTGTGATTCCCGTAGCATGCAGGTATGATGAACCGTTATGTGATGAAGTTGGATCATGTTTTTTTATTGATTGTCTTCCTTATGAGTGGAGGTCGGGGACGAGCGAGGGTCTTTTCCTACCAATCTATCCCCCTAGGAGCATGCGCGTAGTGCTTTGTTTCAATAACTTGTAGATTTTTTGCAATAAGTGTATGAGTTCTTTATGACTAATGTTGAGTCCATGGATTATACGCACTCTCACCCTTCCACCATTGCTAGCCTTTCTTGTGCCGCACAACTTTTGCCGGTACCATACACCCACCATATACCTTCCTCAAAACAGACACCATACCTACCTATTATGGCATTTCCATAGCCATTCCGAGATATATTGCCATGCAACTTTCCACCGTTCCGTTTATTATGACACGCTCCATCATTGCCATATTGCTCTTGCATGATCATGTAGTTGACATCGTATTTGTGGCAAAGCCACCTTGATAATTCTTTCATACATGTCACTCTTGATCCATTGCATATCCCGGTACACCGCCGGAGGCATCCACATTGAGTCATATTTTGTATTGAGTTGTAATTCTTGAGTTGTAAGTAAATAAAAGTGTGATGATCTTCATTATTAGAGCATTGTCCCAAGTGAGGAAAGGATGATGGCGACTATGATTCCCCCACAAGTCGGGATGAGACTTCGGACTTTACGAAAAATAAAAGAGGCCAAAGAAGCCCAAATTAAAAAAGAGGCCAAAGAAGCCCACTAAAATAAATTGAAAAAAATGAGAGAAAAAGAGAGAAGGGACAATGCTACTATCCTTTTACCACACTTGTGCTTCAAAGTAGCACCATGATCTTCATAATAGAGAGTCTCCTATGTTGTCACTTTCATATACTAGTGGGAATTTTTCATTATAGAACTTGGCTTGTATATTCCAATGATGGGCTTCCTCAAAATGCCCTAGGTCTTCTTGAGCAAGCAAGTTGGATGCACACCCACTTAGTTTCTTTTGTTGAGCTTTCATACACTTATAGCTCTAGTGCATCCGTTGCATGGCCATCCCTACTCACTCACATTGATATCTATTAATGGGCATCTCCATAGCCCGTTGATACGCCGAGTTGATGTGAGACTATCTTCTCCTTTTTTGTCTTCTCCACAACCACCCTTCTATTCCACATATAGTGCTATGTCCATGGCTCACGCTCATGTATTGTGTGAAAGTTGAATTTTTTGGAGAACATTAAAGTATGAAACAATTTCTTGGCTTGTCATCGGGGTTGTGCATGATTAAATACTTTGTGTGATGAAGATAGAGCATAACCAGACTATATGATTTTGTAGGGATAGCTTTCTTTAGCCATGTTATTTTGAGAAGACATGATTGCTTTGTTAGTATGCTTGAAGTATTACTATGTTTATGTCAATATGAACTTTGTCTTGACTCATTTGGATCTGAACATTCATGCCACAATAAAGAAAATTACATTGAGAAATATGCTAGGTAGCATTCCACATCAAAAATTCTGTTTTTATCATTTACCTACTCGAGAACCAGCAGGAATTAAGCTTGGGGATGCTTGATATGTCTCCAACGTATCTATAATTTTTGATTGCTCCATACTATTATATTGCCCATTTTGGATGTTTATGGGCTTTACTATACACTTTTATATCATTTTTGGGACTAACCTACTAACCGGAGGCCCAACCCGAATTGCTGTTTTTTGCCTACTTCAATGTTTCGAAGAAAAGGAATATCAAATGGAGTCCAAACAGAATGAAACCTTCGGAAGCGATCTTTTTGGAACAAATACAATCCAGGAGACTTGGAGTGGACATCAAGAAGCAGCCGAGGCAGCCACGAGGGTGCAAGGCGCGCCCTAGGGGGGTGGGTGTGGCCCCCACCCTTGTGGGACCCTCGTGGCTCCCCTGACTGACTTCTTTCGCCTATATATATCTACGTAACCCAAAAACATCCAGGAGCACCACGAAAACATATTTCCACCGCGACAACCTTATGTACCCGTGAGATCCCATCTTGGAGCCTTTTCTGGCACTCCGCTGGAGGGGGGATCGATCACAGAGGGCCTCTACATCATCGCCAAGGCCTCTCCTATGAGTTGTGAGTAGTTTACCACAGACCTTCGGGTCCATAGTTATTAGCTAAATGGCTTCTTCTCTCTCTTTGAATCTCAATAAAAAGTTCTTCTCGATCTTCTTGGAGATCTATTCAATGTAACTCTTTTTGCGGTGTTTTTGTCGAGATCCGATGAATTGGGGGTTTATGATCAAGTTTATCTATGAGAAATATTTGAATCTCCTCTGAATTCTTTTATGTATGATTGGTTATCTTTGCAAGTCTCTTCGAATTATCAGTTTGGTTTGGCCTACTAGATTGATCTTTCTTGCAATGGGAGAAGTGCTTAGCTTTGGATTAAATCTTGCGGTGTCCTTTCCCAGTGACATCAGGGGCAACAAGGCATGTATTGTACTATTGCCATCGAGGATAAAAAGATGGGGTTTACATCATATTGCTTGAGTTTATCCATGTACATCATGTCATCTTGCCTAATGCGTTACTCTGTTCTTATGAACTTAATACTCTAGATGCATGATGGATAGCGGTCGATGTGTGGAGTAATAGTAGTAGATGCAGGCAGGAATCGGTCTACTTGTTGCGGACGTGATGCCTATATACATGATCATGCCTAGATAATCTCATAACTATGCACTTTTCTATTAATTGCTCGACAGTAATTTGTTCACCCACCGTAATACTTATGCTATCTTGAGAGAAGCCACTAGTGAAACCTATGGCCCCGGGTCTATCTTCTATCATATAAGTTTGTGATCCACTTTATTTTGCAATCTTTACTTTCCAATCTATATCATAAAAATACCAAAAATATTCATCTTATCTTATTATCTCTATCAGATCTCACTTTCACAAGTGGCCGTGAAGGGATTTACAACCCCTTTATCATGTTGGTTGCGAGGTTCTTGTTTGTTTGTATAGGTACGAGGGACTTGTGAGGAGCCTCCTACTGGATTGAAACCTTGGTTCTCAAAAACTGAGGGAAATACTTACGCTACTTTGTTGCATCACCCTTTCCTCTTCAAGGGAAAACCAACGCAGTGCTCAAGAGGTGCTTAGCTGCGACCCTGTACTCGCCTAGGTTAAAAAATACTTCGAGTGGAGAGCAATCCTCCCATTCGGGGGCTTAGCTGCGACCCCGTACTCGCCTAAATTTAAAAAAACATTCCGAGTGGAGAGTAATCCTCCCACTCGGGAACTTAGTTGCGACCCCGTACTCACCTAAATTAAAAAACACTCCAAGTGGAGAGCAACCCTCCCACTCAGGGGCTTAGCCGCGACCCCGTACTCGCCTAAGTCACAAAGATCCTCTGAGCTACGCCACAAGTACAACGTACACTCCATCCCGATCCGCAAGGACGACGAGGTGTCAACTGAGCACATCGACAGAGCTGCGTCACAAGTACAATGTACGGTCCATCCCAATCCGCAAGTACGACGAGGTGTCGATGGATCACATCATCAGAGCCACTCGATGAAGAGTGGAAGGGTCAAGTTCCACTCGGAATCGAAAAACATCCGAAAGAGACAAAGGCAAAGCCATCGTATTCAAAGAAAACCAAGTTCAGATAAATCCCGCAAAAGTTCAGAACCACAGCGGGCAGAAGTACTCAGGCATTAGGCCTGAAAGAGTTTAACAGTTACAAAATCACTCGGCATTCCGAGGCAAATAAAGGTGGGGCGTAATGTTTTTCACTCGGCAGGAGGAGGACTTGCTGGCTCAACTAAAATGTCAAGGTTAATGTTGTCTGTGATACGAGTAGCGACGTCAATGAAGGTGTCCATGAAGGACTGGAAGTTGAGCTTCTTGGTGTTGGCAACCTTGAGAGCCGCCAGCTTGTCTTCTTTGACATCCTTGTAGTGGACTCGGACCAACGACAGAGCAACATCGGCACCACAACAAGCAGATGACTTCTTCCACTCTTGCACTCGACCAGGAATTTCATTCAGTCGAGTCATCAGAGACTCGAGATCATTCTGGAATTCTGCTTGGGGCCAGAGTTCAGTGTCAATCCCCGACATCGCCACCTTCAGACAAGCAAGATAATCCACAGCACTGTCCAGACGAGACTCCAATCGCAACACGTTCATCATGACGTCATCTTTGACAGGAGAGTTTATGGGGTCAAGACCTGTCTCGATCCGCCCAGTCTCTGCTTCGAAGTCTTGACAGAGTTCTACACAGTCAGAAAAGTGGTGAGTCGATAGTTAAATAATGAGTCGACAATGACAAATCAGTCGGATGAGGGAAAGTACCTTCAAGCTTTAGGACCAGTTTCTCAGCAAGCCGTCCCAGATAAGCCTCTAGTTCGCCCTTCTTCGCCGTGAGATTTCCAACCTTGTCAGTCAAGGTATCCGTGTCCTTCTTCAGCCTTGCAACCTCCTTGTTGGCTTCACTAACAACGGTCTTCAGCTTGGAGTTCTCTTCTTCCAACTTATTGAATGAGACCAGCTTCTTATCGGCAAGTGTTGTTTTCTCTTGCGCCTCCTTTTGTGTTGTGGCAAGGTCTTGATTCTTCCTCTAGAGCCTGCTTCATTTTCTCTAAAGAAATAACATTCTTCAGACGAGCTTGGAGTTGACGGTTTTCACCATGCACATCTATTCGAGTGGAGTCACTCGGTACAAGAGACTAAAAGGAAAAAAGTCATAAGGTGGACAGTCGACGAATTATTACCTCCCATGCTAGCTGCTTCTTCCTGGGCCTTCTGGAGATTATTCTTGGCCAGCTCCAGGTCGAGGTTGAGGATGGCCTGCTTCCTCTCCAATTCAGCAAATTGGGCTCCAAGATCACAAGATTTCTGCGGTCAGCAAATAAGATATGTCAGTCGACAGAAACAAAGGTCAATCACAGCAAAAATTGCTCTAAGACTACCGCCGAATCAAACATTCAACAGTAGTATCGGGGACTACACCCGGTGGGTGCACTTGGCGTGCCCCCACTGGTCCAGTTTTCCACTCAACATGGTCTGCCCAGCATGAGTATGCAAAAAGAGAGAGATTCTCAGACCCCAGCCGACTGCCAGCAGTCGACCGCGGTCTCGGGGATTACCCCCAGTGGGTGCACTCTGCGTGCCCCCACTGGTCTAGATTCCACTCGGATCAAGCTATTCAACCGAGTGAAAGAACGATGAAGTGACATTTGACAAAGAACCCCACCGCATCAAACATCCGACGGTGGTCTCGGGGACTACACCCAGTGGGTGCACTTTGCGTGCCCCCACTGGTTCAGAGATACACTCGACTCAACTTGGTCAACTCAAGTAGAAGGACTATTCAACACTAAGTCAAAACACTGAGTGGGTGATTGGATGAAAAATGCAGACTCATGATAGATGCACATAAAGGTTCCAAAACGCTCATCCAGGGACATCTTACGGACAATGAAGCAGTAGTTGCAACTACCACATCGTAGCAAGGCAAAAATTAAATTGAGAGATCAGTCAAAAGTCAACTAACCTTGATATTGACATGCAGAGCAGAGCTGGCACTGTAGGCAGCCTAGCTAGCCTTGTGCACCACCTTCATCTGTTCCATCATAAGGTTTGCTTGGAGTATGGCTTCCTTGGCGACACTCGCCGGGTCATCTGGAGTGTGGTGTGCAGCAAAGAGCGATGATGGCGGTACAGTCGGAGCAATCACAGGATCTGAAGCATGGAGCTGTGCAGGCTCTCTATTCTGTGCTATCCACTCCCTCTTGGACTTGCTCCTAGGCTTGTTCCCCATTCGGCATCGAATAGATCTCAGTATAAACCTGCAAGGCAAGAAGTTAATCAAACATCAGTCAGATTCAGAGACAGTTGCAAGATAGAATGAAGTACACTCGGTAACAAGGATCGGACCTTGTCTGGCTGGTTGTCAGCATCGAATGGATCGACTCTCCTGGCCCCCTGGGGTTATCTTTGTTTACAGTAATGCTCTTCAGCCACAGGGTCACCCTCTCATCGGGAACCTCCTCTAGGTGGACCTGAGCAGTGTCATTGGAGCCCGAGTACATCCACATCGAGTGGTCACGGGCTCGGAGTGGCTGGATGCGTCAACTGAGAAACACCTCTAGTAAATCCATGCCAGTTACACCCTGACGAACCAGCTGAACTACCCTCTCGACCAACATGTCCGTCTCTACTTTCTCCGCTGTGGTCACAATCAGTGAAGAAGGTTGCTGGACTCGATCTAGGGTAAAGGGGGGAAGACCGGTCGACTGACAGGGGGTCGCAATGTCCTGGCAGTAGAACCAGGTCGAGTGCCAGCCCCTAACCGACTCAGGAAGTGTCATGGGGGGAAAGTGCTCCTCTTCCTCATCTGAATCCCTAAACCCCCGCACATATGGATCACGTGCGTCCTCTCGTCATTTGGATTTGCCTTCTTCATGGTCTGGGAATGGACTGTGAAAATATGTTTGAAGAGACCCCAGTGCGGTCGACAACCCAAGAAGTTTTCACACATAGACACAAACGCAGCAAGATACGTGATGGTATTGGGAGAGAAGTGGTGATGCTGAGCACCGAAAAAGTTCAGGAAACCCTAGAAGAAAGGGTGCAAAAGAAGGGAGAAACCACAGTTGACATGAGTGGCAAGGAGGACACACTCACCTGCCTGCGGCTGAGGCTCTATCTCGTCCCCCAGCAGCCTCGCAGTCCCGACGGCGATCAAGCCCGTGGCGGCCAGATCTTCCAGATGCTCTGGCCAGAGCATGGCTTGGATCATGTCTCCCTGAATCCAACCAGGCGGCAGCCCGGACCTCGACGACGATCCCAGATTCATTTTCTTGCCCTTCGCCGTCCCCGTCTCTTTTTCACACGCTCCAGTGCCGTCGTCTTATCCTTCACCATGGTGGCGGGTTGCACACTGGCGGAGCGGTGGCATCAAGGGCGAAAGAGGATGCGGTGCAGAAGCAGAGGGAGAAGAAGGGGAATGGGAGCGCACTGTGCAGATGCATCGGCCTTGACACCTTTTAAGGGCCTACTTCCAAGTGTCTGACGCGTGGGCCCGAGCGATCCTGTCAAATCCTACAACAGATGCGCATCGGATACGTGGTTAAAAAGGAGGCGCAGAAATCGAGGCGCCCTCTCTATCCATCCCATTTACGTGGCATGCTCTGCCTCGCGCACTTCCCCAAATTTTCGAATCCCGTGAGATCCGGGAACCGCAGTAACCAATCGCGCCGAAGATTTCGCGTCATAGCAACACTCGAAGAGTGCCAGCATAAGCTCACTCGACGACCTATGAATCGATCAAGGCGACTGAAACGAAGGCGAAGTTTCAGCATGGACCCCGAACTCAGTATGAATGCCTGTGAAGCGCAAGAGTCAAGGCTCGGCCACCTTCAACTTTCTTTTCACTCGGACCTCAATCCATTCGAGGGCTAATGACGATGCCATAGACCTAGGGTAGGGTCATAGACCTGATCTATACGCCCTATCTAAGGTCACTGCCCTAGAAGCAAGGACATTCAAAGCACATCAGGAAGTATCGACTGAAGCCATCGAGTGCAATCCAATCGACCAGTCACCTCACTCGGATACCCCCAATTTCACTTGACCTAGATGGAGTCATTCGAACATACAGGAAACCACTCGGAGTATAGAAGACCTAGAGTCACTCAGGATGGCAACGGTCAGGCGTTCACTCTGTAGTCTTAAAGATCATTGATAACACTTTATAGCTGGTGTTACTAGTAACGCCCTATCTTAATGTACATTGAAACCCTATAACGGGGGACGGCTGGGGTCCTGGCGCACTCTATATAAGGCACCCCCTCCTCTGGGACAAGGGTTCGCACCCGTTGTTACACACACACCCATATTCCAGTCGACTGATAAGTCTCCAACATATCTATTTTTTATTGTTCCATGTTATTATATTACCCGTTTTGGATGTTTATGGGCTTTACTCTACACTTTTATATCATTTTTGGGACTAACCTACTAACCGGAGGCCCAGCCCAAATTGCTGTTTTTTTGCCTATTTTAGTGTTTCGAAGAAAACGAATATCAAACGGAGTCCAAACGGAATGAAACCTTTGGAGCGATCTTTTTGGAACAAATGCAATCCAGGAGACTTGGAGTGGACGTCAAGAAGCAACCGAGGCAGTCACGAGGCAGGAGGGCGTGCCCTAGGGGGGTGGGCGTGCCCCCACCCTCGTGGGCCCCTCGTGGCTCCCCTGACCGACCTCCTTCGCCTATATATACCTCCATACCCTCAAAACATCCAGGAGCATGATACGTCACCGACGTATCTACTTCTCCAAACACTTTTGCCCTTGTTTTGGACTCTAACTTGCATGATTTGAATGAAACTAATCCGGACTGACGTTGTTTTCAGCAGAACTGCCATGATGTTGTTTTATGTGTAGAAAAGAAAAGTTCTCGGAATGTCCTAAAAATCCACGGAGGCACTTTTTGGAATTAATAAGAATTTTTGGCGAAAGAATCAAGACCAGGGGGCCCAGGGCCTGTCCACGAGACAAGGGGGCGCCCCCTGTAGGGCGCGCCCCCCTATCTCGTGAGCCCCCTGGACCTCCACCGACCTCAACTCCAACTCCATATATTCACGTTCGGGGAGAAAAAAATCCGAGAGAAAGTTCCATCGCGTTTTACGACACGGAGCCGCCGCCAAGCCCTAATCTCTCTCAGGAGGGCTGATCTGGAGTCCGTTCGGGGCTCCGGAGAGGGGGATTCGTCGCCGTCGCCATCATCAACCATCCTCCATCACCAGTTTCATGATGCTCACCATCGTGCGTGAGTAATTCCATCGTAGGCTTGCTGGACAGTGATGGGTTGGATGAGATTTACCATGTAATCAAGTTAGTTTTGTTAGGGTTTGATCCCTAGTGTCCACTATGTTCTGAGATTGATGTTGCTATGACTTTGCTATGCTTAATGCTTTTCACTAGGGACCGAGTGCCATGATTTCAGATCTGAACCTATTATGTTTTCATGAATATATGTGTGTTCTTGATCCTATCTTGCAAGTCTATAGTCACCTATTATGTGTTATGATCCGACAACCCCGAAGTGACAATAATCGGGATACTTCTCGGTGATGATCGTAGTTTGAGGAGTTCATGTATTCACTATGTGCTAATGCTTTGTTCCGGTTCTCTATTAAAAGGAGGCCTTAATATCCCTTAGTTTCCGCTAGGACCCCGCTTCCACGGGAGGGTAGGACAAAAGATGTCATGCAAGTTCTTTTCCATAAGCACGTATGACTATTTACGGAATACATGCCTACATTACATTGATGAATTGGAGCTAGTTCTGTATCACCCTATGTTATAACTATTGCATGAGGAATCGCATTCGGCATAATTATGCATCACTGATCCATTGCCTACGAGCTTTTCATAGATTGTTCTTCGCTTATTTACTTTTCCGTTGCTACTGTTACAACTACTATAAAACCCAAAATATTTATCTTTACCTTTGCTATCGTTATCTTTATTATCATACCACTTTTGCTACTAAATACTTTGCTGCAGATACTAAGTTATCCAGGTGTGGTTGAATTGACAACTCAACTGCTAATACTCAAGAATATTCTTTGGCTTCCCTTGTGTCAAATCAATAAAATTGAGTTGAATACTTTACCCTCGAAAGCTGTTGCGATCCCCTACACTTGTGGGTTATCAAGACTTATTTCTACCTCCGTTGCCAGGGAGCATAGCTCTATTCTCTGAGTAACTTGGGATTTATATTTGTTGATCACTATGAAGAACTTGAAAGACGACCGAACTACTATTTTGCCCTCAACTACGAGGGGAGGTAAGGAACTGCCATCTAGCTCTGCACTAGATTCTCCTTCCGTTATTAGTAGGCTTGCGACACCTAAACCTTCTACTACTATGAACTCTGATATGTCGCATATTATTGATGATGCCACTTCTGCTACGCATGATGAAACTACTTCTGTGCGTGATACTACTTTGCCATTTGGTGAATTTATAATGAAAAACTTGCTAGAGTTAGGGGAATGAAAATATTGAAGAACCTATTATTGATCATAGTGATGATGAAGGTTCTGCCAATGATTATGTATTGCCTGTTGTTCCTAAGGGTTATGTTATGAATGAAGTAGCTACTAGGGAAATCTTTGCTTGCAATGATAGATATGATCTTAAGAAATTATTAGCTAAATGGAAGCAGCAGTCTCTAAATGCTAGAATGAAACCTGACCCTACTTTTACTACTTCACCTATCTGTGTTACTGACAAGGATTATGAATTCTCTGTTGATCCCGAAATTATTACTTTAGTTGAATCTGATCCTTTTTATGGCCTTGAATCTGAAACTGTTGTGGCACATCTTACCAAGTTGAATGATATAGCTACCCTATTTACTCATGATGAGAAGTCTCGCTATTTTTATATCCTTAAGATATTTCCGTTCTCATTAAAGGGTGATGCTAAGACTTGGTATAATTCTCTTGCTCCTGGTTGTGTGCGTAGTCCCTAGGATATGATTTATTACTTCTCTGCTAACTATTTCCCTGCTCATAAGAAACAAGCTGCCTTGCGGGGAATATATAATTTTGTGCAAATCAAAGAAGAGAGTCTCCCACAAGCTTGGGGGAGGCTTCTCCGGTTACTTAATGCTTTGCCTGATCATCCTCTTAAGAAAAATGAAATACTTGATATCTTTTATAATGGACTAACCGATGCTTCCAAGGACTACTTGGATAGTTGTGCTGGTTGTGTTTTCAGGGAAAGAACAGTCGACGAAGCTGAAATATTATTGAATAATATGTTGACCAATGAAAATAATTGGACTCTTCCTGAGCCAATCCCTGAAGTAATTCCTGAACAAATTGAGCCAACTCCTGAGCCTATTCCTAAACCCACTCCGAAGAAGAGAGGTGTTTTATTTCTCAGTCCTGAAGATATGCAAGAGGCAAAGAAATCAATGAAAGAAAAAGGTATTAAAGCTGAAGATGTTAAGAATTTACCTCCTATTGAAGAAATACATGGTCTTACTATACCGCCTGAAGAACCATATTGTCTTGATAACCCAACACAGGTAGTAAAGGTAAATTCTATCTAAGATATGATAAAGTTGAAATCCCCTCTACTAAATTTCATAACCCATGCTTAGATGAATTTGATGACTTTGTGGCTAGACAAGAAAGTTTTAATGCTTATGTTGGTAGAGAGGTAAAGAATAATGCTTTCGAGATAGGACGTGTAAGCGATAATCTGGCTAGAGTTAAAGATGAACTTCACCTCGTTAGCAAATATGCTTCTATGGTTGCTACTCAAGCTGAGCAAGTACGTAAAGCTCAAAATGATTTGCTTGATGAATTAAATAATAAAAATGACTTTCTGTTAGAGTGGCTACTAGAACTGGTAGAATGACTCAGGAACCTTTGTATCCTGAAGGACACCCTAAGAGAATCGAGCAAGATTCTCAGAGAAATAATTTAGAGGCACCTAGTTCTTCTAAAAAGAAGAAAAAGAAAGACGATAGGACTTTGCATGCTTCTAGTGAACCTACTGTAGACACACTTGAGAATCCCAATGATATTTCTATTTCTGATGCTGAAACACAATCTGGTGATGAACATGAACCTAGTGACAATGTTAATGATAATGTTCATGTTGATGCTCAACCTAGCAATAATAATGATGTAGAGATTGAACCTGCTGTTGATCTTGATAACCCACAATCAAAGAATCAACGTTATGATAAGAGAGACTTTGTTGCTAGGAAGCATGGTAAAGAAAGAGAACCATGGGTTCAGAAAACTATGCCTTTTCCTCCTAAGCCATCCAAGAAAAAGGATGATGAGGATTTTGAGCGCTTTGCTGAAATGATTTGACCCATATTTTTGCGTATGCGTTTGACTGATATGCTTAAAGTGAATCCTTATGCTAAGTACATGAAAGATATTATTACAAATAAAAGAAAGATATCGGAAGCTGAAATTTCCACCATACTTGCTAATTATACTTTTAAGGGTGGAATACCTAAGAAACTTGGAGATCCAGGAGTACCAACTATACCATGCTCCATTAAAAGAAACTATGTTAAAACTGCTTTATGTGATCTTGGAGCCGGTGTTAGTGTTATGCCTCTCTCTTTATATCGTAGACTTGAATTGAATAAGTTGACACCTACTGAAATATCTTTACAAATGGCTGATAAATCAACTGCTATACCTGTCAGTATTTGTGAGGATGTGCCTGTTGTGGTTGCAAATGTCACTATCTTAACGGACTTTGTTATTCTTGATATTCCCGAGAATGATAGTATGTCTATTATCCTTGGTAGACCTTTTCTTAACACTACAGGGGCTGTTATTGATTGCAACAAAGGCAATGTCACTTTTCATGTTAATGGTAATGAGCATACGGTACACTTTCTGAGGAAACAATCTCAAGTTCATAGCATCAATTCTATTGAAAAAGCTCCAACTATTATTATTGGAGGTTTTGAATTTCCTCTCCCTACGGTCAAGAAAAAGTATGATATTCTTATTGTTGGGGATTTCCATATCCCCGTTGAGGTAACTTAGTGTTATTCGAAATTTCTTCGGTTCCGTGTTATTCGGAATGAGTTTGTTAACAAGACTTGATCAACCTTGTTAGTGGGTTCATTTTGATGATCACGAGATGGATGTAACTAGAAGGAGCGACCTTCTGTACCCTCTTTTTACTTTCTATTAATTACAATAAATAAAGCAAAACTAGTATTATCCGTCTGTTTTCTGAATTATCCGTGCATTAAAAAATATCTCGAAAATAAAAGTGCTCCAAATGCCCTGCAAATTTAGTATGATTTTTATGGAATATTTGAGGATTTTAGGCACTAAAAACACTGCAGGAGGGGCAAGCACCAGACCACGAGAGTGGAGGGCGCTCCCACCCCACCTGGGCGCGCCCCCTGTCTCGTGGGCCCCTGGTGGACCCCCCACTTATGCCAGCACCCACACACTTCATCTTCTACCCAAAAAAATCCCCAGCTCAAGCACGAGTTCTAGCTCATTTTGCTGCGATTTTCGATCCCCTTGCTCAAAGCTCCATTCACAAAACTGCTTTGGGAGATTGTTGCTTGGTATGTGACTCCTCCATTGGTCCAATTAGTTTTTGTTCTAGTGCTTTATTCATTGCAAATTTTTGCTGCATAGGTGACCATGTTCTTGAGCTTGCATGTTAAATTTTTGAGGTCCCAAGCAATCCCAATGCATGATATAGGCTCTAGGCACTTGTAGGAGTAGTTGCTATCAATCTTGTTTAGTTTTATTCACTTTTATTTTGAAGTTACTAAAATTTCAGAAATTTTTAGAAAAAAGAATTATGCTTAGAAGAATGTACCAAGGTGGTTCCTCGGCAAAGAAAGGGCCAAGGATTGCTATACGTGAGCAAGATGTTGAATTGCCGAGGGACGCAAATGTACGAGCTTGTGAGTGGCCATCCGATGATTTTATGGTCGAAGTAGGCTTCACGGAGGAATTTGACGCGTATGTGCGTAATGCCGAGCTGGAGGACTTCTTACAAGATAAGTGTCCTCAATACTATCAATTGACTGATTCCTTTGTGCGGACGTTCCAATATATCTGTGCGCATAATTCTCCTAGTGTCATGTTTGATATTTATGATACATCCTATACCATGGATTTAGAGGATTTTACAACTGCTTGCAAACTCCCGCAGTGGGGTAATATTAATGATCCTCGCAAATCTGAATTTAGAGATTTTCTTGCTAGTATTACTATGGGAGAATCTAGGGACATAGCACAAGCTACCATAGGGAGCATTCATTTTCCTGCTATACATTATTTTGCTCTCTTTATTGGTAGATGCATTAACGGTAAGGACGAAGCATGTCACATGTGTGTCCCTGATCTTTGTGTCCTCAAGAGTGCTGTGTCAGGTTATAAAGGTTGTAACTTGGGGGCAATAGTTGCACGTAGGTTGCAGAATAATAGTAGAAGGGGGGATTTATTTGGAGGAATCTATGCAACCCGTGTGGCTAATTTTCTTAACATAGCCCCACGAGAGCGGGATATGATTTTACCTCTTGTTTATTTGGATAAAGAAGCTACGTTCGATCATCATTTTCTTGAGAGGAATGAAAATTCCTCCATTATCGACTAATCTATGACAGGCGCAACGTCGTCCCTGTTACTCTTCCTGCCCCCTACCTTTTTGATTATCAGGCAAAAGGAAGATATGTTGTCACCAGGGAAGAAGCAACTGAATATGAGAGGGGAATGGAGGCAGCTCGCCAACACGCTGCTGCTTAGGAGGTCGTTGCCTCTGCATCTCAGTACAACCCCAGTTTCACTTATGGATATCAGTCAGGCGGTCATTGGTATTAAACCAACTTAGGCCAAAAGCCTAAAGCTTGGGGGAGTACGTATTTCTCACCGACTTTACATTCATGTTCACACACTAGTCGTTGGTGCTCATACTCTTTAATTGTATTATCCATGTTAGTTTAAATTTCTTTTTCTAGTTTTCTTGTCTGTATGATAAACTTTAAGAAAAACTAAAAAATTAGTTAGTTTAATTTCCATGCTTGTAGTGAAAATTAAAATGAAAACCCAAAAAGATTTCTAGTTCTTCTTCTTACTTGTTGGGAGCTTTCCCGTGTAAATAGTTTTATTTTCTTTTCTTTCTTTCCTTTAGGGGTCGAGAAGACTATATTGAAAATGTTTAGTGGCTCTCATATGCATGATTATTTATTTAACTTAGAGCCCATATTACTTGTCTTCTCTTTTGAGTTGAATGCTTACATATTCCAGCTTAGTCCAATGCACGTGCACGCTTATTATTATACACATCGTTCGGTCGTGCGAGTGAAAGGCAATAATGACGATATATGATGGACTTATTGGGATGAGAAAAGCTGGTATGAACTCGACCTCTCTTGTTTTTGCAAATATGATGAGTTCATCGTTTCTGAGTCAGCTATTATGAAGTAAACATATTTGCAATGACATTTAGATATTATAGTTGCTTGTGCCATGCTTGATTAGCTATGAGTTATAATGGTTTACCTTGCATGCCAACATGCTATTAGAATGATTATGATGTGATATGATGGGATGGTATCCTTGTTTGAATGTATTGAGTGACTCGACTTGGCACATGTTCACGCATGTAGTTGAATCAAATCAGCATAGCCTTCACGATATTTATGTTCATGGTGGATTATATCCTACTCATGCTTGTACTCGGTGTAAATTAATTTTAATGCATGTTTATGACTGTTGTCGCTCTCTCAGTTGGGCGCTTCCCAGTCTTTTGCTAGCCTTCACCTGTACTAAGCGGGAATTCTGCTTGTGCATCCAAACTCCTTAAACCCCAAAGTTGTTCCATATGAGTCCACTATACCTACCTATATGCGGTATTTACCTGCCGTTGCAAGTAAATTCGTATGTGCCAAACTCCGAACCTTCAAATGAAATTCTGTTTTTTATGCTCGAGCAGCTAATGTTACAACTAGGGTTGCCTATATCTTCCATGCTAGGTGGGTTATTCTCAAGAGGAGTGGACTCTGCTCCTCATTCACGAGAAAGGGCCGGTAACCGGGATGCCCAGTCCCATGATCCAAAAAGATCAAAGCAAATCAAAATAATTAAACAAAACTCCCCCAGGGCTGTTGTATGTTGGAGGTACTCGTTGTTTCAAGCAAGCCATGGATTGATGCTTGTTGGTGGTTGGGGGAGTATAAACCTTTACCATTCTGTTTGGGAACTACCTATAATGCATGTAGTATGGAAGATACAACCATCTCATAGTTGTTGCGTTGACAGCAAAAGTATGCCGCTCAAAATATTATTCAATCTCTATTTTAAAATCGAGCTCTGGCACCTCTACAAATCCCCTGCTTCCCTCTGCGAAGGGCCTATCTATTTACTTTTATGTTGAGTCATCACCCTTCTTATTAAAAGCACCCGCTGGAGAGTACACTGTCATTTGCATTCATTACTATTGGTTTATATTGGGTATGACATGACTGGATCTCTTTTACCATGAATTACAATGTTTAGTCAGTCCTTGATCTTTAAAGGTGCTCTGCATTTATGTTTTGTGGTCTCAGAAAGGGCTAGTGAGATACCATTTTGTTATATCATGTTATGATTGTTTTGAGAAAGTGTTGTCATCCGAGTTTTATTATTATGGCTCGCTAGCAGATTATGCTATTGATATGAGTAACTGTGAGACAAGTGTTATTGTGAGTATGGTTAGTTCATAATATTTGCTGAAATCTGAATGATGGCTTTGCATGTTTACAACAACAAGAGCAAACAGAGTTTGTAAAAGTTTTTCTTTATCACTTTCAGTTTATCAACTGAAATTCTTGAGGACAAGCAAAGGTTTATGGTTGCGGGAGTTGATACGTCTACAACGTATCTACTTTTCCAAACACTTTTTCCCTTGCTTTGGACTCTAACTTGCATGATTTGAATGAAACTAACCCGAACTAATGTTGTTTTCAGCAGAACTGCCATGATGTTGTTTTATGTGTAGAAAAGAAAAGTTCTCGGAATGTCCTGAAAATCCACGGAGGCACTTTTTGGAATTAATAAGAATTTTTGGCGAAAGAATCAAGACCAGGGGACCAGGGCCCGTCCACGAGACAGGGGGCGCCCCCCCTGTAGGGCGCGCCCCCTATCTCGTGGGCCCGCTGGACCTCCACTGACCTCAACTCCAACTCCATATATTCACGTTCGGGGAAAAAATCAGAGAGAAAGTTTCATCGTGTTTTACGACACGAAGCCATCGCCAAGCCGTAATCTCTCTCGGGAGGGCTGATCTGGAGTCCGTTCGGGGCTCCGGAGAGGGGGATTCATCGCCGTCGTCGTCATCAACCATCCTCCATCACCAATTTCATGATGCTCACCGCCGTGCGTGAGTAATTCCACAATAGGCTTGCTGGACGGTGATGGGTTGGATGAGATTTACCATGTAATCAAGTTAGTTTTGTTAGGGTTTGATCCCTAGTATCCACTATGTTCTGAGATTGATGTTTCTATGACTTTGCTATGCTTAATGCTTGTCACTAGGGCCCAAGTGCCATGATTTCAGATCTGAACCTATTATGTTTTCATGAATATATGTGTGTTCTTGATCCTATCTTGCAAGTCTATAGTCACCTATTATGTGTTATGATCCGACAACCCCAAAGTGACAATAGTCGGGATACTTCTCGGTGATGACCATAGTTTGAGGAGTTCATGTATTCACTATGTGCTAATGCTTTGTTCCGGTTCTCTATTAAAAGGAGGCCTTAATATCCCTTAGTTTCCGCTAGGACCCCGCTTCCATGGGAGGATAGGACAAAACATGTCATGCAAGTTCTTTTCCATAAGCACGTATGACTATTTACGAAATACATGCCTACATTACATTGATGAATTGGAGCTAGTTCTATATCACCATATGTTATAACTATTGCATGAGGAATCACATCCGGCATAATTATCCATCACTGATCCATTGCCTACGAGCTTTTCATATATTGTTCTTCGCTTATTTACTTTTCCGTTGCTACTGTTACAACTACTACAAAAACCCAAAAACATTTATCTTTACCTTTGCTATCGTTACCTTTATTATCATACCACTTTTGCTACTAAATACTTTGCTGCAGATACTAAGTTATCCAGGTGTGGTTGAATTGACAACTCAACTGCTAATACTCAAGAATATTCTTTGGCTCCCCTTGTGTCGAATCAATAAATTTGGGTTGAATACTTTACCCTCAAAAGCTGTTGTGATCCCCTACACTTGTGGGTTATCAGAGCACCACAAAACCCTATTTCCACCACCGCAACCTTATGTACCCGTGAGATCCCAACTTGGGGCCTTTTCTGGCGCTCCGCCGGAGGGGGAATCGATCACGGAGGGCTTATACATCATCCCCAAGGCCTCTCCGATGAGTTGTGAGTAGTCTACCACAGACTTCGGGTCCATAGTTATTAGCTAGATGGCTTCTTCTCTCTCTTTGAATCTCAATACAAAGTTCTCCTCGATCTTCTTCGAGATCTATTCGATGTAACTCTTTTTGCGGTGTGTTTGTCGAGATCCGATGAATTGTGGGTTTATGATCAAGTTTATCTATGAGAAATATTTGAATCTCCTCTGAATTCTATTATGTGTCATTGGTTATCTTTGCAAGTCTCTTTGAATTATCAGTTTGGTTTGGCCTACTAGATTGATCTTTCTTGCAATGGGAGAAGTGCTTAGCTTTGGGTTCAATCTTGCGGTGTCCTTTCCCAGTGACAGCAGGGGCGGCAAGGCATGTATTGTATTGTTGCCATCGAGGATAAAAAGATGGGGTTTATATCATATTGCTTGAGTTTATCCCTCTACTTCATGTCATCTTGCTTAATGCGTTACTCTGTTCTTATGAACTTAATACTCTAGATGCATGTTGGATAGCAGTCGATGTGTGGAGTAATAGTAGTAGATGCAGAATCGTTTCGGTCTACTTGTCGCAGACGTGATTCCTCTATACATGATCATGCCTAGATAATCTCATAACTATGCACTTTTCTATTAATTGCTCAACAGTAATTTGTTCACCCACCGTAATACTTATGCTATCTTGAGAGAAGCCACTAGTGAAACCTATGGCCCTCGGGTCTATCTTCTATCATATAAGTTTGCGATCCACTTTATTTTGCAATCTTTACTTTCCAATCAATATCATAGAAATGCCAAAAATATTTATCTTATCTTATTATCTCTATCAGATCTCACTTTCGCAAGTGGCCGTGAAGGGATTGACAACCCCTTTATCGCGTTGGTTGCGAGGTTCTTGTTTGTTTGTGTAGGTACGAGGGACTTGTGAGGAGCCTCCTACTGGATTGATACCTTGGTTCTGAAAAACTGAGGGAATTACTTACGCTACTTTGCTTGCATCACCCTTTCCTCTTCAAGGGAAAACCAACGCAGTGCTCAAGAGGTAGCAAGAAGGATTTCTGGCGCCGTTGCCGTGGAGGTCTTCGCTCAAGTCAAGACATACCAAGTACCCATCACAAACTCATCTTCCTCTCATCACATTATTTGCCATTTGCCTCTCGTTTTCCTCTCCCCCACTTCACCCTTGCCGTTTTTTTCGCCCTCTCTTTTCTGTTCGCCTCTTTTTTGCTTGCCTCTTGTGTACTTGTGTGTTGGATTGCTTGTCTCGGTGGCTCAAGATAATACTAAATTGTGTGACTTTTCCAATACCAACAATAATGATTTCCTTAGCACTCCGATTGCTCCTCTTAACGATGCTGAATCTTGTGAAATCAATGCTACTTTGTTGAATCTTGTTATGAAAGATCCATTCTCCGACCTTCCTAGTGAAGATGTCGCTACTCATCTAAACAACTTTGTTGATTTGTGTGATATGCAAAAGAAGAAAGATATGGATAATGATATTGTTAACTTGAAGTTATTTCTGTTTTCACTTAGAGATCGTGCTAAAACTTGGATTTCATCTTTGCCTAAAAATAGTATTGATTCGTGGAATAAGTGCAAAGATGCTTTTATCTCTAAGTATTTTCCTCCCGCTAAGATCATCTCTCTTAGAAACGATATTACGAATTTTAAACAACTTGATCATGAACATGTTGCACAATATTGGGAGAGGATGAAATTAATGATTCGCAATTGCCCTACACATGGTTTAAATTTATGGATGATCATACAAAAAATTTATGCCGGACTGAATTTTTCTTCTAGAAATATTTTAGATTCGGCCGCGGGAGGCACTTTTATGGAAATCACTTTAGGAGAAGCTACTAAACTCCTAGATAATATTATGGTTAATTATTCTCAATGGCACACCGAAAAATCTACTAGTAAAAAAGTTCATGCGATAGAAGAGATTAATGTTTTGAGTGGAAAGATGGATGAACTTATGAAATTGTTTGCTAATAAGAGTGCTCCTATTGATCCCAATTATATGCCTTTGTCTACTTTGATTGAAAATAATAATGAATCTATGGATGTGAATTTTGTTGGTAGGAATAATTTTGGTAACAACGCTTATAGAGGAAACTTTAATCCTAGGCCATTCCCTAGTAATTCCTCTAATAATTATGGTAATTCCTACAACAACTCTTATGGAAATTTTAATAAGATGCCCTCTGATTTTGAGAATAGTGTTAAGTAATTTATGATCTCTCAAAAGAATTTCAATGCTTTGCTTGAAGAAAAATTGCTTAAAGTTGATGAATTGGCTAGGAACATGGATAGAATTTCTCTTGATGTTGATTCTTTGAAACTTAGATCTATTCCACCTAAGCATGATATCAATGAGTCTCTCAAAGCCATGAGAATTTCCATTGATGAGTGCAAAGAAAGAACCGCTAGGATGCATGCTAAGAAAGATTGCTTTGTAAAAGCTTGTTCTTCTAGTCTCCATGAAAATAATGATGAAGATCTTAAACTAATTGATGTGTCCCCTATTAAATCTTTGTTTTGCAATATGAATATTGATAATGATGGGACTGGAGATGAGTCAACTTTAGTTAAAAGGCGTCCCAATGATTCGGTGTTTTTAGATCTTGATGCTAAATTTTGTAAAAGTGGGATCGGAGAGGTCAAAACTTTACATAGCAATGAACCCACTATTTTGGATTTCAAGGAATTTAATTATGATAATTGTTCTTTAATAGATTGTATTTCCTTGTTGCAATCTGTTGAATTCTCCTCATGCTTTAGTCAAAATAAAGCTTTTACCAAACATATTGTTGATGCTTTGATGCAATCTTATGAGGAAAAACTTGAATTGGAAGTTTCTATCCCTAGAAAACTTTACGATGAGTGGGAACCTACTATTAAAAATAAAATTAAAGATCATGAATGTTATGCTCTGTGTGATTTGGGTGCTAGTGTTTCCACGATTCCAAAAACGTTATGTGATATGTTAGGTTTCCATGAATTTGATGATTGCTCTTTAAACTTGCACCATACAGATTCCACTATTAAGAAACCTATGGGAAGGATTAATGATGTTCTTATTGTTGCAAATAGGAATTATGTGCTCGTAGATTTTATCGTTCTTGATATAGATTGCAATTTTTTATGTCCTATTATTCTTGGTAGACCTTTCCTTAGAATGATTGTGCAATTATTGATATGAAGGAAGGGAATATTAGATTCCAATTTCCATTAAGGAAAGGCATGGAACACTTTCCTAGAAAGAAAATCAAATTACCTTATGAATCTATTATGTGAGCCACTTATGAATTGAATACCAAAGATGGAAAGACTTGGATCTATTCTCGCTTTTATGCCTAGATAGGGGCGTTAAACGATAGCGCTTGTTGGGAGGCAGCCCAATTTTATTTTTGTCCCTTGATTTTTGCTTCTGTTTAGTAATAAATAATACATCTAGATTCTGTTTAGATGTGTTTTTATGTTTTAATTAGTGTTTGTGCCAAGTAGAACCCATAGGATAACCTACGGTGATAGTTAATTTGATTCTGCTAAAAAACAGAAACTTTTGTGCGCACGAGTATAATTTAATAAATCACAGAAACGTGCATTTTAGTTGATTATTTTTGCAGTAGATCAACAGACAAATTTCCCAGGACTTCCTATTTTGGTAGGATTTTTAGAGTTCCAGAAGTATTCGAAAGTTACAGATTGCTACAGACTGTTCTGTTTTTGACAGATTCTGTTTTCGTGTGTTGTTTGATTATTTTGATGAATCTATGGCTAGTATCGTGGGGTATGAACCATAGAGAAGTTGGAATATAGTAGTTTTAACATCAATATAAATAAAGAGTGAGTTCATTACAGTACCTTAAGTGGTGGTTTTTCTTTCTTGCACTAATGGAGCTCATGAGATTTCCTGTTGAGTTTTGTGTTGTGAAGTTTTCAAGTTTTGGATAAAGATTTGATGGACTATGGAATAAGGAGTGGCAAGAGCCTAAGCTTGGGGATGCTCCGGAAGGCATCCCCTCTTTCGTCTTCGTCTATCGGTAACTTTACTTGGAGCTATATTTTTATTCGCCACATGATATTTGTTTTGCTTGGAGCGTCTTGTATGATATGAGTCTTTGCTTTTTAGTTTACCACAATCATCCTTGCTGTACACACCTTTTGGGAGAGACACACATGATTCGGAATTTATTAGAATATTCTATGTGCTTCACTTATATCTTTTGAGCTAGACAATTTTGCTTTAGTGCTTCACTTAAATCTTTTTAGAGCACGGTGGTGGTTTTATTTTGTAGAAATTATTGATCTCTCATGATTCACTTATATTATTTTGAGAGTCTTTTAGAACAGCATGGTATTTGCTATGGTTATAAAATTGGTCCTAGAATGATGGGCATCCAAGTTGGGTATAATAAAAACTATCATAGAAAGTGATTTGGATGCTATGATCAATTTGATGCTTGATATTTGTTTCGAGATATGAAGATGGTGATATTAGAGTCATGCAAGTTGGGTAGTTGTGAATTAAAGAAATACTTGTGTTGAAGTTGGCAAGTCCCATAGCATGCACGCATGGTCAAAGTTGTGTAACAAATTTGTAGCATGGGGTGTTCTTTTGATTGTCTTCCTTATGAGTGGAGGTTGGGATTGCACGATGGTTAACTCCTACCAACCCTTCCCCTAGGAGCATGCGTAGTAGTACTTTGCTTCGAGGGCTAATAAACTTTTGCAATAAGTATATGAGTTCTTTATGACTAATGTGAGTCCATGGATTATACGCACTCTTACCCTTCCATCATTGCTAGCCTCTACGGTACCATGCATTGCCCTTTCTCACCTTGAGAGTTGGTGCAAACTTCGTCAGTGCATCCAAACCCCGTGATACGATATGCTCTATCACACATAAACCTCCTTATATCTTCCTCAAAACAGCCACCATACCTACCTATTATGGCATTTCCATAGCCATTCCGAGATATATTGCCATGCAACTTTCCACCGTTCCGTTTATCATGACACATTTCATCATTGTCATATTGCTTTTGCATGATCATGTAGTTGACATCGTATTTGTGGCAAAGCCACCTTCATAATTTTTTCATACATGTCGCTCTTGATTCATTGCATGTCCCGGTACACCTCCGGAGGCATTCATATACAGTCATATTTTGTTCTAGTATCGAGTTGTAATCCATGAGTTGTAAGTCAATAGAAGTGTGATGATAATCATTATTAGAGCATTGTCCCTTGAAAAGAAAGGCCAAAAAAAGAGAAAGGCCAAATAAAAAAAGAGAGAGAAAGGCCAAAAAAAGAAAGGCCAAAAAATGGGGGGACATTGTTACTATCTTTTTCCACACTTGTGCTTCAAAGTAGCACCATGATCTTCATGATAGAGAGTCTCCTATGTTGTCACTTTCATATACTAGTGGGAATTTTTTATTATGGAACTTGGCTTGTATATTCCAACGATGGGCTTCCTCAAAATGCCTTAGGTCTTCGTGATCAAGGAAGTTGGATGCACACCCACTTAGTTTCTTTTATTGAGCTTTCATACATTTATAGCTCTAGTGCATCCGTTGCATGGTAGTCCCTACTCCTCATGTTGACATTAATTGATGGGCATCTCCATAACCCGTTGATTAGCCTCGTCAACGTGAGACTTTCTCCTTTTTTGTCTTCTCCACACAACCTCCATCATCATATTCTATTCCACCCATAGTGCTATATCCATGGCTTGCACTCATGTATTGCGTGAGAGTTAAAAAAAGCTGAAGCGTGTTAAAAAGTATGAACCAATTGCTTGGCTGAAACCGGAGTTGTGCATGATAGGAGTATTTTGTGTGACGAAAATGAAACATAGCCTAACTATATGATTTTGTAGGGATAAGCTTTATTTGGCCACGTTATTTTGAGAAGACATGATTACTTGTTAGTATGCTTGAAGTATTACTATTTTTATGTCAATATGAACTTTTATCTTGAATCATTTGGATCTGAACATTCATGCCACAATAAAGAAAATTACATTGAGAAATATGCTAGGTATCATTCCACATCAAAAGTTATGTTTTTATCATTTACCTACTCGTGGACGAGCAGGAATTAAGCTTGGGGATGCTTGATACGTCTCCAACGTATCTATAATTCTTGATTGTTCCATGCTATTATATTACCCGTTTTGGATGTTTATGGGCTTTACTCTACACTTTTATATCATTTTTGGGACTAACCTACTAATCAGAGGCCCAGCCCAATTTGCTATTTTTTTCCTATTTCAGTGTTTCGAAGAAAAGGAATATCAAACGGAGTCCAAACGGAATGAAACCTTCAGGAGCGATCTTTTTGGAACAAACACAATCCAGGAGACTTGGAGTGGACGTCAAGAAGCAGCCGATGATGAGGATACAGACATGGGGTAGGGTCATAGGCCTGGCCTATACGTCCTACCCAAGGTCACTACCCTAGAAGATAAGAAGTCCAAGAGGCAGCAAGAGACCCCCAGTCGAAGATGTCGAGTGCAATCCACTCGACAATCATGTCACTCGGGAGTCCTCCTACCTACTGTCATTCGACCATCCAGAGAATCACTCGACCTACCAAAGACCAGGAGTCACTCAGCATTACAACAGACAGGCGTTCACCCCCGTAGTCTTTAAGGTCATTAGCAACACTTAAGGCTGGTGTTACCAGTAATGCCCCCACTTTATGAACATTAAGTCCCTTGTAATCGAGGTCGATGGGGGTCCTGGCGTACTCTATATAAGCTACCCCCTCCTCTGGCACAAGGGTTCGCACCCCCTGTAACATCACACATATAATCCAATCGACCGCCTCTGGGCACCGAGACGAAGGGTTGTTACTTCCACCGAGAAGGTCCTGAACTCGTAAAACTTGTGTGTACACCTTCATCATAGCTAAGATCTTGCCTCTCCATACCTACCCCCTTTCTACTGTCAGCCTTAGAACCACGACAGTTGGCACCCACCATGGGGTAGGTGTCTTAGCGACTTGTTGGTGAAGTTGCAAGTTTTTTCGATCATCAGCATCATGGTTTCCAGCGGCGGATTGGCGGAGGGCCGCGAGATGCATCTCGGCGCGCTCGTTTTCGTCGCCGGCGACTCCGCTTGGCTTCAAGAAGCTCCCCTTGACATTGAGGCGCTCCTCGTCCGAGGGGTGACGCACTTTCGCGCGTGCGTTCGCGGCGTACTTCTCCGGTAGCCGTCGACCCAATATCAATCGACTCCGATGGTGTCTTCCCTCCCCGTTGTTCGCTGCCGCAAGCAATCCAGTCGATCACGGCTTTAGCGGTGGGTGAAAAACGTGGTGGCTCAGCGTTCGGCCACCCATCAAGTCGCGGCAATCGAGCCCGACGAAACTCTCCACGGCCTTTTTGATCTGTCGACTGGCTCCGAGGAGACCGCATCCGAGTGCGATAGCAATGACCCTGCGGCTGAAGTCTTGATGGTTGATGGACCGCGTGGTCCACCTAGCTTCCGTCGCGAAGTTGGCGAAGATGGTGGCGGTGATCCGTCGCGCGTCCATGTGGAATACCATCCCGAACCCCTTTCTTCGCAGCAGAGGGAAGAACTTCGTCACCGCAACATGGATGCACTCCACACGCCCATCGTTGGAGAAACCCCCAAGGCTCGGGCCTTCGAAGAAGAGCGCCTGGCTAATTTGGCTGAGCGCACTCGACTGGAGAACCTGCAGCGCGCTCTCGACGAGCGGGCTCGGGAGTGGGTCCCTGAGTCTAGTCGATGGCAGCTTTTCCCACCTCCGCCTAAGGTATACCGTACTCCGATTCAAAACCTCGCAGCTGCGGCCCGAATAGCAGAGTCGATCCAACCTTCCCAGTCGGAGGCTGGCAGAGGGTTGATGCAGATCCGGGCCTTGCTCCGGGCAGCAGCGGAGCAGAACACAGCAGTGTCTCAGTCGTGGAATAGGATTCACAGCAGATCCATAGTAGCGGATACAGTTCAGTCGGCCCACAGCCCAAGATCGCCCCTGCGGTGTGAAGGTCGTAGACAGTATGATCATCAGCTCGACCGCGACAATCGTCGTCGAGTGCCCACGCCTCCTCCAAGGAGTGCGTCATATGTGCCTCGGCAGAACGATGATAGACGCCATCATAGTGGCGAGCACAGAGCACCAGTCGACCCAAGGGAGCCAGGCTTCGATGCGAGATCCATTCTCGTTCAAGGCCTAGTCGATGATACGTCTCCAACGTATCTATAATATTTGATTGTTCCATGCTATTATATCACCGCTTTTGGATGTTTATGGGCTTTATTTTACACATTTATATCATTTTTGGGACTAACCTACTAACCGGAGGACCAGCCCGTATTGCTGTTTTTTGCCTATTTCAGTATTTCGAAGAAAAGGAATATCAAATGGAGTCCAAACTTCATGAAACCTTCGTGAGCATGATTTTTGGATCAAATGTGATCCAGAGGACTTGGAGTGCAAGTCAAGAAGCAGCCGAGGCCTCCACGAGATAGGAGGGCGCGCCCCCTGTCTCGTGGGCCCCTTGGGAGGCCACCGACGTACTTCTTCCTCCTATATAAGCCTACGTACCCCGAAAACATCCAGGGAGCCACTGAAACACAATTTCCACCGCCGTAACCTTCTGTATGCATGAGATCCCATCTTGGAGCCTTCGCCGGCGTTCTGCCGGAGGGGGAATCGACCATGGAGGGCTTCTACATCCACATCCTTGCCCCTCTGATGAGTTGTGAGTAGTTTACCACAGACCTTCGGGTCCATAGTTATTAGCTAGATGGCTTCTTCTCTCTTTTTGGATCTCAATACAATGTTCTCCCCCTCTCTTGTGGAGATCTATTCGATGTAAACTCTTTTTGCGGTGTGTTTGTCGAGATCCGATGGATCGTGGGTTTATGATCAAGTTCATCTATGACAAATAAAAATTTGAATCTCCTCTGAATACTTTTGTGTATGATTGAGTTATCTTTGCAAGTCTCTTCGAATTATCAGTTTGGTTTGGCCTACTAGATTGATCTTTCTTGCCATGGGAGAAGTGCTTAGCTTTGGGTTCAATCTTGCGGTGTCCTTACCCAGTGACAGAAAGGGTTGCAAGGCATGTATTGTATTGTTGCCATCGAGGATAAAAAGATGGGGTTTATATCATATTGCATGAATTTATCCCTCTACATCACGGCATCTTGCTTAAGGCGTTACTCTGTTCTTATGAACTTAATACTCTAGATGCAGGCAGGAGTCGGTCGATGTGTGGAGTAATAGTAGTAGATGCAGGCAGGAGTCGGTCTACTTGTTGCGGACGTGATGCCTATATACATGATCATGCCTAGATAATCTCATAATTATTCGCTTTTCTATCAATTGCTCGACAGTAATTTGTTCACCCACCGTAATACTTACGCTATCTTGAGAGAAGCCACTAGTGAAACCTATGGCCCTCGGGTCTATCTCTTATCATATTTGCTTCCAATCTACTTTTATTTGCATCTTTACTTTTTGCATCTATATTATAAAATACCAAAAATTTATTTATCTTATCATACTATCTCTATCAGATCTCACTTTCGCAAGTGGCCGTGAAGGGATTGACAACCCGTTTATTTTGTTGGTTGCGAGTTCTTTGTTTGTTTGTGTAGGTGCATGGGACTTTTGAGGAGCCTCCTACTGGATTGATACCTTGGTTCTCAAAAACTGAGGGAAATACTTATGCTACTATTGCCGCATCACCCTTTCCTCTTCAAGGAAAACCAACGCAAGCTCAAGACGTAGCAAGAAGGATTTCTGGCGCCGTTGCCGGGGAGGTCTTTGCTCAAGTCAAGACATACCAAGTACCCATCACAAACTCATCTCCCTTGCATTTACATTATTTGCCATTTGCCTCTCGTTTTCCTCTCCCCCACTTCACCCTTGCCATTTTATTTGCCCTCTCTTTCCCAATCTCCTCCTCTCGTTTCGCTTGGCCTTTCGTTTGCTCGTTTGGTTGGAATATATGCTTATTTATTGCTAAACAGAGAACCTAAGATCTATGAATCCTCATCCGCTTGCTAATCTTTTTAAGAGATCCAATTATGATGAACACATTGCTAGTGAGTTTCGTGCACTAGATTATCTTTATGAAGTTTTGCTTGAAATTTGTGAATCTGAAAATTGTGATGAAGAAATTTATGAAGAGATTCACGATGGCTCCTTGAATAAAAAGCATGATGTAACATCCCAAAATTCTAAATTTTGGAATGTTATAAACAAATAGATAGATTTGATTGATTGAGTGAAATTCAAAACTTTTCGAAAGTTAAATGAGAGGGAATAAAAGGACTTTCACAAACTTTCATTTTCTTTTCTGATTTTCTTGAATTCAAATTCTTTTCAAATACAAAACCCTTGAGCGAAGATGATATGACTTCTTCCATTTAATAAAATGAAAGGGTATTCGAAAATATTTGAATTTCATTTGGAAATATTTCGATTCATAAACTTCATGCAACTCAATGATTTTCATGAGAGAAGATAAAATGACTTCTTCAAATTATATGAAATATGAGTTGGGAGTTTCAAAGAATTAAATTCAAAGTTCTTTTGAATTTATTTTCAATTTGGAGTTATTTGGGTTTTATTCAAATTATTTTTCTCCAAAAATAAAATACATGGAAAATAGGGTAACATGATTCCCTACAATAGAAAATTGGAGAGAAACAAATTTGAATTCATTTTGGTATTTTTGAAATGATTTTTTATTGGATTTTAGTAGAGCAGGAGCACTGTTTGAATTATCTGAATTTGTGAAGATTTTATTTGATGCTAGAATAATGTTTATCTTGTAGGAAACCTTTTTCTGAAAATTTTGATATATTATACGCCTATGTAAAAAATTTATTTATTTTGCGTTTCTTTTTGTTTTGATGGAAAATGTTTTTTTTAACTCTTCCGCCGAACTGGGCCGGACCAGCTCCCAGGCCAGGCCACGACCCAGCCCAGCCAGCGCCCCAACCTCCTCGTCCCCGAAGCGGGACGACTCCCGCCGCCGCACGCCGGCAAGTCCGCCTCGGCTACGCCACCGCCGCCGCCTCGCCTTGCCCCCTCCTCCACGCATCCGAGGCCCCGCCTCCTATAAATGCGCCGGCCCCGCCGCCCTCTCTCTCTGCTGCGCCGCGCCGCTCCCTCCCGCATCTCGCCGCCACCTCACCGGAGTTGCCGCCGCCGCCGAGTTTCCTTGCCGACGCCCCGCTCCTCCCCGACCCTGCAGCCACCACTCACCTCACCGCCGCGCCACGCCGCCCCTCCCCGGCCTCTCCGTTGCCCTCCTCGACCATCGGAGCCGCCGCCCCGTGATGTCCGAGCCGCCGCTGCCATCTCCCTCGCCGCCGGCAGCCACAGTAGCCGCGGTACGCCTCGCCTCTCCCTTCGTCGTCCGATCTGGATCTGACGGTCCAGATCAACTTGCTTTTTTTTCTCTCGAGTTGTTTTAATAGCAAACGTTCATTAGTTATGGTTTACACCAAACGGTTTTTCGTTCATTAGCATTTGTTAGCGAACGTTCGCTTTTTAGCCTTTTTCTTTTTCTGTTAATTTCGGCCAGGGACCCATATGTAATTAGCTTCTTCACAGTTTAGTCCTTGTTCTTAAAACGTTCACAACTTTTTACTCGTTAGTTCAAATCCAACGAAACCAACGCCTACTTCTTCGTTATGATCCCCACTATCCAGTAAAACAACTCAAACATGTTTTTCGAAAGTTTAAAATTTGAATTAGATCAGATTTGTATTTAAACTTCGTTTGATTGTAACTTGAGTTTTATAACTCCGTTTGAGTTGATTCTTTTTGCAAATCGAAGCTCTTGACCTAAACTTTCTGATAAGGCCAAATTCACATAATTTTGGTACTGTTAGGAATTGTTTTATGTTGCAAGAGTTATTCGCTTGGTTTTGATATTTTCCGAATCGTACTATTCGTTCTTTCCGGTGCTTTTGTGTGATTGCTTATGTGTGGTTACCATTGCTTGCTCACGATAGATTGACCGGAGTGTGACGAGTAGAACTATCAAGAGTTTTGAGTGCGAATCATCTTCATCAACATTGCAGGCAAGTTCACACTTTGATCATACCTTTTCTCATACCCAGTGTTTATGCATTAGTTCAATCCTCTAAACATTGCATGATTAGGATCTAATTAAATTGTGGGTTATGGGAAATAGTTGAGGTAGTACCTATTACCTGTTTTATTTTCAAACCTTTGGGAGTTACTTCTACGTTTGCTTATTATGCCATTCTATGCTAGTAGACGTGGATTGGATGAGTGTATCCATGACAGATGTGAGTTTGTTAATTAATGGTTTATTTAAGGTGGCAACTTAAACACACATCTGGGTGGATTGAGGCACCTGGTTTCCAGGACTTGCCTGTTTTTCTTCAGACCACCACCCAGGCTCAAAGGGATCATGAGATTATTCAAACTAGAAACTTACGTGTGCAGCCACAAGCCATTATGGGCTCTGGCATTGTTTATTAAGTCGTGCGAATTCTTACGGGTGGACTAGTAGATGTAGGGGAAAGTAGGTGTACCGGTCTACCCTTATGTAAGGTGCTAGCGCTTCTGAAAGACTATGTCTCGGTCATCCGTTTCTCAAACATCATGTAGTGCGAGGAATCAAATGGAGGCGATCGAGTCTTGTGGGGAAAAGTGTGCAAACCTCTGCAGAGTGTATAAACTAATCATGGTTAGCCGTGTCCCCGGTTATGGACGTTTTGAGTATCTAGAACTTGGATATCATGTGAATCTCATCATGTTACTTCTAATTAATATTGTTGGGATGTTAATGAGTACTTTTAATTGGGATTGAGAATGCTGTCAACCATTCTCAATGTTTAACAACCACCATGATAGTTAAATAAATTTATTCCTTTGAAGTAGGCAAAAATTGGCTTTTCGTAAAAACATTATAAGCATAGAGCCTCCACCCGCCAAATATGCATGTAGTGATAGCCTTGATTCATCATTGCTCTATGGTGTGAATTTGCCAGTACATTCAATGTACTGACCCTCTGTGGCTGCAACGTCTCATGTTGCAGGATCTTACGACGAGTAAGTGATACGTTAGGGTTACGATTCCTATACTCAACTTTGCCATTGGTGTTGATGGGAATCCACAACCTTGTTACTTCCGCTATTTGGATTGAGGTAATAGTATTTACGTTACTTTCTACATGTGATTTACCTCTATTATAAATCCTCGAGTACCGTGTGTGTCAGCATACCAATCCAGGGATGACACTTAAGCACAGAGACTTGATCCATTCGGGTCGGGTTGCTACAAGATGGTATCAGAGCACATGTTGACTGTAGGACGTGACCCTAGAAAACTGGCAAGCCCATAGGAAAGATTTTCTCTACAACTTTTGAGGGAGTCCTGGACTAGGGGGTGTCCGGATAGCCGGACTATCATCATCGGCCGGACTCCAAGACTATGAAGATACAAGATTGAAGACTTCATCCCGTGTCTGGATGCGACTTTCCTTGGCGTGGAAGGCAAGCTTGGCAATACGGTTATGTAGATCTTCTACTATTGTAACCGACTCTGTGTAACCCTAGCCCTCTCCGGTGTCTATATAAACCGGAGGGTTTTTAGTCCGTAGGACGAACAACCATTACAACAATCATACCATAGGCTAGCTTCTAGGGTTTATCCTCCTTGATCTCGTGGTAGATCCACTCTTGTACTACCCATATCATCAATATTAATCAAGCAGGAGTAGAGTTTTACCTCCATCGAGAGGGCCCGAACCTGGGTAAAAACATCGTGCCCCTTGTCTCCTGTTACCATCCGCCTAGACGCATAGTTCGGGACCCCCTACCCGAGATCCGCCGGTTTTGACACCCGACATTGGTGCTTTCATTGAGAGTTCCTCTGTGTCATCATCGATAGGATCGATGGCTCCTTTGATCATCAACAACAACGACGCAGTCCAGGGTGAGACTTTTCTCCCCGGACAGCTCTTCGTATTTGGCGGCTTTGCACTGCGGGCCAATTCGCTTGGCCATCCGGAGCAGATCGAAAGCTACGCCCCTGGCCGTCAGGTAAGATTTGGAAGTCTAAACTTCACGGCTGACATCCGCGGGGACTTGATCTTCAACGGATTCGAGCCACAGCTGAGAGCGCCGCACTGTCACGATGGGCATGATTTAGCTCTGCTACCGGACAGCGCCCTGGAGGCCGCACACGAGTCCGCCCCGACCCTTAGTTCGGAGCCGACCGCGCAGATCGAGGATGGGTGGCTAGACACCGCCTCGGGGGCTGCAACCTCTACGGCGATGGAGCCGAATACCAACCTTGTCCCTTGTAAAGCTCGTGACTCCAAGGTGCCGGACTCCTCGCCGGACTCCGAACCTCCTGCGCCCCTACCAATCGAATCCGATTGGGCGCCGATCATGGAGTTCACCGCCGCGGACATCTTTCAGCACTCACCCTTTGGCGACATTTTGAATTCGCTAAAGTATCTCTCGTTATCAGGAGAGCCCTGGCCGGACTGCGGTCAGGATGGTTGGGATGCGGACGACGAAGAAATTCAAAGCCCACCCACCACCCACTTTGTAGCCACTGTCGACGATCTAACCGACATGCTAGATTACGACTCCAAAGACATCGACGGTATGGACGATGATGCCGGAGACGACCAAGAACCAGCGCCTACAGGGCACTGGAAGACCACCTCGTCATACGACATATACATGGTGGACATCCCAAAGGATGAGAACGGCGAGGATGCAGTAGAGGAAGGCTCCTCCAAGAAACAGCCCAAGCGCTAGCGTCAGCGGCGCCGCTCCAAATCCCGCCACAGAAAGAATGGAGATTCCGGCACCGGAGATAATAACACCCCAGAGAGTGCCGAAGATAACCCCCTCCAGCAAGATTCAGCACAGGAGGACGGAGAAGCCAGCCCTCACGAGAGAGCGGCAGACGAAGAGGTAGAGGATGATAATTACATGCCTCCCTCCGGAGACGAGGCAAGCCTCAACGACGACGAATTGGTCATGCCCGAGGATCCCGTCGAACAAGAGCGTTTTAAACGCAAGCTAATGGCCACGGGGAACAGCCTAAAGAAAAAGCAGCAACAGCTTCGAGCTGATCAAGACCTGCTAGCCGACAAATGGACTGAAGTCCTTGTGACCGAAGAGTATGAACTCGAACGCCCCTCCAAAACCTACCCCAAACGCAAGTTGCTCCCTTGACTAGAGGGGGAGACATATAAACCTGCATCACCAGAGCACAATACGGCTGACCAACCACCTCGTGGCCGCGACAGAGAGGCCTTTAGGCCCCCCATTAGAACTATACCCCGGCATCACTCGAAAAGCACAAGGCCATAGGGGAACGCTCCGGACTTGCGAGATATATTGGAGGATAAGGCAAGACAATCAAGATCGATCTACGGATCACGTGGGCGCCCCACGGCACGCGACGACAATCGTCGCGCCGGACACAGCAAGTCCTGCCGGGCCGAACACAGTAGACAAAGCTCGTTGGAGCTACGTCGTGATATAGCCCAATACAGAGGCGCCGCACACCCACTATGCTTCATAGATGAAGTAATGGAGCATCAAATCCCCGAAGGGTTTAAACCCGTGAACATTGAATCATACGATGGCACAACAGACCCCGCGGTTTGGATCGAAGACTATCTCCTTCATATCCACATGGCCCGCGGTGACGATCTTCACGCCATCAAATATCTCCCACTCAAGCTTAAAGGACCAGCTCGGCATTGGCTCAACAGCTTGCCAGCAGAGTCAATTGGGTGTTGGGAGGACCTGGAAGCCGCATTCCTCGACAACTTCCAGGGCACATATGTGCGACCACCAGACGCCGATGACCTAAGCCACATAATTCAGCAGCCAGACGAATCGGCCATACAGTTCTGGACACGGTTCTTAACAAAGAAAAATCAAATTGTCGACTGTCCGGATGCAGAGGCCCTCGCAGCCTTCAAACATAACATCCGCGACGAGTGGCTAGCCCGGCACCTAGGACAGGAAAAGCCGAAATCCATGGCAGCCCTCACATCACTCATGACCCGCTTCTGTGCGGGAGAGGACAGCTGGCTAGCCCGCAGTAACAACCTCAACAAAAATTTTGGCAGTCCGGATAACAATGACCGCAATGGCAGGTCCCGTCGCAACAAAAACAAACGCCGCGTTAACGGCGATAACACTGAGGATACGGCCGTCAACGCCGGATTCAGAGGCTCCAAACCCGGTCAGCGGAAGAAGCCATTCAAAAGAACTACTCCGGGTCCGTCCAGTTTGGACCGAATACTCGACCGCTCGTGCCAGATACACGGCACCCCCGAAAAGCCAGCCAATCACACCAACAGGGATTGTTGGGTATTCAAGTAGGCAGGCAAGTTAATCGCCAAAAACAATGACAAGGGGCCACATAGCGACGACGAGGAAGAGACCCGGCCGCCGAACAATAGAGGACAGAAGGGTTTCCCCCCACAAGTGCGGACGGTAAACATGATATACGCAACCCACATACCCAAGAGGGAGCGGAAGCGTGCACTTAGGGACATATATGCGATGGAGCCAGTCGCCCCGAAGTTCAATCCATGGTCCTCTTGCCCGATCACTTTTGGTCGAAGGGACCACCCCACCAGTATCTGACATGGTGGATTCGCCGCATTGGTTTTAGACCCAATCGTCGATGGATTTCACCTCACCAGAGTCCTGATGGACGGCGGCAGCAGCCTGAACCTGCTTTATCAGGACACAGTGCGCAAGATGGGCATAGACCCCTCAAGGATTAAACCTACAAAGACGACCTTCAAAGGCGTCATACCAGGTGTAGAGGCCAATTGTACAGGCTCAGTCACACTGGAAGTGGTCTTCGGATCCCCGGATAACTTCCGAAGCGAGGAGTTAATCTTTGACATAGTCCCGTTCCGCAGCGGCTATCACGCTCTGCTTGGACGGACCGCGTTTGCAAAGTTCAACATGGTGCCGCATTACGCATACCTCAAGCTCAAGATGCCAGGCCCTCGAGGAGTCATCACGGTCAACGGAAACACTGAATGCTCCCTCCGGACGGAGGAACACACAGCGGCTCTCGCGGTAGAAGTACAGAGCAGCCTCTTAAGGCAATTTTCGAGTCCGGCCGTTAAGCGACCGGACACAGCCAAACGCGCCCGGAGTAACCTACAACAAGACCACCTGGCACGTTCCGAGCACGCGTAGCAATGCGGCCCCAACCCCAGCCCCTGCCAAGTTGCAAGACTGGTCCTTCGTGTACATCATTACGCTCTGGAGATACCATGGGCATAGGGGGAGGGGCACGGCCACCACAGGCCCCCAGAATGCGGCTTAACCGCACCAGGGGCTCCCAAGTGTGTGACTCTTTTTATTTTTCTTCTTTTTTTTACGCATAGGACTACGTTCACCAGAAGCCCTGTCCGGCAGTAGACCTGCCGAACACACGATGCAACAGCCAGGGGATAAGAAGGGCTACGGCGAGTATCCAGGTGGTCTCCATTACGAGCATTAAATCCGTTTTCATACACCACTCAGCAGCCTACCCCTGGAGGGGGGCATGTTTAATAGTCTTACCCCTTGCTTACCGCGCTATTTGTATCGTTCTGCATTCATCGCAGAATTCCTTGAATAAAAAATGCATCGCTTTTCGCTTATAATTGCATTTCTTTCTTATATATATGTTCATTTCTGACATCTTGCATCCGTACACTTTCGTACGGCCAAATACACCAGGGGCTTAAATTCTCCGCATTATGGTGTGATAAGTCCGAACACTTTCACAAGTGCGGCACCCCGAACTTATAGCATTATATGCATCGGCTCAGAATCATGTCTTGGGTCAATAGTTGGGTTTGCCCGGCTCCCATGTTTTGGTACCTTACGTTCCATTTTATCGGCTAAGGTAGCCCTGGGAGAACCACTGCGATTGCGCCCCGATTGAGCTGGGCGAGCGCCTCAGTGGAGAAAGCTAAAACTGACCGTCATGATAAGGCGAGAGCTGATCGCTGTTCGAGAGGTTTTTTCGAGTCCCTAAAGACTTATGCCGCTTAGAGCGAGGAACCGGCTTCGTCCGGCCCAGGCGTGGATAGCGCCCCTAACTCGGTCTTCCGAACACTAGGGGCTTCGCCGAAATTTAAAACTATAGAATTCTATGGCTAAGTGAGAGTGTTCAAGCATTATAAGTCCGGTTGCCTCGTTCGTTGTGTTGAGCGCCTCCCTAGATGGACCCAAACATGGGAACAAGAGTGCTCAAGTTTATCCCGAACACCCCAGCACTAGTGGCATGGGGGCTGAAGCCGACGACTTGCCATCTCTCAGATTTGATAAAACGGCCGCACAGAAGGTAATATTTTAAATTAAAAGCGTTGCTTAGCGCATATGAACAAGGTTTTCAGCGCACAGGATAACAAAATGTGAGTCTACTCAAATATTACAGCTTTGGAGCACTCATCCGCAATCATGCGGGCACCCTTCAGGACACTCTTATAATACATTTCGGGCGTACGATACTCCTTGCCCACCGGAGGCGCGTCCGTCAGCAGCTTCTCAGCGTCCATCCTGCCCCAGTGCACCTTTGCACGGGCAAGGGCCCGACGGGCACCTTCAATGCAGGCAGAATGCTTGACGACCTCCACCCAGGGACACGCGTCCACCAGCTGCCGTACCAGGCTGAAGTAGCTCCCAGGCATGGCCTCCTTGGGCCACAGCCGAACTATGAGGCCCTTCATGGCCTGTTCGGCTACCTTGTGGAGCTCGACCAGCTGCTTCAGCTGGTCGCTAAGGGGCACCGGATGTCCGGCCTCAGCATACTGAGACCAGAAGACCTTCTCCATCGAGCTCCCCTCCTCGGCCCGGTAGAAAGCGGCAGCATCTGACACGCTGCGGGGCAGATTCGCGTATGCTCTTGGAGAGCTCCGAATTCGGGTAAGTAATAGGTAATTCACATTCACATGCTTGCTTTGCATGAAAAATGCCTTACCCGCTGCTATTTTCTTCAAATTCTCGACCTCCTGGAGGGCCTTGTGGGCTTCGGCCTTAGCGGCTTTGGCGCTCTCAAGAGCCAATGCAAGCTCGGACTCTCGAGTCCTTGAGTCGCGCTCCAAACCCTCATGTTTTTACATGAGAGCCTGGAGCTCTGGCCACACCTCCGCCACCCGCGCCTCCTGCTTCTCCCGCTCGGCTCGCTCTGCGGCCGCATTGCGTTCGTCTGCAGACACCGCCTCCTTCAGGGTCGCCACCTCGCTCGTGGCCCCTGTAGTACCCATGTTATCCTTGTTATTTCTCTTGCGACCAAAATCCTTTTATGTAAGGTACAAATTTAATACGGTGTTACTCACCTTCCTTGTCCTCGATTTGCTTCTTGGCACGACCGAGCTCGCTCTCGGACCGCTCGAGGTTCCGCTTCAAAGCATCGACCTCCGCAGTCAGTGCGGTAGAGGTCAGCAGCGCAGCCTGCAATCCCATATTGACATATTTCTTAGACCTCCTGCGTATATCTTTTTAGATCCTCAGTCCGGCTTTTCTTTCCGAACACCAAACCGAGCATCAGGGGCTACTGTCTATGTGGTATTATATTACATATTTTAAATTTCTTACCTCAAAGCCTGTTAGAAGGCTACTGCAGGCTTCGGTCAGCCCGCTCTTGGCGAGCTGAACCTTCTGAATCACCGCACTCATGATAGTGCGGTGTTCTTCCTCGATGGAAGCGCCGTTGAGCGCCTCCAACAAGTTATCCGGCGCCTCTGGGTGGACGGCGGCCGCCGGTGTCACAGTCTTGCCCTTCTTATGAAGGGGCCGCCTGCCGGACTCTAGAACCACTGCAGGTTCCGGTGCCGAGTCCGGTACGAAGTCCGGGAGGTTGCCCTGTGGCACCTCCGGAGCCTCCCCCTCCTGGTGGGTCCCCTCCTGGGATCCCACCTCGGCGTCATCAGCGTCCCGAGGGGTGGAGGCGGTCGGAAGGGAATCCATATCCGACGTAGCCAAGGACCCGCTCGACGAAGCGGGAAGATCGTCCTTGGCCGGACTACAGGTTGTATGCGGCATTAGAAGGACACCACGTGGCAAAAAGAGAAATTATAAATCATCCAGGAATTCAGACACTTACGATCTTGCCAGGGGCTTGGCCCTTGAGGTCCACTCCTCGTCGCCGTCGTCGGCGTTGGCGGAGCAGTCCGGAGGGAGGGTCCGTCCCTTCTTGGACCCTTCGGCCGCCCCCGTTGGGGAGGCCTTCCTCTTGTTCTCTCCCCCCGCTGGGGGAGAGGCCTCTTTCTCCTCCTCCTCGGGGGAGGAGTCCGCCTCGGAGTCATCGGACGATGAGTCCGATACCACCTGGCGTCGGGAACTCCTTCGGGTTCCCCTGGCCTTTTTCTTAGCCTTCTTCTCCGGCACCACGTAAAGTGCCGGGACCAGCAGCCTCGTAAAACGGGTGTCCGTTGGGTCTTCTGGAAGGGGAGCCGGATAGTTAACCTGTCCGGACGTCTTCTGCCAGTCCTGTGAAAGGCATTGGGAGTTGTTAGATCCCGCATAGAGTCATACTGTGAAAGAAATGAGTGTCCCATAAAGGATAACATAGCTTACCTCGCCGGCCGGGCGCTGCGTGCTGAATCCGCGATCTTCAGTTGCGGATGCGGGGGCTTCTCCGCCCTTAAATAGCACCCTCCAGGCAGCTTCGTACGTCATGTCGAAGAGCCCGCTCAGGGTCCGGTGCTGTGCCGGATCAAACTCCCACACATTGAAGGCCCGTTGTTGGCAGGGGAGAATCCGGCGGACAAGCATGACCTGGATCACGTTGACAAGCTTAAGCTTCTTATTCACCAGGGTCTGGAGACAGGACTGGAGTCCGGTCAGCTCCTCCGAACTACCCCATAGCAAGCCCTTCTCTTTCCAGGAGGTGAGCTGCATGGGGGTACCAGATCTGAACTCGGGGGCCGCTGCCCAATTAGCGTCACGTGGCTCGGTGATGTAGAACCACCCCGATTGCCACCCTTTGATGGACTCCACGAAGGCGCACTCGAGCCAGGTGACGTTGGGCATTTTGCCCACCATGGCGCCTCCGCACTCCGCTTGGACGCCCTTCACCACCTTCGGCTTGACAATTGAAGGTCTTTAGCCACAAGCCGAACTGAGGCTGGATGCAGAGGAAGGCCTCGCACACGACGATAAACGCCGAGATGTTGAGGATGAAGTTTGGCGCTAGATCGTGGAAGTCCAGGCCGTAGTAGTACATGAGCCCCCGGACGAAGGGATGAAGTGGGAAGCCCAGTCCGTGGAGGAAGTGGGGAAGAAATACGACCCTCTCATGGGGCCTGGGGGTGGGGATGAGCTGCCCCTCGTCGGGCAGCCGGTGCGCGATGTCGCTGGACAGGTATCCGGCGCCGTGCAGCTTCTCGATGTGCCCCTCCGTAACGGAGGAGGCCATCCACTTGCCTCCCGCTCCGGACATGGCTGGAGAAGGTTGAGGCGAGATGTGCGGACTTGGGCGCTGGAGCTCGAGTGCGCGGAGATGGATAAGCAAAGGAGGAAGAAGGCGTAGGTAAAAAAGGCGGATCCTTATCCCCTTATATATGGGCGGACGAAGACTATGCGTCCCCACCGGCCTGGTAAAACTCGCTTATCTCCCAAGCGCTGCAATCAATGGCGTGGTTGGGTTACCCACGTCTGTATTGATGGGAATCCCGGAATAAGGGGAACACGATCTCTGCTTCGACAAGACGTGCCAAGGAAACCGCTTTGCTAAACGTGCTGAGGTGGTATAATAAAAACGATTCAAGTAAAGGCTTGGTAGTGGTGTGACGCCACGCCACAAAATACGTCAGCAGATTGAACTTGTGTACATATTATTCTCTCTACGGTGGTATGTGGAATTTATTTTACAGAGCCGGACACTATCATGGTGTTCATAATCTTCTATGAATTATTCGGAGGAGGAACCCGCCTTGCAATGCCGAAGACAATATGCGCGCCGGACTCGTCATCATTGAAGCCTGGTTCAGGGGCTACTGAGGGAGTCCTGGACTAGGGGGTGTCCGGATAGCCGTACTATCATCATCGGCCGGACTCCAAGACTATGAAGATACAAGATTGAAGACTTCGTCCCGTGTCCGGATGGGACTTTCCTTGGCGTGGAAGGCAAGCTTGGCAATACGGATATGTAGATCTTCTACCATTGTAACCGACTCTGTGTAACCCTAGCCCTCTCCTGTGTCTATATAAACCGGAGGGTTTTTAGTGAAGGAAATATGCCCTAGAGGCAATAATAAAGTTATTATTTATTTCCTCATATCATGTAAATGTTTATTATTCATGCTAGAATTGTATTAACCGGAAACATGATACATGTGTGAATACATAGACAAACAGATAGTCACTAGTATGCCTCTACTTGACTAGCTCATTAATCAAAGATGGTTATGTTTCCTAACCATAGACATGTGTTGTCATTTGATTAATGGGATCACATCATTAGGAGAATGATGTGATTGACATGACCCATTCCGTTAGCCTAGCACTTGATCGTTTAGTATATTGCTATTGCTTTCTTCATGACTTATACAAAGTTCCTGCAACTATGAGATTGTGCAACTCCCGTTTACCGGAAGAACACTTTGTGTGCTACCAAACGTCACAACGTAACTGGGTGATTATAAAGGTGCTCTACAGGTGTTTCCGAAGGTACATGTTGGGTTGGCATAATTCGAGATTAGGTTTTGTCACTCCGATTGTCGGAGAGGTATCTCTGGGCCCTCTCGGTAATACTCATCACCTAAAGCCTTGCAAGCATTGTAACTAATGAGTTAGTTATAAGATGATGTATTACGGAACAAGTAAAGAGACTTGCCGGTAACGAGATTGAACTAGGTATTGGATACCGACGATCAAATCTCGGGCAAGTAACATACCGATGACAAAGGGAACAACATATGTTGTTATGCGGTTTGACCGATAAAGATCTTCGTAAAATATGTAGGAACCAATATGGGCATCCAGGTCCCACTATTGGTTATTGACCGAGAATGGTTCTAGGTCATGTATACATAGTTCTCGAACCCGTAGGGTCCGCACACTTAACGTTACGATGACAGTTTATTATGAGTTTATAAGTTTTGATGTATCGAAGTTTGTTCAGAGTCCAGGATGTGATCACGGACATGACGAGGAGTCTCGAAATGGTCGAGACATAAATATTGATATATTGGAAGCCTATGTTTGGACATCGGAATGGTTTCGGGTGAAATCGGGATTTTACCGGAACACCGGGGGGGTTACCGGAACCCTCCCGGGGGATAATGGGCCTTACTGGGCCAAGAGGGAGAAGAGGAGGGCCGGCCAGGGCAGGCCGCGTGCCCCCTCCCCCTAGTCCAAATAGGACAAGGAAGGGGGGGGCGGCGCCCCCCTTTCCTCTTTCCCCTTCCCCCTTTCCTTCTCCACCAAGGCAAGAGGGGGGAGTCCTACTCCCGGTGGGAGTAGGACTCCTCCAGGCGCACCCCTAGGGGGCCAGCCGCACCTCCCCCCTCCCTCCTTTATATACGGGGGCGGGGGGCACCCCATGGACACACAAGTTGATCTACGGATCGTTCCTTAGCCGTGTGCGGTGCCCCCTCCACCATATTCCACCTCGGTCATATCGTCGCGAAGTTTAGGCGAAGCCCTACGCCGGTAGAACATCATCATCGTCACCATGCCGTCGTGCTGACGGAACTCATCTCCGGAGCTTCGCTGGATCGGAGGCCGGAGATCGTCATCGAGCTGAACGTGTGCTGAACTCGGAGGCCCCGTACGTTCGGTGCTTGGATCGGTCGGATCGTGAAGACGTACGACTACATCAACCGCGTTGTGCTAACGCTTCCGCTTACAGTCTACGAGGGTACGTCGACATACACTCTCCCCTCTCGTTGCTATGCCATCACCATGATCTTGCGTGTGCGTAGGAATTTTTTTGAAATTATTACGTTCCCCAACAGTGGCATCAGAGCCAGGTTTTTATGCGTTGATGTTATATGCACGAGTAGAACACAAGTGAGTTGTGGGCGATACAAGTCATACTGCTTACCAGCATGTCATACTTTGGTTCGGCGGTATTGTGAGATGAAGCGGCCCGGACCGACATTACGCGTACGCTTACGCGAGACTGGTTTCACCATTACGAGCACTCGTGCTTATAGGTGGCTGGCGGGTGTCTGTCTCTCTCACTTTAGCTGAATCGAGTGTGGCTATGCCCAGTCCTTGCGAAGGTTAAAACGGCACTAACTTGACAAACTATCGTTGTGGTTTTGATGCGTAGGTAAGAACGGTTCTTGCTAAGCCCGTAGCAGCCACGTAAAATTTGCAACAACAAAGTAGAGGACGTCTAACTTGTTTTTGCAGGGCATGTTGTGATGTGATATGGTCAAGACGTGATGCTATATTATTGTATGAGATGATCATGTTTTGTAACCGAAGTTATCGGCAACTGGCAGGAGCCATATGGTTGTCGCTTTATTGTATGAAATGCAAACGCCCTATAATTGCTTTACTTTATCACTAAGCGGTAGCGATAGTCGTAGAAGCAATAGATGGCGTAATGACAATGATGCTACGATGGAGATCAAGGTGTTGCGCCGGTGACGATGGTGATCACGACGGTGCTTCAGAGATGGAGATCACAAGCACAAGATGATGATGGCCATATCATATCACTTATATTGATTGCATGTGATGTTTATCCTTTATGCATCTTATCTTGCTTTGATTGACGGTAGCATTTTAAGATGATCTCTCACTTAAATTATCAAGAAGTGTTCTCCCTGAGTATGCACCATTGCCAAAGTTCATCGTGCCCAGACACCACATGATGATCGGGTGTGACAAGCTCTACGTCCATCTACAACGGGTGCAAGCCAGTTTTGCACACGTAGAATACTTAGGTTAAACTTGACGAGCCTAGCATATGCAGATATGGCCTCGGAACACAGAGGCCGAAAGGTCGAGCGTGAATCATATAGTAGATATGATCAACATAGTGATGTTCACCATTGAAAACTACTCCATCTCACGTGATGATCGGTTATGGTTTAGTTGATTTGGATCACGTGATCACTTAGATGACTAGAGAGATGTCTGTCTAAGTGGGAGTTCTTAAGTAATATGATTAATTGAACTTAAATTTATCATGAACTTAGTACCTGATAGTATTTTGCTTGTCTATGTTTGTTTGTAGATAGATGGCTCGTGCTATTGTTCCGTTGAATTTTAATGCGTTCCTTGAGAAAGCAAAGTTGAAAGATGATGGTAGCAATTACACAGACTGGGTCCGTAACATGAGGATTATCCTCATTGCTGCACAGAAAAGTTACGTCCTGGAAGCACCACTGGGTGCCAGGCCTGCTGCTGATGCAACTGACGACGTTAAGAACGTCTGGCAGAGCAAAGCTGATGACTACTCTATAGTTCAGTGTGCCATGCTTTACGGCTTAGAACCGGGTCTTCAACGACGTTTTGAACGTCATGGAGCATATGAGATGTTCTAGGAGTTGAAGTTAATATTTCAAGGAAATGCCCGGATTGAGAGATATGAAGTCTCCAATAAGTTCTACAGCTGCAAGATGGAGGAGAATAGTTCTGTCAGTGAGCATATACTCAAAATGTCTGGGTATAATGATCACTTGATTCAACTGGGAGTTAATCTTCCGGATGATAGCGTCATTGACAGAATTCTCCAATCACTGCCACCAAGCTACAAGAGCTTTGTGATGAACTATAATATGCAAGGGATGAACAAGACTATTCCCGAGCTCTTTGCAATGCTAAAAGCCGCGAAGGTAGAAATCAAGAAGGAGCATCAAGTGTTGATGGTCAATAAGACCACCAGTTTCAAGAAAAAGGGCAAAGGGAAGAAGAAGGGGAACTTCAAGAAGAACAGCAAGCAAGTTGCTGCTCAAGAGAAGAAACCCAAGTCTGGACCTAAGCCTGAAACTGAGTGCTTCTACTGCAAGCAGACTGGTCACTGGAAGTGGAACTGCCCCAAGTATTTGGCAGATAAGAAGAATGGCAAAGTAAACAAAGGTATATGTGATATACATGTTATTTATGTGTACCTAACTAGAGCTCGTAGTAGCACCTGGGTATTTGATACTGGTTCTGTTGCTAATATTTGCAACTCGAAACAGGGACTACGGAATAAGCGAGCACTGGCCAAGGACGAGGTGACGATGCGCGTGGGAAACGGTTCCAAAGTCGATGTGATCGCGGTCGGCACACTACCTCTACATCTACCTGCGGGATTAGTTTTAGACCTGAATAATTGTTATTTGGTGCCAGCGTTGAGCATGAACATTGTATCTGGATCTTGTTTGATGCGAGACGGTTATTCATTTAAATCAGAGAATAATGGTTGTTCTATTTATATGAGTAATATCTTTTATGGTCATGCACCCTTGAAGAGTGGTCTATTTTTATTGAATCTCGATAGTAGTAATACACATATTCATAATGTTGAAGCCAAAATATGCAGAGTTGATAATGATAGTGCAACTTATTTGTGGCACTGCTGTTTAGGTCATATCGGTGTAAAGCGCATGAAGAAACTCCATACTGATGGACTTTTGGAATCACTTGATTATGAATCACTTGGTACTTGCGAACCGTGCCTCATGGGCAAGATGACTAAAACACCGTTCTCCGGTACTATCGAGAGAGCAAAAGATTTGTTGGAAATCATACATACAGATGTATGTGGTCCGATGAATGTTGAGGCTCGTGGCGGATATCGTTATTTTCTCACCTTCACAGATGATTTGAGCAGATATGGGTATATCTACTTAATGAAGCACAAGTCTGAAACATTTGAAAAGTTCAAAGAATTTCAGAGTGAAGTGGAAAATCATCGTAACAAGAAAATAAAGTTCCTACGATCTGATCGTGGAGGAGAATATTTGAGTTACGAGTTTGGTTTACATTTGAAACAATGCGGAATAGTTTCGCAACTCACGCCACCTGGAACACCACAAAGAAATGGTGTGTCCGAACGTCGTAATTGTACTTTACTTGATATGGTGCAATCTATGATGTCTCTTACCGATTTACCGCTATCGTTTTGGTGTTATGCTTTAGAGACGGCCACATTCACGTTAAATAGGGCACCATCAAAATCCGTTGAGACGACGCCTTATGAACTGTGGTTTGGCAAGAAACCAAAGTTGTCGTTTCTTAAAGTTTGGGGCTGCGATGCTTATGGGAAGAAACTTCAACCAGATAAGCTCGAACCTAAATCGGAGAAATGTGTCTTCATAGGATACCCAAAAGAGACTGTTGCGTACACCTTCTATCACAAATCCGAAGGCAAGACATTCTTTGCTAAGAATGGATCCTTTCTAGAGAAGGAGTTTCTCTCGAAAGAAGTGAGTGGGGGGAAAGTAGAACTTGATGAGATTACTGTATCTAGTCCCTTATTGGAAAGTAGTTCATCACGAGAACCGGTTCCGGTGACAACTACACCAATTAGTGAGGAAGCTAATGATAATGATCATGAAACTTCAGATCAAGTTTCTACTGAACCTCGTAGGTCTACCAGAATAAGATCCGCACCAGAGTGGTACGGTAATCCTATTCTGGAAGTCATGTTACTTGACCATGATGAACCTACGAACTATGAGGAAGCGATGATGAGCCCAGATTCCGCAAAATGGCTAGAGGCCATGAAATCTGAGATGGGATCCATGTATGAAAACAAAGTATGGACTTTGGTTGACTTGCCCAATGATTGGCAAGCCATTGAGAATAAATGGATTTTTAAGAAGAAGACTGACGCTGATGGTAATATAACTGTCTATAAAGCTCGACTTGTTGCAAAAGGTTTTTGACAAGTTCAAGGGGTTGACTACGATGAGACTTTCTCACCCGTAGCGATGCTTAAGTCTGTCCGAATCATGTTAGCTATTGCTGCATTTCATGATTATGAAATTTGGCAAATGGATGTCAAGACTGCATTCTTGAATGGATTTCTAGAAGAAGAGTTGTATATGATGCAGCCGGAAGGTTTTGTTGATCCAAAAGGTACTAACAAAGTGTGCAAGCTCCAGCGTTCCATTTATGGATTGGTGCAAGCATCTCGGAGTTGGAATAAACGCTTTGATAGTGTGATCAAAGCATATGGTTTTATACAGACTTTTGGAGAAGCCTGTATTTACAAGAAAGTGAGTGGGAGCTCTGTAGCATTTCTAATTTTATATGTAGATGACATATTATTTATTGGAAATGATATAGAATTTATGGATAGCATAAAGGGATACTTGAATAAAAGTTTTTCAATGAAAGACCTCGGTGAAGCTGCTTACATATTGGGCATCAAGATCCATAGAGATAGATCAAGACGCTTAATAGGACTTTCACAAAGCACATACCTTGACAAAATTTTGAAAAATTTCAAAATGGATCAGGCAAAGAAAGGATTCTTGCCTGTGCTACAAGGTGTGAAGTTGAGTCAAACTCAATGCCCGACCACAGCAGAAGATAGAGAGAAAATGAAAAATGTTCCCTATGCTTCAGCCATAGGCTCTATCATGTATGCAATGCTGTGTACCAGACCTGACGTATGCTTAGCAATAAGCTTGGCAGGAAGGTACCAAAGTAATCCAGGAGTGGATCACTGGACAGCGGTCAAGAACATCCTGAAATACCTGAAAAGGACTAAGGATATGTTTCTCGTATATGGAGGTGACAAAGAGCTAGTCGTAAATAGTTACGTCGATGCAAGCTTTGACACTGATCCGGACGATTCTAAATCGCAAACCGTATACGTGTTTTTATTAAACGGTGGAGTTGTAAGTTGGTGCAGTTCTAAACAAAGCGTCGTGGCGGGATCTACATGTGAAGCGGAGTACATAGCTGCTTCGGAAGCAGCAAATGAAGGAGTCTGGATGAAGGAGTTCATTTCTGATCTAGGTGTCATACCTAATGCATCGGGACCAATGAAAATCTTCTTTGACAATACTGGTGCAATTGCCTTGGCAAAGGAATCCAGATTTCACAAGAGGACCAAGCACATCAAGAGATGCTTCAATTCCATTCGGGACCAAGTCCAAGTGGGAGACATAGAGATTTGCAAGATACATACAGATCTGAATGTTGCAGACCCGTTGACTAAGCCTCTCTCACAAGCAAAACATGATCAGCACCAAGACTCCATGGGTGTTAGAATCATTACTATGTAATCTAGATTATTGACTCTAGTGCAAGTGGGAGACTGAAGGAAATATGCCCTAGAGGCAATAATAAAGTTATTATTTATTTCCTCATATCATGATAAATGTTTATTGTTCATGCTAGAATTGTATTAACTGGAAACATGATACATGTGTGAATACATAGACAAACAGATAGTCACTAGTATGCCTCTACTTGACTAGCTCATTAATCAAAGATGGTTATGTTTCCTAACCATAGACATGTGTTGTCATTTGATTAATGGGATCACATCATTAGGAGAATGATGTGATTGACATGACCCATTCCGTTAGCCTAGCACTTGATCGTTTAGTATATTGCTATTGCTTTCTTCATGACTTATACAAAGTTCCTGCAACTATGAGATTGTGCAACTCCCGTTTACCGGAAGAACACTTTGTGTGCTACCAAACGTCACAACGTAACTGGGTGATTATAAAGGTGCTCCACAGGTGTTTCCGAAGGTACATGTTGGGTTGGCATAATTCGAGATTAGGTTTTGTCACTCCGATTGTCGGAGAGGTATCTCTGGGCCCTCTCGGTAATACTCATCACCTAAAGCCTTGCAAGCATTGTAACTAATGAGTTATTTATAAGATGATGTATTACGGAACGAGTAAAGAGACTTGCCGGTAACGAGATTGAACTAGGTATTGGATACCGACGATCAAATCTCGGGCAAGTAACATACCGATGACAAAGGGAACAATGTATGTTGTTATGCGGTTTGACCGATATAGATCTTCGTAGAATATGTAGGAACCAATATGGGCATCCAGGTCCCGCTATTGGTTATTGACCGAGAATGGTTCTAGGTCATGTCTACATAGTTCTCGAACCCGTAGGGTCCACACGCTTAACGTTACGATGACAGTTTTATTATGAGTTTATAAGTTTTTATGTACCGAAGTTTGTTCGGAGTCCAGGATGTGATCATGGACATGACGAGGAGTCTCGAAATGGTCGAGACATAAAGATTGATATATTGGAAGCCTATGTTTGGACATCGGAATGGTTCCGGGTGAAATCGGGATTTTACCGGAACACCGGGGGGTTACCGGAACCCTCCCGGGGGATAATGGGCCTTACTGGGCCAAGAGGGAGAAGAGGAGGGCCGGCCAGGGCAGGCCGCGCGCCCCCTCCCCCCTAGTCCAAATAGTTCAAGGAAGGGGGAGGGGGCGGCGCCCCCCTTTCCTCTTTCCCCTTCCCCCTTTCCTTCTCCACCAAGGCAAGAGGGGGGAGTCCTACTCCCGGTGGAAGTAGGACTCCTCCAGGCGCACCCCTAGGGGGCCGGCCGCACCTCCCCCCTCCCTCCTTTATATACAGGGGCGGGGGGCACCCCATGGACACACAAGTTGATCTACGGATCGTTCCTTAGCCGTGTGCGGTGCCCCCCTCCACCATATTCCACCTCGGTCATATCGTCGCAGAGTTTAGGCGAAGCCCTGCGCTGGTAGAACATCATCATCGTCACCACGCCGTCGTGCTGACGGAACTCATCTCTGGAGCTTCGCTGGATCGGAGGCCGGAGATCGTCATCGAGTTGAACGTGTGCTGAACTCGGAGGCCCCGTACGTTCGGTGATTGGATCGGTCGGATCGTGAAGACGTACGACTACATCAACCGCGTTGTGCTAATGCTTCCGCTTATAGTCTACGAGGGTACGTGGACATACACTCTCGCCTCTCGTTGCTATGCCATCACCATGATCTTGCGTGTGCGTAGGAATTTTTTTGAAATTACTACGTTCCCCAACATTTAGTCCCTAGGACGAACAACCATTACAACAATCATACCATAGCTAGCTTCTAGGGTTTAGCCTCCTTGATCTCGTGGTAGATCCACTCTTGTACTACCCATATCATCAATATTAATCAAGCAGGAGTAGGGTTTTACCTCCATCGAGAGGGCCCGAACCTGGGTAAAAACATCGTGCCCCTTGTCTCCTTTTACCATCCGCCTAGACGCACAATTCGGGACCCCCTACCCGAGATCCGCCGGTTTTGACACCGACAACTTTCTTTTCAAAAGAATCTTTTACCTCTCTTCTCTTCTGAGCTTATTCAAATATTCCCTTCTAGTGATACCATACCCCTTTCCCCTTTTGACCCCTCAAAGATTCGACTGATGAGACCACTCCAAGAAGTACCAGATATCGGACAACTAAGACCATTCGGAATGAAGAGGATTTTACCGAGCATTGTAATGATGGAAACTACGACAGATGAAGACTCCGAAGACTAGGAGAATTTGAAGGCTTTGAAGAATTTCTAGATTTGTATGACCTAGAAAGGCACCCCTTATGGAACTTGGCAGACTATGGAAGTTGTCAATACCCGAGATCAAGGTGTATCAGAGAAAGACCGGAGCATGGAGAGTTAAAAACTCAAAGTTCTGTTAAGAAAGCCCCAAGACAGGAAATATCAACTATGGAATGATAGCTCATGACAGAGACATAGTCATAAACATGGATATCCATGATGTTATCGCTCGCTCATGTTATTGTCACCGTGAGGTGTTAAGCACGCATCTTTCGGAAGAATTGGATGACAAAAGGGCTGATGGAGCACCTATCAGCAAGGTGAAGTTTTAACCTTAGCTAGTGTATCACTAGGATCTGGAGTATTACATCAAGAAGTTTTAGATGGAGCTACAAGAAGCCGTATTTTGAAAGGAAGCATTTCATGAAGAACTCAGGTCCCAGAAGATTAAAATAGCCAAGCAGGAGGAGCTAAACCTTGAGATACTGGAGATTTGTCAGGAACTGAAGAACAGAAGGACATGGTTCATGCCAAGGATGTTGAAACCCAGAAGTTTGGAACGCAACTCCAGAATATTAAAGGACATAGGAGAAACTTCGCGTCAACAGAGATGATTTGGCAAAAGAACTTGAGAAGGACAAGCATGATCATAAGAAGCCATCAGAGACATAAGCAAGACTTGAAGAGTTTGGCGACTTTGAAGATTTATTGACCTTTAGCAGACCAAACCCCGTTGTACCTACGTTAGATGCGACGATTGTGAGCTGTCATTTGTTTGTTGTTTTCCTGACAGCCACAATAAAATCTGCCTTTTCAAAACTTTGTTTGTACTGTGTGCATCCCTCTCTATCTCTCTTATCCCAACCCAAAACCCATGGACCCCATAGAGGATGAATGAAGATGAGCTCATATTTTCTGGATCGATGAGTCAATTGGAGACGAACCAATGGATTCAGAACACGGAGGATCAAATGGAGAATAACCCTATAGCTGGAAAGGATATGACCCAGCATGCTCTACAGTGCTTTGAAAAGAGGTGCTGCTACTTGGTGGAGGATGTACCAAAACATCAATGGATGGCAAGGAGTAACCACTTGGAAGGAATTTAAGTTGACTTTGCTAAAGTCTCAGTTGTGTCCCAGAAGTTGAAGCCTTATGGAAGTGATATGAAGAAACCTTGTGCATACATGCTTTGTGGAGAAATAGGACACAACCATAAAGAACACCAGGACGAATACCCTCATAAGCGGAGGACTACCAAAGGAGTTAGCCAAGGATTCTCAGGGAACTTCGGTTGGAGATTGTTCCCAAAGGTTTTGTTGCAGCAATGGAAGTTCAGTCTACCTTGTTGGGAAAGATGCGTGAAGCTAAGAAGGATGACAAAGAGATTGTTGAGTTAAAAGAGAGGATGAGCAAAGGAAAGGCCAAAGGTTTTCGTAAGAATAAGCACGACACTTTATGGTTCGAGGACCGTGTATATGTTCCCAATAATGCAAAGATCAGGAAGTAAATACTTCAAGAGGCTCATGACTCACCATACTCGATTCGCCCTAGAAACACCAAGATGTATTTGGATTTGAAGGAGTGTTTCTGGTGGACTGGTATGAAGAAGGATATTGCGGAGTATGTAGTCGTACGTGATGTATGCCAGAGAGAGTAAAAGCAGAGCATCAGAAGCCAACAGGATTAATACAGCCTATGCTGATACCTGAATGGAAGTGGGATAAGCTTGGCATGGATTTCATTACCGGATTTCCCAAAACCCGAACGGGACATGATTCTATATGGTTAGTAGTTGATTCGCTTGACCAAAGTGGCTCACTTTATCCCAGTGAAAACAACCTATACAAGTGAGAAGTTGGCCAAGATATATTTGACCAGGATCGTATGTCTGCATGGAGTTCCGAGGACCATCGCATCAGATAGAGGAACACAGTTTACCTCAAAGTTTTGGAATCAGCTGCACCAGACTTTGGGTACTAGGCTAGAGTACAGTACAGCCTTTTATCCGCATACATATGGATAGGCCGAGAGAGTCAATCAGATTCTGGAGGACATGTTGAGACCGTGTGCGCTAGATTATGGATCTAGTAGGGATGATAATTTACCTTACACTGAGTTCTCATACAACAACAGTTACCAAGCTAGTTTGAAGATGACCCCCCTTTTTGAAGCTTTGTATGGGAGAAGGAGCCCAACACCGTTGATGTGGGATGAAGTTGGAGTCCGTCAGCTGTTTGGACCAAATGTGATCAAGGATTCAGAAGAGAATGTTAAGTTGATTCGAGATAGACTGAAGGTAGCTCAGTCCTGGCAGAAGAGTTATACAGACTCAAAAATGCAAGGAGGAAGTCTATGAAATTGGAGAAAGAGCATGTCTTCGTGTGCCCCTCCGCGAGGAGTTAAACGATATGGAGTTAAGGGAAAGTTAGCCCCGAGATTTGTAGGACCATACCGAGTTTTGGAGCGTATGGGAGAAGTGGCCAACAAGTTGGAGTCACCAGAAGGACTGTCAGGAGTTCATGATGTGTTTCACATTTCCCAGTTGAAGAAGTGCCATGCAGAGATAGCCAATATTCCCTTGTAAGGACACCTGACCCTTGGAAAGGATAATAATATTCCACGGAGTGGATTTCAGACTAAACAAGCATGAGTTTTATCTTGATATGTTGGATACCCCCAAGAGCATGAAGGAAAGAAGTATTATTGGATATAAAGGAGATATGATGTTGGAAATATGGAGCAATTGTAACTCCATGATGAGTTTGAGTAATCATGTCTTAGTTTGGTACTAATAGAAGGAAGGAAGACAGTACAATTGGATGGAAATAAGAATACTAGGAAGTTGGAAGTTGGAATAATGATCAGTTGCCCAGAGGAAGAGTTCAAGGTTTACAAGTGATGAGATGGGCCAGCCCCAGGACCTGCCAAGAAGCAAGCACATTCTTGCTGAAGGAAAAACCCTGGAAGAAGAGGATGTGCCTTTATCAACCGACGATTTTATAGGAGTAAGGCAAAACCTGAGAGTTCTGAAGGAACGATAGATTTTTGTTTGGCTTGCAGAATCAATGGATTAATCTGAACTTGGTTCGTCGACAAGAGAAATTCTGCAATGCATGTGAGGATGACCGAGTGTTAGAATGCGAGATTCGCTAAACCATATACAAGATAAGGATTTGGGTGCGGGATGGATTGACAACTTACTCTTCTTATTCGCCTTGCTATACGGGATGGTAAATCTGAGTGACTTACCTATAGTAGAGAGATGACGATCAAAACCTTGTTTGAACCTTAGAATGGTATAAGTATTTCCCTTGTACACGGCAGCTGTTGCCAATCGTAGGATATATGGTGAGGTTCAACCCAGACCCGTTTTCTGCAGGAGAAACCATAAATCGTTGACCACCAGGAGATATCGATAGTTGTTTAGTATTGGCGCCAGACCCGTCAGCTAAGAAGACCCTGTCATGGAATAACCGTACCAAGACAAAAGGACAGAGGAATTGAGGAAAAGGTTATGCCACCACCGGAAGAGCCCAGAGAAGGAATTATCCAGAGGATTTAAGAAGATTGACACTGCCAACAATAAGGATGGAGTATAAGACTTTTGACGGAACCGTAACTATGTTTCTAAGAGTGGTAGCACCCCAGACCCCAGAGATGATCGATGGATTTTGAGAAGACCCCCAAACCCTAACCTATTTCTTGCTAGCCTCTCCGAATCTCGAGGACGAGATTCATTTTAAGGGTGGTAGGTTTGTAACATCCCAAAATTCTAAATTTTGGAATGTTATAAACAAATAGATAGATTTGATTGATTGTTTGATTGATTGAGTGAAATTCGAAACTTGTTGAAAGTTAAACGAGAGGGAATAAAAGGACTTTCCCAAACTTTCATTTTCTTTTCTGATTTTCTTGAATTCAAATTCTTTTCAAATACAAAACCCTTGAGCGAAGATGATATGACTTCTTCCATTTAATAAAATGAAAGGGTATTCGAAAATATTTGAATTCATTTGGAAATATTTCGATCCATAAACTTCATGCAACTCAATGATTTTCATGAGAGAAGATAAAATGACTTCTTCAAATTATATGAAATATGAGTTGGGAGTTTCAAAGAATTAAATTCAAAGTTCTTTTGAATTTATTTTCAATTTGGAGTTATTTGGTTTTTATTCAAATTATTTTTCTCCAAAAATAAAATACATGGAAAATAGGGTAACATGATTCCCTACAATTGAAAATTGGACAGAAATAAATTTGAATTCATTTTGGTATTTTTGAAATGATTTTTTATTGGACTTTAGTAGAGCAGGAGCACTGTTTGAATTATCTGAATTTGTGAAGATTTTATTTGATGCTAGAATAAATTTTTATCTTGTAGGAAATATTTTTCTGAAAATTTTGATATATTATACGCCTATGTAAAAATTTTATTTATTTTGCGTTTCTTTTTGTTTTGCTGGAAAAATCTTTTTTTAAAAAAACCCTTCTGCCGAACTGGGCCGGCCCAGCTCCCAGGCCAGGCCACGGCTCAGCCCAGCCAGCGCCCCGACCGCCTCGTCCCCGACGCGGGACGACTCCCGCCGCCGCACGCCGGCGAGTCCGCCTCAGCTACGCCCCCGCCGCCGCCTCGCCTTGCCCCCTCCTCCACGCATCCGAGGCCCCGCCTCCTATAAATGCGCCGGCCCCGCCGCCCTCTCTCTCTGCTGCGCCGCGCCGCCACCTCCCGCATCTCGCCGCCGCCTCACCGGAGTTGCCACCGCCGCCGAGTTTCCTCACCGACGCCTCGCTCCTCCCCGACCCAGCAGCCACCACTCACGTCACCGCCGCGCCGCGCCGCCCCTCCCCGGCCTCTCCGTTGCCATCCTCTACCACCGGAGCCGCCGCCCCGCGACGTCCGACCGCCGCCCCGCGACGTCCGAGCCGCCGCCCCGCAACGTCCGAGCCGCCGCCGCTGTCTCCCTCGCCGCCGGCAGCCACAGTAGCCGCGGTACGCCTCGCCTCTCCCTTCGTCGTCCGATCTGGATCTGATGGTCCAGATGAACTTGTTTTTTTTCTCTCGAATCAATTTAATGGCAAACGTTCATTAGTTATGGTTTACACCAAACGGTTTTTCGTTCGTTAGCGTTCGTTAGCGAACGTTCGCTTTATAGCCTTTTTCTTTTTCTGTTAATTTCGGCCAGGGACCCATATGTAATTAGCTTCTTCATAGTTTAGTCCCTGTTCTTAAAACGTTTACATCTTTTTACTCGTTAGTTCAAATCCAACAAAACCAACGCCTACTTCTTTGTTATGATCCCCTCTATCCAGTAAAACAACTCAACCATGTTTTTTGAAAGTTTAAAATTTGAATTAGATCAGAATTGTATTTAAACTTCGTTTGATTGTAACTTGAGTTTTATAACTCCGTTTGAGTTGATTCTTTTTGCAAATCGAAGCTCTTGACCTAAACTTTTTGATAAGGCCAAATTCACATAATTTTGGTACTGTTAGGAATTGTTTTATGTTGCAAGAGTTATTGGCTTGGTTTTGATGTTTTCCGAATCGTACTCTTCGTTCTTTCCGGTGCTTTTGAGTGATTGCTTATGTGTGGTTACCATTGCTTGCTCACGATAGATTGACCGGAGTGTGACGAGTAGAACTATCAAGAGTTTTGAGTGCGAATCATCTTCATCAACATTGCAGGCAAGTTCACACTTTGATCATACCTTTTCTCATACCCAGTGTTTATGCATTAGTTCAATCCTCTAAACATTGCATGATTAGGATCTAATTAAATTGTGGGTTATGGGAAATAGTTGAGGTACTACCTATTACCTATTTTATTTTCAAACCTTTGGGAGTTACTTCTACGTTTGCTTATTATGCCATGCTATGCTAGTAGACGTGGATTGGGTGAGTGTATCCATGACATATGTGAGTTTGTTAATTAATGGTTTATTTAAGGTGGCAACTTAAACACACATCTGGGTGGATTGAGGCACCTGGTTTCCACGACTTGCCTGTTTTTCTTCGGACCGCCACCCAGGCTCAAAGGGATCATGAGATTATTCAAACTAGAAACTTACGTGTGCAGCCACAAGCCATTATGGGCTCTGGCATAGTTGATTAAGTCGTGCGAACTCTTACGGGTGGACTAGCAGATGTAGGGGAAAGTAGGTGTACCGGTCTACCCTTATATAAGGTGCTAGCGCTTCCGAAAGACTATGTCTCGGTCATCCGTTTCTCAAACATCATGTAGTGCGAGGAATCAAACGAAGGCAATCGAGTCTTGTGGGTAAAAGTGCGCAAACCTCTGCAGAGTGTATAAACTAATCATGGTTAGTTGTGTCCCCGGTTATGGATGTTTTGAGTATCTAGAACTTGGGTATCATGTGAATCTCATCATGTTAGTTCTAATTAATATTGTTGGGATGTTAATGAGTACTTTTAATTGGGATTGAGAATGATTTCAACCATTCTCAATGTTTAACAACCACCATGATAGTTAAATAAATTTATTCCTTTGCAGTAGGGAAAAATTGGCTTTTCGCAAAAACATTATAACCATAGAGCCTCCACCCACCAAATATGCATGTAGTGATAGCCTTTATTCATCATTGCTCTATGGTGTGAATTTGCCAGTACATTCAATGTACTGACCCTCTGTGGCTGCAACGTCTCATGTTGCAGGATCTTACGACGAGTAAGTGATACGTTAGGGTTACGATTCCTATACTCAACTTTGCCGTTGGTGTTGATGGGAATCCACAACCTTGTTACTTCCACTATTTGGATTGAGGTAATAGTATTTACGTTACTTTCTACATGTGATTTACCTCTGTTATAAATCCTCGAGTACTGTGTGTGTCAGCATACCGATCCAGGGATGACACTTAAGCACAAAGACTTGATCCATTCGGGTCGGGTCGCTACACATGATTGCAATGATTTTACTATAAATTCTCTTGATGTCAATTGTGCTAATAATATGCAAAACCCTAAGCTTGGAGATGCTAGTTTTTCTATGTCTACCCCTTGTCGCTATGATCATGATTGGGGTGATTCTTCTTATGATCTTGAAAATTTATTTAAGCCCCATTATGAATATGAGATTGATAATAGTGTATGCAATAATATTTAAAGTGGGTTTGGAAGAGTGTCAACTTTAGATCCCACATATTTGGAGAATGTTCAATCTTATGATATTTTTGATAAAAGTGGGTTTGGAGAGGTCATGACTTTAGTTAATGATAATCCCACTATTTTGGAAGAGTGTCAACTTTACATGCATGTGAATCATGTTGAGAATATGTTATGTGATAGCTATTTTGATGAATTTTCTTATGAGCCTACATGTAATTATTATGAGAAAGGAAATTATGGTTGTAGAAGTTTTCATGTTACTAAATTACCTCTCTTCATGTTGAGATTGCTATCATCTCTTTGTTCTTCCTTGCATATGCTAGTTTTTGCTCGCCTTGATAATTTGTTTGCTTACAAGATGCCTATGCATAGGAAGTATGTTAGACTTAAGTGTGTTTGTCACATGTTTTATGATGCTCTCTTTGTGCTTCAATTCTTGTCTTTCATGTGAGCATCATTGAAATCTCAATGCCTAGCTAAAAAGGCTTTAAAGAAAAGCGCTTGTTGGGAGATAACCCAATATTTTTCCTTGCTGTTACTTCATAAATCTTGCATCTACCTCCTGTTTAGATGTGTTTTATCTTTTAATTAGTGTTTGTGCCAAGTAGAACCTATAGGATAACCTATGATGATAGTTGATTTGATTCCGCTGAAAAACAAAAACTTTGCGCGCACGAATTTAGTTTTGTTAAATCACAGAAACGTGCTTTAGAGTTGATTCTTTATCTTCTGATCAATAGACAAATTTACCAGGACTTCTTATTTTTGTAGGATTTTTAGAGTTCCAAAAGTTTGCATTAGTTACAGATTGCTAGACTGTTCTGTTTTTGACAGATTCTGTTTTTCATGTGTTGTTTGCTTATTTTGATGCACCTATGGCTAGTAAAATAGTTTGTAAACCATAGAGAAATTGGAATACAGTAGGTTTAACACCAAAATAAATAAAGAATGAGTTCATTACAGTACCTTATGTGGTGGTTTTGTTTTCTTTCACTAACGGAGCTTATAAGATTTCCTGTTGAGTTTTGTGTTGTGAAGTTTTCAAGTTTTGGGTAAAGCTTTTATTGACTATGGAATAAGGAGTGGCAAGAGCCTAAGCTTGGGGATGCACATGGCACCCCAAGATATTCAAGTATAGCCAAAAGCCTAAGCTTGGGGATACCCCGGGAAGGCATCCCCTCTTTCGTCTTCGTTCATTGGTAAATTTACTTGGAGCTATATTTTTATTCGCCACATGATACGTGTTTTGCTTGGAGCGTCGTGTATTATATTAGTCTTTGATTTTTAGTTTACCACAATCATCCTTTCTATACACACCTTTTGGGAGAATCCTACTTGATTAGAATTTGCTAGAATACTCTATGTGCTTCACTTATATCTTTTGAGCTTGATAGTTTTGCTCTAGTGCTTCACTTATATTTTTTAGAGCACGATGGTGTCTTAATTTTGAAGAAATTGCTAGTCTCTCATGCTTCACTTATATCTTTTTGAGAGTCTTTTAGAACAGCATGGTATTTGCTATGGTTATAAAGTTGGTCCTAGAATGATGAGCATCCAAGTTGGGTATAATAAAAACTATCATAGAAAAAGAATTGGATGCTATGATCAATACGATGCTTGATAATTGTTTTGAGATATGGAGGTAGTGATATTAGAGTCATGCTAGTTGAGGTGATTATGAAAAATACTTGTGTTGAGGGTTGTGATTCCCGTAGCATGCACGTATGGTGAACCGCTTTGTGATGAAGTTGGAGCACAATTTTATTTATTGATTGTCTTCCTTATGAGTGGCGGTCGGGGACGAGCGATGGTCTTTTCCTACCAATCTATCCCCCTAGGAGCATGCGCGTAGTGCTTTGGTTTTTGATGACTTCTAGATTTTTGCAACAAGTATATGAGTTCTTTTGACTAATGTTGAGTCCATGGATTATACGCACCTCACCCTTCCACCATTGCTAGCCTCTCTTATGCCGCGCAACTTTCGCCGGTACCATACACCCACCATTTACCTTCCTCAAAACAGCCACCATACCTACCTATTATGGCATTTCCATAGCCATTCCGAGATATATTTCCATGCAACTTTCCACCGTTCCGTTCATATAACACGGATTACTTTTGTCATATTGCTTTTTGCATGATCACGTAGTTGACATTGTACTTGTGGCAAGGCCACCTTCATAATTTTCATACATGTCGCTCTTGATTCATTGCATATCCCGGTACACCACCGGAGGCATTCAAATAGAGTCATATCTTGTTCTAGCTTTGAGTTGTAATTCTTGAGTTGTAAAACCATAAAGGTGTGATGATCTTCATTATTTGAGCATTGTCCTAGTGAGGAAAGGATGATGAAGACTATGATTCCCCAACAAGTTGGGATGAGACTTCAGACTTTACAAAAAGGAAACAAAGAGAAAGGCCAAAAAGAAAAAAAGGGAAGGCCAAAAGAAAAAAAAGAAAAAAAAAGAGAAAAAGAAAAAAAAGGGAAAAAATAAAATGAGAGAAAGAGAGAGAAGGGACAATGCTACTATCTCTTTTTCCACACTTGTGCTTCAAAGTAGCACCATGATCTTCATGATAGAGTCTCATATGTTGTCACTTTCATATACTAGTGGGAATTTTTCATTATAGAACTTGGATTGTATATTCCAATGATCGGCTTCCTCAAAATGCCCTAGGTCTTCGTGAGCAAGCAAGTTGGATGCACACCCACTTAGTTTCTTTTGTTGAGCTTTCATATATTTATAGCTCTAGTGCATCCGTTGCATGGCAATCCCTACTCACTCACATTGATATCTATTAATGGGCATCTCCATAGCCCGTTGATACGCCTAGTTGATGTGAGACTATCTTCTCCTTTTTGTCTTCTCCACAACCACTGCTACCTCTTGAGCACTGCGTTGGATTTCCCCGAAGAGGAGAGGATGATGCAGCAAAGTAGCGTAAGTATTTCCCTCAGTTTTTGAGAACCAAGGTATCAATCCAGTAGGAGACCACGCATAAGTCCCTCGTACCTACACAAAACGATAGCAACTCGCAACCAACGCTTAGGGGTTGTCAATCCCTTCACGGTCACTTACGAGAGTTAGATCTGATAGAGATAATATTTTTGGTATTTTTGATAGATAGATGCAAAGTAAAAAAGTAAAGGCAAAGTAAAAAAACAAAGCAAGTAAATAAAGTGATATAGATTGATATGATGAGAATAGACCCGGGGGCCATAGGTTTCACTAGTGGCTTCTCTCAAGAGCATAAGTATTTTACGGTGGGTGAACAAATTATTGTTGAGCAATTGACATAATTGAGCATAGTTATGAGTATATCTAGGCAATGATCATGTATATAGGCATCACGTCCAAAACAAGTAGATCGAAACGATTCTGCATCTACTACTATTACTCCACTCATCGACCGCTATCCAGCATGCATCTAGAGTATTAAGTAAAAACAGAGTAACGCCATAAGCAAGATGACATGATGTAGAGGGGTAAATTCATGCAATATGATAAAAACCCCATCTTGTTTTCCTCGATGGCAACAATACAATACGTGCCTTGCTGCCCCTTCTGTCATTGGGTAAGAACACCGCAAGATTGAACCCAAAGCTAAGCACTTCTCCCATTGCAAGAACTACCAATCTAGTTGGCCAAACCAAAAAGGATAATTTGAAGAGACTTGAAAAGATAACTCAATCATACATAAAAGAATTCAGAGAAGAATCAAATATTTTCCATAGATAATACTGGATCATAAACCCACAATTCATCGGTCTCAAAGAACACATCGCAAAAATAAGATTACATCGAATAGATCTTCACGAGAGAGGGGGAGATCATTGTATTGAGATCCAAAAAGAGAGAAGAAGCCATCTAGCTACTAGCTATGGACCCGAAGGTTTGAAGTAAACTACTCACACTTCATCAGAGGGGCTATGGTGATGATGTAGAAGCCCTCCGTGGTGGATGCCCCCTCCGGCGGAGCTCCGGAATAGGCCCCAAGATGGGATCTCGTGGATATAGAAGGTTGCGGCGGTGGAATTAGGTTTTTGGCTTCTGTTCTGATCGTTTGGGGATACGTAGGTATATATAGGAGGAAGGAGTACGTTGGTGGAGGTCCGAGGGGCCCACGAGGTAGGGGGCGCGCCCTCCGCCCTCGTGACCTCCTCGGGCACTGCTTGGAGTAGGGTCGAAGTCTCCTGGGTCACGTTCGGTTGGAAAATCACGATCCCGAAGGCTTCATTCTGTTTGGACTCCGTTTGATATTCTGTTTCTTCGAAATACTGAAAAAGGCAAAAAACAGCAATTCTGGGCTGGGCCTCCGGTTAATAGGTTAGTCCTAAAAGTAATATAAAAGTGGAAAATAAAGCCGAATATAGTCCAAAACAGTAGATAAAGTAGCATGGAGCAATCAAAAATTATAGATACGTTGGAGACGTATCAGGCATCCCCAAGCTTAATTCCTGCTCGTCCTCGAGTAGGTAAATGATAAAAAAGAATTTTTGATGCGGAGTGATACTTTGGCATAATTTCAATGTAGATCTTCTTAATTGTGATATGAGTATTCAGATCCGAAAGATTCAAGAGAAAAGTTCATATTGACACAAAAATAATAATACTTCAAGCATACTAATCAAAGCAATCATGTCTTCTCAAAATAACATGGCAAAAGAAAGTTCATCCCTACAAAATCATATAGTTAGGCTATGCTTCATTTTCGTCACACAAAGATGTTCCCAACTTCTATACCCCCGATGACAAGCCAAGCAATTGTTTCATACTTAAATAATCTCAAACTTTTTCAACCTTCACGCAATACATGAGCGTGAGCCATGGATATAGCACTATGGGTGGAATAGAATATGATGATGGGGATTGTGTGGAGAAGACAAAAAAGGAGAAAGTCTCACATTGACGAGGCTAATCAACGGGCTCTGGAGATGCCCATCAATTGATGTCAACATGAGGAGTAGGGATTACCATGCAACGGATGCACTAGAGCTATGAATGCTCAACAAAAGAAAATAGTGGGTGTGCATCCAACTCGCTTGCTCGCGAAGACCTAGGGCATTTGAGGAAGCCCATCGTAGAAATATACAAGCCAAGTTCTATAATGAAAAATTCCCACTAGTATAAAAATACAACTTATGAGACTCACTACATGAGGAACAAGGTGCTACTTTGAAGCACAACATATGAGACTCACTACATGAAGAACAAGGTGCTACTTTGAAGAACAAGTGTGGAAAAAGAGATAGTAGCATTGCCCTTTTCTTTCATTTTTTTCCTTTTTTTGGGCCTTTCTTTTTTTATTTTTGGCCTTTCTCTCTTTTTATTTTTATTTGGGTAATGCTCTAAAAATGATGATCATCACACTTCCATTGATTACAACATAAGGATTACAACTCGAAACTTAGAACAAGATATGACTCTATATGAATGCCTCCGGCGGTGTGCCGGGATGGTGCAATGAATCAAGAGTGACATGTATGGAAAATAATGCATGGTGGCTTTGCCACAAATACGATGTCAACTACAAGATCATGCAATGGCAATATGATAAAAGTAATGTATGTCATGATGATGATGGTGGAAGTTGCATGGCAATATATCTCGGAATGGCTATGGAAATGCCATGATAGGTAGGTATGGTGGCTGTTTTGAGGAAGATATAAGGAGGTTTATGTGTGATAGAGTATATCATATCACGGGGTTTGGATGCACCGGCGAAGTTTGCACCAACTCTCAAGGTGAGAAAGGGCAATGCACGGTACCGAAGAGGCTAGCAAAGGTGGAAAGGTGAGAGTGCGTATAATCCATGGACTCAACATTAGTCAAAAGAACTCATATACTTATTGCAAAAATTTAGAAGTCATCAAAAATTCAAGTACTACGTGCATGCTCCTAGGGGGATAGATTGGTAGGAAAGGACCATCGCTCATCCCCAACCGCCACTCATAAGGATGCACAAGCCAAGTACACTTCATGTTTCAAATTTGTTACACAACTTTAACCATACGTGCATGCTACGGGACTTGCAAACTTCAACACAAGTATTTCTCAAATTCATAATCACCCAACTAGCACGACTTTGATATTATCACCTCCACATCTCAAAAAAATTATCAAGCATCAAACTTATCTTAGTATTCAATTCACTCAAAAGAAAGTTTCACATATCTTGAACACCAAGTATATTAACATTAAGCAAATTACCATGCTATTAAAGACTCTCAAAATAATCTAAGTGAAGCATGAGAGATCAAATAGTTTCTTTAAAACAAATCCACCACCGTCCTATAAAAGATCTAAGTGAAGCACTAGAGCAAAAATTATCACGCTCAAAATATATAAGTGAAGCACTATGAGCAAAACTATCAAGCTCAAAAGATATAAGTGAAGCACATAGAGTATTCTAACAAATTCCAATTCATATATGGCTCTCTCAAAAGAAGTGTACAGCAAGGATGATTGTGGTAGACTAACAAGCAAATACACAAATAATACAAGAGGCTCCAAGCAAAACACATATCATGTTGGTGAATAAAAATATAGCTCCAAGTAAATTACCGATGGAAGTGGACGCAAGAGGGGATGCCTTCCGGGGCATCCCAAGCTTTGACTTTTTGGTATCCTTGGATTATCTTGGGGATGCCATGGGCATCCCCAAGCTAAGGCTCTTGCCAGTCCTTGTTCCATAATCCATCAAAAGAATTCACCCAAAACTTGAAAACATCACAACACAAAACTCAACAGAAATCTCGTGAGCTCCGTTAGAGAAAGAAAACAAAAGACTACTTCAAGGTACTGTAATTAACTCATTCTTTATTTATATTGGTGTTAAACCTACTGTATTCCAACTTCTCTATGGATTATAAACTAATTTACTATCCATAGATTCATCAAAATAAGCAAACAACACATGAAAAACAGAATCTGTCAAAAACAGAATAGTCTGTAGCAATCTGTAACTAACTCAAACTTATGGAACTCTAAAAATTCTACCAAAATAGTAAATCCTGGAAATTTTGTTTATTGATCAGCAGCAAAAAGAATCAACGTAAAATCACGTTCCTGTGATTTATCATAACTAAATTCGTGCGCGCAAAGTTTCTGTTTTTCAGCAGAATCAAATCAACTATCATCGTAGGTTATCCTATAGGTCCTACTTGGCACAAAGACTAATTAAAACATAAAACCACATCCATATAGAAGGTAGATGGATTATTTATTCCTAAACAGAAGCAAAAACAAAAAACACAAAATAAAATTGGGTTGCCTCCCAACAAGCGCTATCGTTTAACGCCCCTAGCTAGGCATAAAAGCAAGGATAGATCTAGGTATTGCCATCTTTGGTAGGCAATTCTTAAATGAGGCATCTACCTCCTTTGGAATTTTCTTTCTGTCTAGTAATTGTCAATTTTTTAGGCAGAAGATTGAAAAATTCATCTATAGCAAAAGGTTCCTTAATGATGGAAAAAAGATTGGGATGAACGCTTATAGATTTAAGATCCGCAGTTTCCTTACTAGATGATTCACCCTTATTCTTAGGAACATAAACAAGCTTAGTATTTGTAGTAAACGAGCTTGGAGTATTTTGGACGGAAGAAAAAGCGGTTCCCAAGTTGGTAATGATACCCTCAAGTTTATCAATTCTTGTGGAGTCTAGATTTATTTTCTCATTGACTATGGGATCTTTTTCTTTAATATTTTTCAAAGTCATTCCTACCTTAAATCCATATTGGGTAATTTGATTATGGATCTTTTTATCAAGATTTTCAATAGATTCAATGGTAGCCACTTTATTCTCAATAATTTCAAGTCTTTGCATAACATGCTCCAAAGTTAACGTAGTTCCATTAATCAAAAGAGGTGGTGAGCCAAATATATCTATTAAAGCATTATAAGAATCAAAAGTATGGCTACCCAAAAAATACCCTCCAATAATGGTATCAAGGATATATCTATACCAAGGATTAGCACCTACGTAAAAATTGCGAAGAACTGAAGTAGATTGCTTCCTGGTAGATTTATTTTGAGCATTGCAAATTCTATACCAAGCATCTTTCAAATTTTCTCCCTCCCTTTGTTTAAAATTTAAGACTTCATTCTCGGGAGATAACGGAGGTGATACGAAACTAGTCATGATGACAAGCAAACTAACACACGAGCCAGCAGAAAGGAAAAGGGAAAAAGGCAAACGGGAAAGAGAGGAGGAGATTGGGAAAGAGAGGGCAAATAAAATGGCAAGGGTGAAGTGGGGAGAGGAAAACGAGAGGCAAATGGCAAATAATGTAATGCGAGAGATAGGGATTGCGATGGGTGTTGGGGAACGTAGTAATTTCAAAAAAATTCCGACGCACACGCAAGATCATGGTGATGCATAGCAACAAGAGGGGAGAGTGTTGTCCACGTACCCTCGTAGACCGAAAGCGGAAGCGTTAACACAACGCGGTTGATGTAGTCGTACGTCTTCACGATCCGACCGATCAAGTACCGAACGCATGGCACCTCCGAGTTTAGCACACTTTAAGCTCGATGACGTCCCTCGAACTCCGATCCAGCCGAGCTTCGAGGGAGAGTTCCATCATCATGACGGCGGGGGGATGATGATGATGTTCTACCGACGCAGGGCTTCGCCTAAGCACTGCTACGACATTATCAAGGTGGAATATGGTGGAGGGGGGCACCGCACATGGCTAATAGATCTCAAGGATCAATTGTTGTGTCTCTGGGGTGCCCCCGACCCCCATATATAAAGGAGCAAGGGGGGACGCGGCCGACCAAGGAGGAGGGGTAGGACTCCTCCTTTCCTTGTTGGAGTGGGAGAGAAGGAAGGAGGAGGAGAGGGAAAAGGAAAAGGGGGCTGCACCCCTTGTCCAATTCGGACTAGAGGGGGGGCGCAGGCCTACTTCCTTTTGGCCTCTCTCCTCTATTCCCGTATGGCCCAATAAGGCCCATATACTCCCCGGCGAATTCCCATAACTCTCCGGTACTCCGAAAAATACCCGAATCACTCGGAACCTTTCCTAAGTCCAAATACAGTCATCCAATATATCGATCTTTACGTCTCGACCATTTCGAGACTCCTCGTCATGTCCCCAATCTCATTCGGGACTCTGAACTACCTTCGGTACATCAAAACACATAAACTCATAATATAACCGTCATCTAACTTTAAGCATGCGGATCCTACGGGTTCCAGAACTATGTAGACATGACCAAGACACATCTCCGGTCAATAACCAATAGCGGAACCTGGATGCTCATATTGGCTCCTACATATTCTATGAAGATCTTTATCGGTCAAACCGCATAACAACATACGTTGTTCCCTTTGTCATCGGTATGTTACTTGCCCAAGATTCGATCGTCGGTATCTCAATACCTAGTTCAATCTCGTTACCGGCAAGTCTCTTTACTCGTTATGTGATGCATCATTCCGTAACTAACTCATTAGCTACATTGCTTGCAAGGCTTATAGTGATGTGCATTACCGAGAGGGCCCAGAGATACCTCTCCGACAATCGGAGTGACAAAACCTAATTTCGAAATACGCCAACTCAACACGTACCTTTGGAGACACCTGTAGAGCTCCTTTATAATCACCCAGTTACGTTGTGACGTTTGGTAGCACACAAAGTGTTCCTCCGGTAAACGGGAGTTGCATAATCTCATAGTTGTATGAACATGTATAAGTCATGAAGAAAGCAATAGCAACATACTAAACGATCAAGTGCTAAGCTAATGGAATGGGTCAAGTCAATCACATCATTCTCCTAATGATGTGATCCCATTAATCAAATGACAACTCATGTCTATGGTTAGGAAACATAACCATCTTTGATTAATGAGCTAGTCAAGTAGAGGCATACTAGTGACACTATGTTTGTCTATGTATTCACACATGTATTATGTTTCCGGTTAATACAATTCTAGCATGAATAATAAACATTTATCATGAAATAAAGAAATAAATAATAACTTTATTATTGCCTCTAGGGCATATTTCCTTCAGTCTCCCACTTGCACTAGAGTCAAAAATCTAGTTCACATCACCATGTGATTTAACACCAATATTTCACATCGTCATGTGACCAACACCCAAAGGGTTTACTAGAGTTAATAATCTAGTTCACATCGATATGTGATTAACACCCAAAGAGTACTAAGGTATGATCATGTTTTGCTCGTGAGATAAGTTTAGTCAACGGGTCTGTCACATTCAGAGCCGTATGTATTTTGCAAATATTCTATGTCTACAATGCTCTGCACGAAGCTACTCTAGCTAATTGCTCCCACTTTCAATATGTATCCAGATTGAGACTTAGAGTCATCTGGACCGGTGTAAAAGCTTGCATCGACGTAACTTTTAATGATGAACTCTTTATCACGCCCATCACCGAGAAACATTTCCTTAGTCCTTACTAAGGATATTCTTGACCGTTGTCCAGTGATCTACTCCTAGATCAAAATTGTACTCCCTTGCCAAATTTAGAGCAAGGTATACAATAGGTCTGGTACACAGCATAACATACTTTATAGAACCTATGACTGAGGCATAGGGAATGACTTTTCATCCTCTTTCTATTTTCTGCCATGGTCGGGTTTTGAGTCTTACTCAACTTCACACCTTGCAACACAGGCAAGAACTCCTTCTTTGATTGTTCCATTTCGAGCTACTTCAAAATCTTATCAAGGTATGTACTCGTTTGAAAAAATCTTATCAAGCGTTTTGATCGATCTCTATAGATCTTTATGCTCAATGTATAAGTAGCTTCACCGAGGTCTTTCTTTGAAAAACTCTTATTCAAGTATCCTTTTATGCTATCCAGAATTTCTATATCATTTCCAATCAACAATGTGTCATACACATATACTTATCAGAAATGTTGTAGTGCTCCCACTCACTTTCTTGTAAATACAGGCTTCTCCAAAAGTCTGTATAAAACCATATGCTTTGATCAACTCATCAAAGTGTATATTCCAACTCCAAGATGCTTGCACCAGTCCATAGATGGATCGCTAGAGCTTGCACATTTTGTTAGCACCTTTAGGATTGACAAAACCTTCTGGTTGCATCATATACAACTATTTTTCAATAAATCAATTAAAGAATGCAGTTTTGTCATCCATTTGTCAGATTTCATAAAATGTGGCAATTGCTAACATGATTCGGACAGACTTAAGCATCGATATGAGTGAGAAAATATCATCGTATTCAACACCTTGAACTTGTCGAAAAAACATTTTGTGACAAGTCGAGCTTTCTAGATAGTAACACTACTATCAGCGTCTGTCTTCCTCTTGAAGATCCATTTATTTTCTATGGCTTGCCGATCATCGGGCAAGTCAACCAAAGTCCACATTTTGTTCTCATACATGGATCCCATCTCAGATTTCATGGCCTCAAGCCATTTTGCGGAATCTGGGATCATCATCGCTTCCTCATAGTTCGTAGGTTCATCATGGTCTAGTAACATGACTTCCAGAACAGGATTACCGTACCACTCTGGTGTGGATCTTACTTTGGAAGACCTACGAGGTTCTGTAGTAACTTAATCTGAAGTTTCATGATCATCATCATTAGCTTCCTCACTAATTGGTGTAGGAATCACTGGAACTGATTTCTGTGATGAACTACTTTCCAATTTGGGAGAAGGTACAATTACCTTATCAAGCTCTACTTTCCTCCCACTCACTTCTTTCGAGAGAAACTTCTTCTCTAGAAAGGATCCATCTTAGCAACGAATATCTTGCCTTCGGATCTGTGATAGAAGGTGTACCCAACAGTTTTCTTTGGGTATTCTATGAAGACACACTTCCCTGATTTGGATTCGGGCTTATTAGGTTGAAACTTTTTCACATAAGCATCACAGCCCCAAACTTTAAGAAACGACAACTTTGGTTTCTTGCCAAACCACAATTCATAAGGCGTCGTCTCAACGGATTTTGATGGTGCCCTATTTAACGTGAATGTAGCTATCTCTAATGCATAACCCCAAAATGATATTGGTAAATCGGTAAGAGACATCATTAATCGCACCATATCAAATAAAGTGCGGTTATGAAGTTCGGACACACCGTTACGCTGTGGTGTTCCAGGTGGCATGAGTTTGTGAAAATATTCCACATTGTTTTAACTGAAGGCCAAACACGTAACTCAAATATTCATCTCCACAATCAGATCGCAGAAACTTTATTTTTCTTGTTACGATGATTTTACACTTCACTCTGAAATTCTTTGAACCTTTCAACTATTTTAGACTTATGTTTCATCAAGTAGATATACCCACATCTGCTCAAATCATCTATGAAGGTCATAAAATAAAGATACCCGCCACGAGCCTTAATACTCATTGGTCTGCATACATCAGTATGTATTATTTCCAACAAGTTTGTTGCTCGTTCCATTGTTCCGAAGAACGGAGTTTTAGTCATCTTGCCCAAAAGGCACGATTCACAAGCATCAAATGATTCATAACCAAGTGATTCCAAAAGTCCATCTTTATGGAGTTTCTTCATGCGCTTTACACCAATATGACCCAAACGGCAGTGCCACAAATAAGTTGCACTATCATTATCAACTTTGCATCTTTTGGCATCAATATTATGAATATGTGTATCACTACGATCGAGATCCAACAAACTATTTTCATTGGGTGTATGACCATCGAAGGTTTTATTCATGTAAACAGAACAACAATTATTCTCTGACTTTAAATGAATAACCGTATTGCAATAAACTTGATCAAATCATATTCATGCTCAACGCAAACGCCGAATAACATTTATTTAGGTTTAACACTAATCCCGAAAGTATAGGGAGTGTGCGATGATGATCATATCAATCTTGGAACTACTTCCAACACACATCGTCACTTCACCCTCAACTAGTCTCTGTTTATTCTGTAACTCCTGTTTCGAGTTACTAATTTTTAGCAACCGAACAAGTATCAAATACTCAGGGGCTACTATAAACACTAGTATGGTACACATCAATAACATGTATATCAAATATACCCTTGTTCACTTTGCCATCCTACTTATTCACCAAATATTCAGGGAATTTCCACTTCCAATTACCATTTCCTTTGCAGTAGAAGCACTCAGTTTCAGGCTTTGGTCCAGCTTTGGGCTTTTTCATGGGAGTGACAACTTGCTTGCCATTCTACTTGAAGTTCCCTTTCTTTCCCTTTGCCCTTTTTTTGAAACTAGTGGTCTTGTCAATCATCAACACTTGATGCTCTTTCTTGATTTCTACCTTCGTCAATTTCAACATCACGAAGAGCTCGGGAATCGTTTTCGTCATCCCTTGCATACTATAGTTCATCACGAAGTTCTAGTAACTTGGTGATCGTGACTAGAGAACTCTGTCAATCACTATCTTATCTGGAAGATTAACTCCCACTTGATTCAAGCGATTGTAGTACCCAGACAATATGAGCACATGCTCACTAGTTGAGCGATTCTCCTCCATCTTTTAGCTATAGAACTTGTTGGAGACTTCATATCTCTCAACTCGGGTATTTGCTTGAAATATTAACTTCAACTCCTGGAACATCTCATATGGTCCATGACGTTCAAAACGTCTTTGAAGTCCCGATTCTAAGCCGTTAAGCATGGTGCACTAAACTATCAAGTAGTCATCATATTGAGCTAGCCAAACATTCATAACGTCTGCATCTGCTCCTGCAATAGGTCTGTCACCTAGCGGTGCATCAAGGACATAATTCTTCTGTGCAGCAATGAGGATAAACCTCAGATCACGGATCTAATCCGCGTCATTGCTACTAATATCTTTCAACATAGTTTTTCTCTAGGAACATATCAAAAATAAACATAGGGAAGCACAACGCGAGCTATTGATCTACGACATAATTTGCAAAATACTATCAGGACTAAGTTCATGATAAATTAAAGTTCAATTAATCATATTACTTAAGAACTCCCACTTAGATAGACATCCCTCTAATCATCTAAGTGATCACGTGATCTGAATCAACTAAACCATGTCCGATCATCACGTGAGATGGAGTAGTTTTCAATGGTGAACATCACTATGTTGATCATATCTACTATATGATTCACGCTCGACCTTTCGGTCTCAGTGTTCCGAGGCCATATCTGTATATGCTAGGCTCGTCAAGTTTAACCTGAGTATTCCGTGTGTGCAACTGTTTTGCACCCATTGTATTTGAACGTAGAGCCTATCACACCCGATCATCACGTGGTGTCTCAGCACGAAGAACTTTCGCAACGGTGCATACTCAGGGAGAACACTTATACCTTGAAATTTAGTGAGAGATCATCTTATAATGCATAAAAGATAAACATCACATGCAATCAATATAAGTGATGTGATATGGCCATCATTGTCTTGTGCTTGTGATCTCCATCTCTGAAGCACCGTCATGATCACCATCAATACCGGCGCGACACCTTGATCTCCATCGTAGCATCATTGTCGTTTCGCCACCTACTGCCTCTACGACTATCGCTACCGCTTAGTGATAAAGTAAAGCAATTACAGGGCGATTGCATTGCATACAATAAAGCGACAACCATATGGCTCCTGCCAGTTGCCGATAACTCGGTTACAAAACATGATCATCTCATACAATAAAATATAGCATCATGTCTTGACCATATCACATCACAACATGCCCTGCAAAAAAAAGTTAGACATCCTCTACTTTGTTGTTGCAAGTTTTACGTGGCTGCTACGGGCTGCAAGAACCGTTCTTACCTATGCATCAAAACCACAACGATAGTACATCAAGTTAGTGTTGTTTTAACCTTCTCAAGGACCGGGCGTAGCCACACTCGGTTCAACTAAAGTTGGAGAAACTGACACCTGCCAGCCACCTATGTGCAAAGCATGTCGATAGAACTAGTCTCGCGTAAGCGTACGCGTAATGTCGGTCCAGGCCGCTTCATCCAACAATACCGCCGAACCAAAGTATGACATGCTGGAAAGCAGTATGACTTGTATCGCCCGCAACTCACTTGTGTTCTACTCGTGCATATAACATCTACGCATAAAACCAGGCTCGGATACCACTGTTGGGGAACGTAGTAATTTCAAAAAAAAAACTGACGCACACGCAAGATCATGGTGATGCATAGCAATGAGAGGGGAGAGTGTTGTCCACGTACCCTCGTAGACCGAAAGAGGAAGCGTTAACACAACGCGGTTGATGCAGTCGTACGTCTTCACGATCCGTCCGATCAAGTACCGAATGCACGGCACCTCCGAGTTCAGCACACGTTCAGCTCGATGACGTCCCTCGAACTCCGATCCAGCTGAGCTTCGAGGGAGAGTTCCGTCAGCACAATGGTGTGGTGACGATGATGATGTTCTACCGACGCAGGGCTTCGCCTAAGCACTGCTACGACATTATCGAGAAGGAATATGGTGGAGGGGGGCACCGCACACGGCTAATAGATCTCAAGGATCAATTGTTGTGTCTCTGGGGTGCCCCCTACCCCCATATATAAAGGAGAAAGGGGGAGGCGGCCGACCAAGGAGGAGGGGTAGGACTCCTCCTTTCCTTGTTGGAGTAGGAGAGAAGGAAAGAGGAGGAGAGGGAAAAGGAAAAGGGGGCTGCACCCCTTGTCCAATTCGGACAAGGGGGGCGCAGGCCTACTTCCTTTTGGCCTCTCTCCTCTATTCCCGTATGGCCCAATAAGGCCCATACTCCCCGGCGAATTCGCGTAACTCTCCGGTACTCCGAAAAATACCCGAATCACTCGGAACCTTTCCGAAGTCCGAATATAGTCGTCCAATATATCGATCTTTACGTCTCGACCATTTGGAGACTCCTCATGTCCCCAATCTCATCCGGGACTCTGAACTACCGTCGGTACATCAAAACACATAAACTCATAATATAACATTCATCTAACTTTAAGCGTGCAGACCCTACAGGTTCGAGAACTATGTAGAAATGACCGAGACACATCTCCGGTCAATAACCAAAAGCGGAACCTGGATGCTCATATTGGCTCCTACATATTCTACGAAGATCTTTATCATTCAAACCGCATAACAACATACGTTGTTCCCTTTGTCATCGGTATGTTACTTGCCCGAGATTCGATCGTCGATATCTCAATACCTAGTTCAATCTCATTACCGGCAAGTCTCTTTACTCGTTATGTGATGCATCATTCCATAACTAACTCATTATCTACATTGCTTGCAAGGCTTATAGTGATGTGCATTACCGAGAGGGCCCAGAGATACCTCTCCGACAATCGGAGTGACAAAACCTAATTTCGAAATACGCCAACTCAACACGTACCTTTGGAGACACCTGTAGAGCTCCTTTATAATCACCCAGTTATGTTGTGACGTTTGGTAGCACACAAAGTGTTCCTCCGGTAAATGGGAGTTGCATAATCTCATAGTTGTAGGAACATGTATAAGTCATGAAGAAAGCAATAGCAACATACTAAACGATCAAGTGCTAAGCTAACGGAATGGCTCAAGTCAATCACATCATTCTCCTAATGATGTGATCCCGTTAATCAAATGACAACTCATGTCTATGGTTAGGAAACTTATCCATCTTTGATTAACAAGCTAGTCAAGTAGAGGCATACTAGTGACACTATGTTTGTCTATGTATTCACACATGTATTATGTTTCCAGTTAATACAATTCTAGCATGAATAATAAATATTTATCATGAAATAAGGAAATAAATAATAACTTTATTATTGCCTCTAGGGCATATTTCCTTCAATGGGTACTTGGTATGGTTGACTTGCTTGCATGATCCCCCCCGGCAACGGCGCCAGAAATACTTCTTGCTACCTCTTGAGCACTGCGTTGGATTTCCCCGAAGAGGAGAGGATGATGTAGCAAAGTAGCGTAAGTATTTCCCTCAGTTTTTGAGAACCAAGGTATCAATCCAGTAGGAGACCACGCACAAGTCCCTCGTACCTACACAAAACGATAGCAACTCACAACCAACGCTTAGGGGTTGTCAATCCCTTCACGGTCACTTACGAGAGTGAGATCTGATAGAGATAATATTTTTGGTTTTTTTGATAGATAGATGCAAAGTAAAAAGTAAAGGCAAAGTAAAAACAAATAAAGTAAATAAAGTGATATAGATTGATATGATGAGAATAGACCCGGGGGCCATAGGTTTCACTAGTGGCTTCTCTCAAGAGCATAAGTATTTTACGGTGGGTGAACAAATTACTGTTGAGCAATTGAAAGAATTGAGCATAGTTATGAGTATATCTAGGCAATGATCATGTATATAGGCATCACGTCCAAAACAAGTAGATCGAAACGATTCTGTATCTACTACTATTACTCCACTCATCGACCGCTATCCAGCATGCATCTAAAGTATTAAGTAAAAACAGAGTAACGTCATAAGCAAGATGACATGATGTAGAGGGATAAATTCATGCAATATGATAAAAAAAACATCTTGTTATCCTCGATGGCAACAATACAATACATGCCTTGCTGCCCCTTCTGTCTCTGGGTAAGGACACCGCAAGATTGAACCCAAAGCTAAGCACTTCTCCCATTGCAAGAAGTACCAATCTAGTTGGCCAAACCAAAAAGGATAATTCGAAGAGACTTGCAAAGATAACTCAATCATACATAAAAGAATTCAGAGAAGAATCAAATATTTTCCATAGATAATAATGGATCATAAACCCACAATTCATCGATCTCAACAAACACGCCGCAAAAAGAAGATTACATTGAATAGATCTTCACGAGAGAGGGGGAGAACATTGTATTGAGATCCAAAAAGAGAGAAGAAGCCATCTAGCTACTAGCTATGGACCCGAAGGTCTGAAGTAAACTACTCACACTTCATCGGAGGGGCTATGGTGATGATGTAGAAGCCCTCCATGGTGGATGCCCCCTCCGGTGGAGCTCCAGAATAGGCCCCAAGATGGGATCTTGTGGATACAGAAGGTTGCGGCGGTGGAATTAGGTTTTTGGCTCCTGTTCTGATCGTTCGGGGATACGTAGGTATATATAGGAGGAAGGAGTACGTCGGTGGAGGTCCAAGGGGCCCACAAGGTAGGGGCGCGCCTAGGGGGCACACCCTCCACCCTCGTGACCTCCTCGGGCACTGCTTGGAGTAGGGTCCAAGTCTCCTGGGTCACGTTTGGTTGGAAAATCACGATCCCGAAGGTTTCATTCCGTTTGGACTCCGTTTCATATTATGTTTCTTCGAAATACTGAAAAAGGCAAAAACCAGCAATTCTGGGTTGGGCCTCCGGTTAATAGGTTAGTCCCAATAGTAATATAAAAGTGGAAAATAAAGCCCAATATAGTCCAAAACAGTAGATAAAGTAGCATGGAGCAATCACCAATTATAAATACGTTGGAGACGTATCAACCACCATTCTACTCCACATATAGTGCTATGTCCATGGCTCACGCTCTGTATCGCGTGAAAGTTGAAAGGGTTTGAGATTTTTAAAGTATGAAACAATTGCTTGGCTTGTCGTCGGGGTTGTGCATGATTAAATACTTAGTGTGATGAAGATAGAGCAACAGTCAGACTATATGATTTTGTAGGGATAACTTTCTTTGGCCATGTTATTTTGAGAAGACATGATTACTTTGATTAGTATGCTTGAAGTATCACCATTTTCATGTTAATATGAACTTTTATTTTGTATCTGGATCTGAACATTCATGCCACAATAAAGAAAATTACATTAAGAATTATGCTAGGTAGCATTCCACATCAATAATTTTTTTTATCATTTACCTACTCGAAGATGAGCAGGAATTAAGCTTGGGGATGCTTGATACGTCTCCAACATATCTATAATTTTTGATTGATCCATGCTATTATATCACCACTTTTGGATGTTTATGGGCTTTATTTTACACATTTATATCAGTTTGGGACTAACCTACTAACCGGAGGCCCAGCCCGTATTGCTGTTTTTTTTGCCTATTTTAGTATTTCGAAGAAAAGGAATATCAAACGGAGCCCAAATGGAATGAAACCTTCGGGAGCGTGATTTTTGGAACGAACGTGATCTAGAGGACTTGGAGTGCAGGTCAAGAAGCAGCCGAGGCCTCCACGAGATAGGAGGGCGCACCCCCCTATAGGGCTCGCCCCTTGTCTCGTGGGCCCCTCGGGCGGCCACCAACGTACTTCTTCCTCCTATATAAACCTACGTATCCCGAAAACATCCAGGGAGCCACCGAAACACAATTTCCACTGCCGTAACCTTCTGTATCCGTGAGATCCCATCTTGGAGCCTTCGCCGGTGTTCTACCGGAGGGGGAATCGACCATGCAGGGCTTCTACATCAACATCCTTGCCCCTCCGATGAGTTGTGAGTAGTTTACCACAGACCTTTAGGTCCATAGTTATTAGCTAGATGGCTTCTTCTCTCTTTTTGGATCTCAATGCAATGTTCTCCCCCTCTCTTGTGGAGATCTATTCGATGTAAACTCTTTTTGCGGTGTGTTTGTCGAGATCCGATGAATTGTGGGTTTATGATCAAGTTTATCTATGAGAAATATTTGAATCTCCTCTGAATTATTTTATGTACGATTGAGTTATCTTTGCAAGTCTCTTCGAATTATCAGTTTGATTTGGCCTACTAGATTGATCTTTCTTGCCATGGGAGAAGTGCTTAGCTTTGGGTTCAATCTTGCGGTGTCCTTACCCAGTGATAGAAAGGGTTGCAAGGCACGTATTGTATTGTTGCCATCGAGGATAAAAAGATGGGGTTTATATCATATTGCATGAATTTATCCCTCTACATCATGTCATCTTGCTTAAGGCGTTACTCTGTTCTTATGAACTTAATAATCTAGATGCAGGCAGGAGTCCGTCGATGTGTGGAGTAATAGTAGTAGATGCAGGCAGGAGTCGGTCTACTTGTTGCAGACGTGATGCCTATATACATGATCATGCCTAGATAATCTCATAATTATTCGCTTTTCTATCAATTGCTCGACAGTAATTTGTTCACCCACCGTAATACTTATGCTATCTTGAGAGAAGCCACTAGTGAAACCTATGGCCCCCGGGTCTATCTCTTATCATATTTGCTTCCAATCTACTTTTATTTGCATCTTTACTTTTTGCATCTATATTATAAAATACCAAAAATATATTTATCTTATCATACTATCTCTATCAGATCTCACTTTCGCAAGTGGCCGTGAAGGGATTGACAACCCGTTTATTGCGTTGGTTGCGAGTTCTTTGTTTGTTTGTGTAGGTGCGTGGGACTTTTGAGGAGCCTCCTACTGGATTGATACCTTGATTCTCAAAAACTGAGGGAAATACTTACGCTACTATTGCTGCATCACCCTTTCCTCTTCAAGGAAAACCAACGCAAGCTCAAGATGTAGCAGTCGACCGGAACCGAGCGCATAGAGAAGACCCTAGCAGAGATCATCCAAGTGGCAGTAGAGTGCATGTTTCAGGTCCAGAGTGTTTCAGCAGAGCCATCAGGGCGGCAGTGATTCCTCCCAACTTCAGGTTGGCAACCGGAGTCAGTAAGTTCACTGGAGAATCCAAGCCTGAAACTTGGCTTGAGGATTACCGAGTGGCTGTGCAGATTGTAGGCGGAAACGATGAAGTAGCGATGAAACATCTTCCTCTGATGTTGGAAGGGTCGGCCTGAGCGTGGTTGAATCAGTTGGCTCCATGTAGTATATACAGTTGGGAAGAGCTGGCTCGAGTGTTCGTCAGAACTTTTGAGGGCACTTGCAAGCGACCAGCAGGATTGACCGAGTTGCAACATTGTGTGCAGAAGCCGCATGAGACTTTGGGAGACCTCATTCAAAGGTGGACCACTTTGCATCACACCGTTGAAAATGTATCAGAGCATCAAGCATTGTGCGCCTTCAAGGAAGGCGTCAAATACCGAGAGTTGATCCTGAAGTTCGGTCGAACTAGAGATATGACTCTGACTCGGATGATGGAGATAGCCACCCGGTACGCTAACGGAGAAGAAGAGGATCGACTCCTTAGCGGTAAGAGTAAGCCGATCGACCAAGAGGCCGGTGGAGGTAATTCCAATCGAAAACAGAAGCGTAAGGCCGAACCAGCGAGATTGCAGCAGTGGCTCAAGGAAAGTTTAAGGGAAATCCTAAAGGGCCCTCGCCCCCTAAGAAGGTAAAGGATCAAGCAGGGAATGACGTGTTGGATTTGACATGTCACATCCACACGAAGAAGGATGAAGAAGGTAATCTGATCTACCCTAAGCATACCACTCGACAATGCCGACTCCTGATCCAGCTGTTCCGAGAAAAATAGCTCAATGAGAAGGAGAAAGAGTCGGACAAAGATGAGGATGGAGAGGAAGACGACGGTTATCCCAAAGTCAATTCCACCCTCATGATTTTTGCTGATGTTGAGAGCAAGAGTCGGTTGAAAGTTATTAACAGAGAAGTGAATATGGTCGCTCCGGCGACGATGACCACATACCTGAAATGGTCTCAGACAGCCATCACATTCGACCAGTCTGACCATCCTGCTCATGTAGCCACCCCCGGGAGGCAAGCACTGGTGGTCGACCCCGTGGTCGGAGGCACTCGACTGACTAAACTGCTGATGGACGGTGGTAGCGGTCTGAATATCCTTTATGCTGAAACCTTGAAAGGGATGGGCATTCCGATGTCCAAACTTAGCGAGAGCAATATGAGTTTCCATGGTGTTATCCCTGGAAAGAAAGCCAAATCACTCGGCCAGAGCAATATGAGTTTCCATGGTGTTATCCCTAGAAAGAAAGCCAAATCACTCGGCCAGAAAGCATTACCGTAAAGAAAAGTTGACATTTGAAGTCGTGGATTTCCAGAGTGCTTATCATGCCATTCTGGGTAGGCCTGCCTATGCACGTTTTATGGCTCGACCATGTTACGTGTACCTTAAGTTGAAGATGTCTGGCCCCAAATGTGTGATCACAGTTACTGGCAATCGGTAGAAAGCAGAGGAATGCTTCTAGAAAGGTTCCAAAATTGCTGATGCGCAGATGGCAGCAGTTGAACTTCAAGAGTATCATAAGAATGCAGATCCGAGTGATTTGCTCCGAGCCAAGAAGCTTGCCATGGATTCTGCATTTCAGTCATCTGGTGAAACGAAGCCGATTCATATTCACCCGACCGATCCCAATGCCGCGTCGACTCATATATCAACGACACTCGACAGCAAATAGGAAGAAGCGCTCATCCAGTTCCTCCGTGAGAACTGGGACATCTTTGCATGGAAACCCTCTGACATGCCAGGTGTACCCAGAGGACTGGCTGAGCACCGTTTGCGTGTCGACCCCAAGGCAAAACCCGTCAAAGAGCACCTTCGGCGGTCCGCCGTGCAGAAGAGGAAAGTGATTGGTGAGGAAGTAGCTCGGCTGCTAGCGGCAGAATTCATCCGTGAAATCTACCACTCCGAGTGGCTTGCCAATGTAGTCATGGTCCCTAAGAAGGACGATTCACTTCGTATGTGCATTGATTTCAAGAATATCAATCGAGCCTGCCCGAAAGATCACTTCCCTCTCCCCCGCATCGATCAGATTGTTGACTCGAATGCGGGATGTGAGCGCTTGTCTTTTTTAGATGCATATTCCGGGTATCATCAGATCCGACTGTATGGTCCCAACGAAATAAAAACAGCCTTCATCACCCCATTCGGGTGCTTTTGCTATGTCACCATGCCATTTGGTCTTAAAAATGCCAGAGCCACATTCATGAGAATGATTCATAAGTGCCTGCTCACTCAAATCAGTCGGAATGTGGAAGCATACATGGATGACATTGTGGTCAAGTCTTGCAAAGGTTCCGACCTATTGACTGACCTCGCAAAAACCTTTGCCAACCTAAGAAGGTAAGATATCAAGCTTAATCCGTCAAAGTGCACGTTCGGAGTTCCAGGAGGAAAGTTACTCGGTTTTCTCGTTTCCGAACAAGGGATCGACGCCAATCCAGAAAAAGTTGATACCATCCTCCGAATGAAATGCCCTGTGCAAGTGCATGACGTTCAGAAGTTGACTGGTTGTTTTGCCACCTTGAGTCGATTCATTTCTCATCTCGGTGAAAAGGCATTGCCTCTTTACTGACTGATGAAGAAATCTGATAAGTTCGAGTGGACCGAGGAAGCTGATGCAGCGTTTGCAGAACTCAAAACCCTGCTTTCCACCCAGCCGGTGCTCGCTGCGCCAATCAGCAAAGAGCCTTTACTGCTTTATATTGCAGCCACTGAACAAGTCATCAGTACAGTACTCAAGGTCGAGCGAGTAGAGGAAGGAAAAGCTTACAAGGTTCAACGCCTAGTTTATTATCTCTCTGAAGTTTTGACTCCACCCAAGCAACGATATCCACATTATCAGAAGCTTGTCTATGGAATATACATGACCATGAAGAAGGTTGCACATTATTTCTCTGATCACTCCATTACAGTCGTCAGCGGCGCACCACTATCTGAAATTCTGAATAACAGAGATGCAACTGGTCGAGTGGAAAAATGGGCGATTGAACTCCTTCCATTGGATATCAAGTTTGAGGCGAAGAAAGCTATCAAGTCCCAACCAATTGCAGATTTCCTTGCCGAGTGGATTGAGCAGCAACTACCGACCCAAGTTCACTCGGAGCATTGGACTATGTTCTTTGACGGCTCCAAGATGCTGAATGGTTCAGGTGCTGGGGTAGTATTGGTATCCCCCCGTGGAACAAACTTAGCTATGTTCTCCAGATCCATTTTGATTCCTCATAATGAAGCCGAATATGAAGCACTTTTATACGGGTTGCGTATGGCCATTTCACTCGGCATCTATCGCCTTATGGTCTACGGCGACTCAGATTTGGTGGTTAATCAAGTGATGAAGGAATGGGATGTCAAGAGCCCGACCATGAATGGTTATTGCAATACAGTAAGAAAGCTGGAAAAGAAGTTTGAAGGATTGGAGCTTCACTATATACCCCGACTGAAAAATCAAGCCGCAGATGAGTTAGCAAAGATAGGTTCAAAGAGAGAGGCCATTCCCCGCAGTGTGTTTTTGGAACATATTCATTCACCTTCAGTTCAGGAAGAGCCTTTCACTGAAGAGTCACCACAGCCCAAGAGCGCCACAGATCCGACTGAAGTCGAAATCCCAGCCGTGGTCGACTTAGTCATGGAGGCTTTGGTCATCACTCCCGACTGGACAGTGCTGTACATTGCATACATTCTTAGGAAAGAACTTCTGGAGGATGAAGAAGAGGCTCGATAGATCGTCCGACGATCTAAAGCCTTTACTGTGATAAAAGGTCAGCTGTTCAGAGAAAGTGTAACTGGGGTCTGCCAGAAATGCATTGTCAGGACCCCGACTCAATGCCACAACGATCTAGCATGTAACACCTCATATCACTTTGCAGCCTCACGCACGGTATTCCCACGGGTGTCGCCTTACCTTTGCCCGGGACCGTTTGCGCCTTTTGGCACACGTATATGATAGTGTCGCTAGCATCCATATGATAAAGAGCCCGGGCTGACATGGCTAGTCGTAAACCCAAAGTGGCACAAACTTACAGGGACAGGCATCCATGACCCAGCATCGAACGTGTCGGTCATCAGCGAGTGAATCCAAGCTGTAGCACTAGGCTAGCAGGACTCCGGTGAACCGGGCTGTAGCGGGCTAACAGGACTCCGGTATTCATCGCGTGACATTTCCCCGAAGGGACAGACACAGGAACGAAGAAGGACACATGCCGTCCAGCTTAAGTGTTCCGGAGCAGTAGCAAGCTACCATGGCTCAGTGGAAGCACTAGGAGACATTTCCCGGTAAGAGAGGCTACTAAGGATAAACAACTAGATAGTCAGATCCCACACATACCAAGCATTTCAATAACATACACATAATATGCTCGATATGTGCAAATACAACATGGCATCACAACATGGCTCTACAACTCAAGTATTCTACTCAATAGGCTCCGAGGAGCGAGATATTACAAACATGGGTCTCATGACCCAACATTCAGAGCACACAAATCAAAGCACAAGCGGAAGCTCAACATGTCTGAGTACAGACATCTACAAATGAAAAAGGCTGAGAAGCCTGACTATCTACCAGATCCTGCCGAGGGCACAAGATCGTAGCTGAGGTAACAAGCTAAATGTCGAAGTCCAAGCGGAACTACTAGCGAGACTGAAGTCTCTCTGCAAAAACATAAAATAGGCAAACGTGAGTACAAATGTACCCAACAAGACTTACATCAGAACTAACTACATATGCATCATTATCAACAAAGGGGGTGGTGGGGTTTAACTACAGCAAGCCAGCTTTGACTCGGTGGCTATCCTGAACTACGATTGCAAGTAACCCTTTTGAGGTGGCGCACACGAGTCCACATATTCACCATATCAATACACTACTATGGATCCGCTCCCGTCTCCCTACGAGAACGCCATCCATAGCACTCACGCTTATCTTGCGTATTTTAGAGTATCCACTTTCACTTGTCTATGAACTGTACAGGCAACCCAGAAGTCCTTTTCCGCGGACACGGCTATTCGAATAGATCATATTAACCCTGCAGGGGTGTACTTCTTCACACACGCTCTCGCCACTTACCGCCATGTACACGTCATGTATCTCGGCAACCTTCAAGCGGAAGCCTGGCGAGGGTGTCGGCCACGACCTGACTAACCACACAAGTCTCTCGTCCAGGTTTATCGCCTATTCGGGTTCCATCCGCAAGGAGATCCGTACGGGGTATCGCTCACGGCCCCAAACGATGTGTGCAAGGTTCCCAAGTCCACCAACCGGGTGCCACATGGTACACCGGGCCATGGTGCCTAGTCTGTCCCAAGCCCACCTGTACCGGGTGCCACTTGGTCGACTACTAACACTACCTACAAACACCAGAAACTAGTTGCAACTCCTGGACAGAGATCATGTTGATTAATAAGTCGAGAGGGGCACTTAAGCATTCCAATGCGTTGTAGTAACTATTCATGGATCACAAACACAGAACTCAGTTCCTGAGGACGGCTGCAATGAGACAACCCACCATGTACTCCTACATGGCCTCTCACCGCTACCTTTACCAAATCGTGTTCACACACTTAGCTCACACACAGTAGGACATGTTTACACACCTCCGATTCATCCCCGATGAATCAGACCTGACTCAACTCTAAGCAGTAGCAGGCATGACAAACAAGCATGAATGAGTAGGCACAACAGGGCTCAAACAACTCCTACTCATGCTAGTGGGTTTCATCTATTTACTGTGGCAATGACAGGTCATGCAGAGGATAAAGGGGTTCAGCTACCGCAGCAAGTAACAGTTGAATCGTTGTTGTCCTAATGCAGTAAAAGAGAGCAGGAGCGAGAGAGTGGGATTGTATCGGAATGAACAAGGGGGTTTTGCTTGCCTGGCACTTCTGAAGATAGTATATCTCTTCATCGGTGTCAACGATCACAGCATCGGAACCACGTCTATCGAGAGGGGACAAGCACCGGCAAACAAGGAAGAACACAATCAATGCAATGCATAATATGATGCATGATCATGACATGGAAATATGTTGTTGATTGGGCTAATGCAGCTAGCACCAAGGTTAAATGAAGTTGATTCAAACCCAAGGTTCAAATTCAAACTCCATATGTGAAGGTTTAAATGCCCTTTATATGATTTGTCCTAAACAGAAGCCATAAGTTGTTCTAACATGCATGAAAATGGTACAGATGGGTAGATTGGATTTTTCTGATCATTTTTAATATATAATTTATCTCATTCTGAGTTACGGTTGAATTTATATGAATTTTGGAAGTTTATAACATTTCCTGAGTTTGTTAATCCAGAAAATGGTTTACTGCGTCAGCACTGCGTCACTGTGATGTCAGCAGTCAACGGAGACGGTCCAGGTCAAACCTGACCTGTGGGACCCATATATCAGTGTCTCAGACTGGTTTGTGTGGCTGACAGGTGGGACTGGTCAACGGCCACGTCAGCGGAGTCAATGCTGACGGGTGGGGTCGGGCAAAGTGTGACGGGGCCAGGTCAAACTGACCTGTGGGGCCCGTGGGTGTTAGTTTTATTTAAACAGGAACAAACCCGGGTTAATTAGGCAGTGGGGCCCGTCTATAAGTGGCTCTAGGGTTAATTAGCAGTGTCATTAGTGGCTAATGATGGGCCACGTCGACATCACCGGAGTTCGGCCGGCGGCGACCAAAACGGACGATGGAGACACTGCGGGAAGGTGCTACAGGCGACGGTTTCGAGCATGGATCGCGGCTATGAGTTGATGGCAGTGCGGCGCATCGTGTGGTGGATGTGTGCTGTGCTGGGAGTGTGTGTAGCAGCGGCGGCGACAAGCCGGGCGACCGCCAGAGTTCGGGCTCTTCCAAAACCACGCCACAGAGCACAGGAGGAGCAACAGTTGGGTGCTTTGAGCTCCTTGGGACGCACTGAGCGCGTTAGCGCGCTCATATGTAAGCGATGACAGCTGTGGCTGCGATGGCGCCATGGCCGGCGGCGAGGGATTCTCGGGCAAGGTGGTGGGGGCTAGCTAGAGTGCGCAAACAGCAAAAGGATGAGAAGGGGGAGATGCGGTAGCTCACAGGGAGGCCGGAGAGCGGTTCAGCTGGCTCGGGGACGCGTCGGAGACGGCGAATCGGCGCGTGCGGCTTTCGGCGACCGAGGAGGAAGAAGACGAAGCAGCCGGTGATGCAGGCCGTCCCAGCGCTCGGGGCCAGGGTGGGGCGGAGCGGCGGACGATGGCGGAGACCGTGGACAGCGCGGGAAGGCGAGGGGAGCTCGGTGGCCGTGGCAAACGGCATCGGCAACGACGAGCTCCGCTCGGGTGTGCTCGGGAGAGGAAGCAGAGAAGAGGGAAGGGGTCGAGAGAGAGCAGAGAGCGACGGGAGAGGCAGAGGGGCCGCGGGGCGTGTCCAGACGCATCGGGTGCGCCTCGGTGGCAAGCAGGAGGTGGCAAGGCTGGCGTCGGCGCTCGCCACCGAGCTGCTTCGGGGCGAGGGGGAGGAACACGACAGAGAGGAGGAGGGCTGGGGCGGCCAGCTCAGATGGGCCGCACAGAGTAGGGCCTCTCGGCTGTAGGTAAGCGCCAGGTAACTCTCTCTCTCTCTCTTTTATTTCTGTTTTACTATTACTGACATTTGTTTTAATTTGGTTTTTGAACCAAACTAATTTCGTTGCTTCTGATAAATTTTGCAGGGACTAAAAAGGATTATTCCAAAGCCCCTCAACAAAAATCAGAATTATTGGAGCAATAAATTATTTATAGTATTTATTTGCTCCAATTCAAAATACAATATGTGTTAATTCAACAATCCAAAATCTCATGCAAAAATGTGCATCACCTCTGGTTGCTGTTTCCAGCATTTCCAAAAATGATGAACATTTTTAAGGCCATTTGGGTTCACTGAAAAAATATTTTAGTTGAACCTGGTGGATTCCTTTTTATGCTAGGGTTTGAACACCCCCCATTTCAAGTTCATTTGAAAAGTTAACATGATGCTCACATGAAGGGCTAGCCTACTGCATACCAGGACTAGGGATGTGACTGCTCACCCCCACTAAACAAGAATCTCGTCCCGAGATTCAAGCGTAGGGTAAGATGAAGGGGGAACGCAAACTAACCCAATCTTCACGATCCAGGTTGCACTTCATATGGGCGTTGATTCGATCACCATCTTTTTCTCGACGTCTTGCTTTGAGAACTCCAACTAACATGACAATGAGAGGAAAGGAAAAACTCTAGTAGGATCAATCTTCTAGAAGACCGAACAACTCAGGATCAACTCACGGAGTGAGACATTAATACATCTCGCGGGCTGAGACACGAAGCAAACATCCAAAGGGATGGGGTGAAACAGATGAGGAAGGTTCACTAGATAGACAACAATTTCACACTTAAAAAGGTGATGAATAGTGGACAATGTAGCGAGTAGTTGAATTGCCATGATACCATAACGAGACATCTTAGAGGAGGTGACTCGTAGAATCATCCCTTAAGTGGCAAAAAAATTACCTTTGATTCAGAGATCATTGAAACTCTTTATACCAGCCTAAGGCAAATCATAATTGATCATTTGAAAGAGTCTGAAAGAATGACATTCTCGGGCCAGAATGGATGATGTGGACTACCTTGTTGAAGACAACGCAACGTATGATCTTGCTTACCATCGGAGGTGGATGGAACCCATGGTAGAATGACACAATGATGGTGCAAGTTGGGGACAAATGTAAACGTCGGGAATGTTCCAACCATCATATCTGCCTGAGATTCAGATCTGGTTGGTGTCAGGATATTCCAGACTCGTCAAGTCCAGAAAAATGAAAGTTTGCAACACAAATTGACGAGATGGCGTTGCGAGATTCTCGGGAGATGAACTATGATAGCAATCTCCAAAACATGAGCTAGTTCTGCCACACACATGTGGACACACTGTCATAGACAAGCATGACCACGTAGTGGTCTTATGATGAAACACTACCGAGTTCTAGTTGGGAACCATCATTGAAGATAACGAAGTCTTGTGCATGTCCGTCTGGGCCCTTTGGGAATAGCATTTGAACTTCTTATCCTTGAACAAATCAATCATTGGCTTTGTGTGCTAGGAATACATATGGAATGGAGATGATCAGTCTATCAAACCATAGAATACTTCGCACATGCGTGACTGACTTGGGATGATTCCAGAGGAGGTAAAAACATGCTTTCTCAAATTCACGGCGGCAACTTGCATCAAATGCACATGAAATAGAGGAAGTCACTTCTTTTCATCCAGGCATATGCTTCACGAACGGTCATGAAGAAAATGCTTACACAAGTTTCCAACACTAGCTTAATGTTCAACAAAATTAAGGAAAAGATAAGGATGTTGTCGATGGGCTCAACAACAATTTATCCATATAGTTGGAGTTCCACAATTGTGTGAACACGGTGACAGCATTGGTCAGACCAAAGGATATAATGGTCTATGCTTGAGGAAACAACCACGAGTAAGACAACATTACAAATATCGTTGGTTCTGATTTGATTTGATGATAGCCCATACTCAAATCAAAGATTGGATAACATAATAGATCCAGCAATTGACCATGAGGATCAATCAATGAAGATATCATGTTTCTTCAACGCACACAAAGATATCCCTTTGGAATGAACTGAGTTGGACAAGCTTTTATCTTCCAACTCTCCAAGTTGTTGTTTAGCTTAACCAACTAGCTCGGGGTATCCGACCCGGATTCTTGGAGAAGGGGTGGTTACAGAAAACCAACTTGCTCACAAACTCAACATAGCGGCCAGGTGACGACCTGGTGATACTTCCGAGAAGATATTCGGAAAATCATGAACCACCGATATGTTACTAAGCTCGAGAACAATCTTGCTTTTCAGGGCAAGATGATATGATCAACAGAGCGGGGGATTGACACAATCCTAACTCATTGATCGAAGGGTGCACCAAGGAAAATGGACTAGGTGGCACGATCAACCTTAAGGTGATGGTTCAATAACCAACACGCTAAGAGTGAGAGTATTGTCCATTAACTACCAAGCAACAAGTTGCTCGGAGTATTGATTTCGCACATCATAGTTCACTTGTCGGCACTCCGGTTGCGACAACACGGAACCGAGAAATGAATAATGATGGCAAGAAGTATCACTACGTCAAGAATTCACAAGAGCCGGTGCAATTCTCATGAAAATCCTGACATAAAGACGGTAATACTTCAAGGTAGAACAGAAGCAAAAGCTGGGTTGGCATTGTGATCTGCGGAGCACAACTATTTTGACCCAATCCTGGATATGGATGAGGTACTGGAGTTTGTTTGTCCTAGTCATTCTGAATAGAATGGCTTGACGGACCACAAGAATAATAAGCATCGATAACACGAATGCACAATTACTCCTGACTATCAATTGATAGACGAAGATCGGGATACGACTGAAGAGGGACAACTCAAAGGAACATATATCTTTCTGAGTTGTGGATGCATAGATTAGTATGTCGAGCAAAGCTCAACATTTCTTCCGGATAACCCATGTAGAAGGTAGAACTGGCAGATTCAGAATATAAAATGGAGAACTCATCAAGAGCATCTCTGGCTGTGATCTTTTGGTTCAAAAGAACTCCTGCCAAGAATGGTTCATGGTATTTGGAAGAACGATATACCATGGACCTCGAGGACTATCGCAAAGGTTATTAATATCCTAAAGGAACTAGCAAACACTATCAACACGAGATAAGTAGGGTGAATCTCGGGTTCAAAAACCCAGGAGTAGAATACCTACTACTAGGTAGCATCACAGGATGCTTTCGAGAATGATGGCCAGAATCATCACACTAAGAACACAAAACATGGCTGGATCACCTGGTGATCCTCTAAGACACCTAGGGTCATAATAATAGCTCCAACATATACGTCAAGGCAACAGAGTACCTCAACTCACCGATTAGTGTGGTTAATCTGGCACAAAGGACATTGAAAACAGAGGAAGAGGATTTGCAAATGCATCAGATTGTTTAGAAACCTGGGATGACTCAGACAGCATAACGGCTGTAAATGCTCGAATAGATTTGAGACATGCTACAAAAATGGTGGCATAACCACTTAGAAGCACAATATCAAGAATCTGAGGCCAGCTATGAATACACGGAAATAGTAGCAACTGAACTGAGGCTTGAAACCAACAATCCTATAGGTCTACGAATTAGTAACACGTCATCCTGATAGAAAGAAGAGAAATCCTAGTTCCTTAACCCCGTAGGAAAGATAGGATGACACGGATCAGGAGGGGCATGAGATATAAGGAGTAAAAAGAGCCTTACGTTCCATCCCACAATCAATTTCCCTACATATAACTAAAGCATTTCTAGACTCAACTTCGACCAGTTTGGCTTGGTAATCCTACAGGCAGTCAAGCTCTGATACCAAAGCTGTCAGGACCCCGACTCAATGCCACATCGATCTAGCATGTAACACCTCATATCACTTTGCGGCCTCATGCACGGTATTCCCACGGGTGTCGCCTTACCTTTGCCTGGGACCGTTTGCGCCTTTTGGCACACGTATATGATAGTGTCGCTAGCATCCATATGATAAAGAGCCCGGGCTGACATGGCTAGTCGTAAACCCAAAGTGGCACAAACTTACAGGGACAGGCATCCATGACCCAGCATCGAACGTGTCGGTCATCAGCGAGTGAATCCAGGCTGTAGCACTGGGCTAGCAGGACTCCGGTGAACCAGGCTGTAGCGGGCTAACAGGATTCCGGTATTCATCGCGTGACATTTCCCCGAAGGGACAGACACAGGAACGAAGAAGGACACATGCCGGCCAGCCTAAGTGTTTCGGAGCAGTAGCAAGCTACCATGGCTCAGTGGAAGCACTAGGAGACATTTCCCGGTAAGAGAGGCTACTAAGGATAAACAACTAGATAGTCAGATCACACACATACCAAGCATTTCAATAACATACACACAATATGCTCGATATGTGCAAATACAACATGGCATCACAACATGGCTCTACAACTCAAGTATTGTATTCAATAGGCTCCGAGGAGCGAGATATTACAAACATGGGTCTCATGACCCAACATTCAGAGCACACAAATCAAAGCACAAGCAGAAGCTCAACATGTCTGAGTACAGACATCTACAAATGAAAAAGGCTGAGAAGCCTGACTATCTACCAGATCCTGCCGAGGGCACAAGATCGTAGCTGAGGTAACAAGCTAAACGTCGAAGTCCAAGCGGAACTACTAGCGAGACTGAAGTCTCTCTGCAAAAACATAAAATAGGCAAACATGAGTACAAATGTACCCAGCAAGACTTACATCAGAACTAACTACATATGCATCATTATCAACAAAGGGGGTGGTGGGGTTTAACTGCAGCAAGCCAGCTTTGACTCGGTGGCTATCCTAAACTACGATTGCAAGTAACCCTTTTGAGGTGGCGCACACGAGTCCACATATTCCCCATATCAATACACTACTATGGATCCGCTCCCGTCTCCCTACGAGAACGCCATCCATAGCACTCACGCTTATCTTGCGTATTTTAGAGTATCCACTTTCACTTGTCTATGAACTGTACAGGCAACCCAGAAGTCCTTTTCCGCGGACACGCCTATTCGAGTAGATCATATTAACCCTGCAGGTGTGTACTTCTTCACACACGCTCTCACCACTTACCGCCATGTACACGTCATGTATCTCGGCAACCTTCAAGCGGAAGCCTGGCGAGGGTGTCGGCCACGACCTGACTAACCACACAAGTCTCTCGTCCAGGTTTATCGCCTATTCGGGTTCCATCCGCAAGGAGATCCGGCCGGGGTGTCGCTCACGGCCCCAAACGATGTGTGCAGGGTTCCCAAGTCCACCAACCGGGTGCCACTTTGTACACCGGGCCACGGTGCCTAGTCTGTCCCAAGCCCACCTGTACCGGGTGCCACTTGGTAGACTACTAACACTACCTACAAACACCAGAAACTAGTTGCAACTCCTGGACAGAGATCATGTTGATTAATAAGTCGAGAGGGGCACTTAAGCATTCCAATGCGTGGTAGTAACTATTCATGGATCACAAACACAGAACTCAGTTCCTGAGGACGGCTGCAATGAGACAACCCACCATGTACTCCTACATGGCCTCTCACCACTACCTTTACCAAATCGTGTTCACACACTTAGCTCACACACAGTAGGACATGTTTACACACCTCCGATTCATCCCCGATGAATCAGACCTGACTCAACTCTAAGCAGTAGCAGGCATGACAAACAAGCATGAATGAGTAGGCACAACAGGGCTCAAACAACTCCTACTCATGCTAGTGGGTTTCATCTATTTACTGTGGCAATGACAGGTCATGCAGAGGATAAAGGGGTTCAGCTACCGCAGCAAGTAACAGTTGAATCGTTGTTATCCTAATGCAGTAAAAGAGAGCAGGAGCGAGAGAGTGGGATTGTATTGGAATGAACAAGGGGGTTTTGCTTGCCTGGCACTTCTGAAGATAGTATATCTCTTCATCGGTGTCAATGATCACAGCATCGGAACCACGTCTATCGAGAGGGGACAAGCACCGGCAAACAAGGAAGAACACAATCAATGCAATGCACAATATGATGCATGATCATGACATGGAAATATGCTGTTGATTGGGCTAATGCAACTAGCACCAAGGTTAAATGAAGTTGATTCAAACCCAAGGTTCAAATTCAAACTCCATATGTGAAGGTTTAAATGCCCTTTATATGATTTGTCCTAAACAGCAGCCATAAGTTGTTCTAACATGCATGAAAATGGTATAGATGGGTAGATTGGATTTTTCTGATCATTTTTCATATATAATTTATCTCATTCTGAGTTACGGTTGAATTTATATGAATTTTGGAAGTTTATAACATTTCCTGAGTTTGTTAATCCAGAAAATGGTTTACTGCGTCAGCACTGCGTCACTGTGATGTCAGCAGTCAACGGAGACGGTCCAGGTCAAACCTGACCTGTGGGACCCATATGTCAGTGTCTCAGACTGGTTTGTGTGGCTGACAGGTGGGACTGGTCAACGGCCACGTCAGCGGAGTCAATGCTGACGGGTGGGGTCGGGCAAAGTGTGACGGGGCCAGGTCAAACTGACCTGTGGGGCCCGTGGGTGTTAGTTTTATTTAAACAGGAACAAACCCGGGTTAATTAGGCAGTGGGGCCCGTCTGTAAGTGGCTCTAGGGTTAATTAGCAGTGTCATTAGTGGCTAATGATGGGCCAGGTCGACATCGCCGGAGTTCGGCCGGCGGCGACCAAAACCGACGACGGAGACGCTGCGGGAAGGCGCTACAGGCGACGGTTTCGAGCATGGATCGCGGCTATGAGTTGCTGGCAGTGCGGCACATCCTGCGGTGGCCGTGTGCTGTGCTGGGAGTGTGTGTAGCAGCGGCGGCGACGAGCCGGGCGGCCGCCGGAGTTCGGGCTCGACCGAAACCACGCCACAGAGCACAAGAGGAGCAGCAGTTGGGTGCTTTGAGCTCCTTGGGACGCACTGAGCGCGTTGGCGGGCTCATATGCAAGCAGCGACGGCTGTGGCCGCGACGGTGCCATGGCCGGCGGCGAGGGATTCTCGGGCAAGGTGGTGGGGGCTAGCTAGAGTGTGCAAACAGCAAAAAGATGAGATGGGGGAGATGCGGTAGCTCACAGGGAGCCCTGAGAGCGGTTCAGCGGGCTCGGGAACGCGTCGGAGATGGCGAATCGGCGCGTGCGGCTTCCGGCAACCGTGGAGGAAGAAGACAAAGCAGCCGGCGATGCAGGCCGTCCCCGCGCTCGGGGCCAGGGTGGGGCGGAGCGGCGGACGATGGCGGAGACCGTGGACAGCGTGGGAAGGCGAGGGGAGCTCGGTGGCCATGGCAAACGGCGTCGGCGACGACGAGCTCCACTCGGGTGTGCTCGGGAGAGGAAGCAGAGAAGAGGGAAGGGGTCGGGAGAGAGCAGAGAGCGACGGGAGAGGCAGAGGGGCCGCGGGGCATGTCCAGACGCATCGGGGGCGCCTCGGTGGCAAGCAGGAGGTGGCAAGGCTGGCGTCGGCGCTCGCCACCGAGCTGCTTCGGGGCGAGGGGGAGGAACACGACAGAGAGGAGGAGGGCTAGGCCGGCCACCTCAGATGGGCCGCACAGAGTAGGGCCTCTGGGCTGTAGGTAAGCGCCAGGTATCTCTCTCTCTCTCTCTCTTTTATTTCTGTTTTACTATTACTGACATTTGTTTTAATTTGGTTTTTGAACCAAACTAATTTCGTTGCTTCTGATAAATTTTGCAGGGACTAAAAAGGATTATTCCAAAGCCCCTCAACAAAAATCAGAATTATTGGAGAAATAAATTATTTATAGTATTTATTTGCTCCAATTCAAAATACAATATGTGTTAATTCAACAATCCAAAATGTCATGCAGAAATGTGCATCACCTCTGGTTGCTGTTTCCAGCATTTCCAAAAATGATGAACATTTTTAAGGCCATTTGGGTTCACTGAAAAAATATTTTAGTTGAACCTGATGGATTCCTTTTTATGCTAGGGTTTGAACATCCCCCATTTCAAGTTCATTTGAAATGTTAACATGATGCTCACATGAAGGGCTAGCCTACTGCATACCAGGACTAGGGATGTGACATGCATCACGCCAAAAGAAGGCCGAATGATCCTCAATGATATTCACTCGGGGACCTGTGGTCACCATGCGTCCTCTCGGACCATCGTGGCCAAAGCATACCGAGCCTAATTTTACTGGCCACGTGCCAATGAGATGGCAAAAGAAACAGTGCACAAGTGTGAAGGTTGGCAGTTTTACTCCAACATGTCCCATAAACCTGCATCAGCTCTAAAAACTATTCCATTCGTCTGGCCTTTTGCTGTCTGGCGATTGGACATGGTTGGACCTCTGAGGACTGGTCCCCATTGGGTGCCTTAGCTGTGAATCTGCTTTGCCTAAGTAATAAAAATCCTACCGAGTGGTGAGTCTGCCTTTCACTCCGAGGCTTAGCTGTAGTCCAGTACTCGCCTAAGTAATAAAAAATCCTACCAAGTGGTGAGTCTACCTCTCACTCGGGGGCTTAGCTGCAGTCCAGTGCTCGCCTAAGTAATAAAAAATCCTACCGAATGGTGAGTCTACCTCTTACTCGGAGGCTTAGCTGCAGTCCAGTACTCGCCTAAGTAATAAAAAATCCTACCGAGTGGGGAGTTTGCCTCTCACTCGGGGGCTTAGCTGCAGTCCGGTACTCGCCTAAGTTTAAAAAGTCCTACCAAACGGTATTGGTCGGCCATGACCCCCCTTCCTCCTG
>NC_041381.1:340470812-340647250 GCF_002162155.2 Triticum dicoccoides | reverse complement strand
GTCTAGTACTCGCCTAAGTTCGAAAAATCCTACCGAGTGGTGAGCAATCCTCCCACTCGGGGGCTTAGATGCAGTCCAGTACTCGCCTAAGTTTGAAAAATCCTACCGAGTGGTGAGCAATCCTCCCACTCGGAGGCTTAGCTGTAGTCCAGTACTCGCCTAGTTTGAAAAAAATCCTACCAAGTGGTGAGCAGCCCTCCCACTCGGGGGCTTAGCTGCAGTCCAGTACTCGCCTAAGTTTTAAAAACCCTCCCGAGTGGAAATTGATCTTCTCGCTCGGGGACTTAGCAAAGTGCGGGCCGGCCATGACCCCCACTCCAGAGTTGTACCATCAAGAAGAAGGACGAGATTGAGCGTGTCGCTGAGGCAAGCCACTTTCAGGAACGTCAAGACCATTGCTGAATACCTCGTTGACAAGCTGACCGGCCCCGCCGAATGGTGCGGGTCGACCACGACCCCCCCCCCCCGGGGGGGGGCTGCACCGTCAAGAAGAAGGACGAGATTGTGCGCACTGTCAAAGGCCCACCCAATGGCTGGCGCCAAGGCAGACGGCTGACAGGAACGTCAAGACCATTGCTGAGTGCCTTGCTGATGAGCTGATCAATGCTGCTCAAGGTTCGTCCAACTAGTCGACTGCTGATTCTTCTTCAGAAGCTGCATCAAGCAAACAGATACCAATCCGAGAGAAGAACGAATTTCACTCGAAGATAAATGCAACATATTCGAAGATAAATCCAAAGATTCCTAACCGCAGATTAAAGTACTCGGGTGTCGGGCCCGAAGGAGTTTTAACGATTACAAAATCACTCGGCATTCCGAGGCAAATAAAGGTGAAGCATAGTGTTTTTCAGTCACTCGGCGGGAGAAGGACTGGCCAGATTGCAAAAGCTGTCGAGGTGGATGTTGTCGGCAATACGAGTGGCTGCCTCGAGGAAGGTGTCCATGAAGGACTGGAGGGAGTGCTTCTTAGTATTCGCTACCATGAGGGCAGCCAGCTTGTCTTCCTTAGCCTCCTTGCAGTGCACTCGAACCAATGACAAGGCGATGTCAGTACCACAGCGAGCAGAGGTGTAACATCCCAAATTTTCAATTTGGAATGTTATGCATAGATCATCATTGCATATCATATTTTGTTGCATTGTTGGCTCGATCCTAGAAAATTCTACGCAACTCAAGGACCCACGGAGAGAGTTGGGAATTTCGTTATTTTCATATTTGAGTTTTCTCAAATTTTGAAAATATGATGATTTGATTTTACTTATTTTATCTTCAATTATTTCTACTACCAAAATTTCAGAGAGGGAATAAAATGACTTTCCCAAAATAAAGAAATAATGAAGATTTAATAAAAAAAATCAAATAAGATTTTATTTGGAGTTTTTCGCCTTTTTATTTGGATTTAGGATAAATGCGCGTTTTCCAAAATTGCATTTAGGCCCCAAATAAATGTTCGTCTTGTTCGGCTTGATTTTAGAAGCCGGGGAAAATTTATTTCGGGATTTTTGGAGTCTGTTTAATATTTCTTTCGTCTGATTTTCTGTGCGTAATTATTTTAAAAAAACGCGAACCACCTTACGGGCCGTACCCGAGCGGGACTCCGCCCGGGGGCAGCTTATAAAAGCCGCCGCCCGAGCGCCCCTAGCCCACCAGCCGCGCCCGCGCCCCAGCCCACCGCCGCCGCCAGCCCACCCCGCCGAAACCCTAACCCTAGCCCCGCGCCGCCGTCGCCGCCGCCAGCCGCCGCCGACCTCGCCAGACGCCGCCGCCGCCACCATCGATCCCGCCGCCCGAAGTTCGCCGTGCCTCGTAATCCGTGCCGCCGGTTTTTTTCAAAAAACAAATCGGTTTTTGTCGGTTTATTTATTTTAGTTTCGGTTTATTTTATTAGATCGGTTTTTTTCGGTTTAGGTTAAATAGCGAGCATTCGTTCGCCCGTTCGTTTTAACGAACGTGTTCGTCAGGTTAGATCTAGTTAACGAACGTTCGTTCGTTAAACTGTTCGTCGTTTTTCTTTTTCTCATATTTAATCCGCGATTTTTCTGATCGCGATTCCTGATCCGATTTTCGTTTTAGTATAACTTTTCGCTCGTTTATCGGAATCAGGCGATTCAAGCGCCTGGAGTTTCGTCTCGAAACCCTCTTTCCGAATAACCCACTTAAACAAGTTTTTGCTTCTGTAAAATTTGACTTAAATCCAGATTAGTAGAACGAAGTTGTTTTCTTTCGCCGTTTGACTTCCGTTGCTTCGTTTGTTTTGTTTCTTTTTGCAAACCGGAGTTCTTAAGTTGAACTTTCTGGTTAGATCTTCTATTTGAGTTTTACCTGTGCATTACATGAGTACTTATTGTATACTTGTTTGTTTGTATGCGATAGAATACCCGGAGTGCGCCGCCTGTTACTTCGAGTCTCTAGGTTTCGCGGATCATCAGCAAGGCAAGTAACACTTGATCATACCTTTTCTCATACCCAGTTTTTATGCATTATATCAATCCTCAAAACATTGCATGATTAGGATCTAATTAAATTGTGGGTTATGGGAAGTAGTTGAGGTAGTACCTATTACCGGTTTTATTTTCAAACCCTTGGGAGTTACTTCTACATTTGCTTTATGCCATGCTATGCTAGTAGACGTGGATTGGGTGAGTGTATCCATGACAAATGTGAGTTTGTTAATTAATGGTTTATTTAAGGTGGCAACTTAAACACACATCTGGGTGGATAGAGGCACCTGGTTTCTAGGACTTGCCTGTTTTTCTTCGGACCGCCACCCAGGCTCAAAGGGATCATGAGATTATTCAAACTAGAAACTTACGTGTGCATCCACAAGCCATTATGGGCTCTGGCATAGTTGATTAAGTCATGCGAACTCTTACGGGTAGACTAACAGATGTAGGGGAAAGTAGGTGTACCAGTCTACACTTTACATAAGGTGCGAGCGCTTTTGAAAGACTATGTCTCGGTCATCCGTTTCTCAAACATCATGTAGTGCGAGAAATCCGATGGAGGCGATCGAGTCTTGTGGGGAAAAGTGCGCAAACCTCTGCAGAGTGTATAAACTAATCATGGTTAGCCGTGTCCCCGGTTATGGACATCTTGAGTATCTAGTATTTGGTTATCATATGAATCTCGTCATGTTACTTCTAATTAATATTGTTGGGATATTAATGAGTACTTTTTAATTGGGATTGAGAATGCTGTCAACCATTCTCAATGTTTAACAACCACCATGATAGTTAAATAAATTTATTCCTTTGCAGTAGGGAAAAATTGGCTTTACGCAAAACTGTAACCATAGAGCTTTCCACCAGTGAAATATGCATGTAGTATAGCTTATTCCATTGTTATTCTCTATGTGTTACATTGCCAGCATATTCCATGTGCTGACCCGTTTTCAGGCTGCAACGTTTCATGTTGCAGACTTTTCAGACGATGAGTAAGGTGCTTAGGTCGTGGTTCTATACTCAGTGATGCCGTTGAAGTTGATGGACTCGCTTATTCTTCCAAGTCTTCCGCTGTTATCATATTTAGATGGCCTTAAGCCATATTTATTTCAATAAGTTCTCTCTTGAGACATTCGATGTAATAAGTGTGTGATTGCTACTCTGTTATAAATCCTCCAAGTACTGTGTGGTGTCAGCATTACTGATCCAGGGATGACACTGAGCACAGAGATAAGACTGTTTGAGGTCTGGTTGCTACAAAGATGGTATCAGAGCACACGCTGACTGTAGGACAAGGCCACTAAGCTAAAGCCCTAGATCACTACTCTTTCTTCTCATTTCTGACTCCTCATCTTTTCTATTCTTTAGGATGGCGGATGCAAGGAACAATTTCACACAACTAGATGAAGACTCACCTTTTGGATATCACTTGAAGGAAGTCACTAGATACCTGAACATAGGAGTACCAAGCTTCACCGGGACCTTCAATGCCACTTTACCCGAAGAGGAGCGCTGGATGATTCAAGTCTACATTCCAAGAAGGAAATTTGCACCAGTAACGGAGCCCATAGAGTTTACCTTTGATGCACCAACATGGAGCCTAGGAAAGAGCATGGCAGCTCACATCGCCTTGGGACGAATTGGAGAAGTTTACCACAAGGATCTCAAGAATACTATCTATCAGATTTGTGGGCGCCGAGATGAGCATTGGGAGATGATGAACACCAGGAAGGACAGATCAATCATAGCTTATATCCAGGAATTAAATCAACACATCCGACGCCAGGAGAATCAAATGTGCGTAGATATGGAAGGTCTGCAGAAGGCTATGACCAAGATCAAGGAGCTAGAAGAAGAACTCAAGGCTACACGTAAAGACTATATGGAAGAAATCGTCGCTCTAGTAAGACAGAACGGCGACCTTAAGGAGAAGATTGGAGTATTCATGGGAGGATCAGCACCTAGAGGAGAAGAGGATGAACCTACTTGTCCAGATAATTATATCATCATCGACGACACCGACTTGGATCCCGACGACAGCGATGATGACTATGTTGATGAAGCTGGAGCAGATATCATGGAATCTTCATCGGAGCAGTTTTTCTAGTTGACCACCATAACAGTAGTAGAATTTTCCCCCATTTAAATTAGTTTTAGTCCAAGCACTTTTGTAACGATGGTTAGACCGTTGTATGCCCTTGTTTGAATTGATTGGAGTGATATTGTGTGCTTTTGTCTCATGTGCATATGGGTAGTGTTATCTCACTAGACCTCATTCTATTCTTAACTCTCGTCTCTTCTATAAACCCTCATATGCCTCTGAGACGCGACCCCGAATTTGTTTTCCCGCCGGAGATCACTCAGTTGATTCAGCAGCAGAATGCCTTGATTGAAACATTGGTACAGAACCAAGGCAACAACAACAACAACAACAACCCACCACCACCACCTGTTGACCATCTGGCTCGTTTCTTAAGGCTGAATCCGCCGGTGTTTTCTAGTAGCACCAAGCCGATAGTAGCAGATGATTGGCTCCGTAAGATAGGGAGGGAGTTGACCACTGCAGGATGTACAGATGGGGAAAAAGTGAAGTTTGCCGCACATCAGCTTGAAGGACCCGCAGCAGCATGGTGGGAGAATTTTACAGCCACTTACCCTGTAGACACTGTCACATGGGATCAGTTTCAGCAAGCTTTCCGTACTACCCATGTTTCAGCAGGAGCTATGGCCATGAAGAAGCGTGAGTTTCGGAACTTACGCCAAGGAGGACGGACAGTTGGCCAGTATGTGGATGATTTCAGTAAGCTAGCACGTTATGCCCCAGATGACGTTGCTACGGATGCAGCCAAGCAGGAGAAGTTTCTAGAAGGACTGAATGATGAGCTGAGCATGCAGTTGATGGTAGCCACTTTCAATAACTACCAGGAGTTAGTAGATCGTGCTCTTATGATTGAAGGAAAGCAGCAGCAGATTGACAATCGTAAGAGGAAGTATGGACAGGGGAAGTACAATTCTGGAGCTCAGCAGAAGCTACGCTTTACCCCGAAGTCAGGAGGACAGTTTCAGCATACTCACGGAGGTGGTAGCTCGCACAATCATAATGGCACAAAGAATGGAAACGGGAATGTAGGAAGCAATGGACAAAACCGCACCAACCCGTCAACACCATCCAAGGTAGACCTGAGCCATATCACTTGTTATAAGTGCCGTAAGACGGGGCATTATGCAAATGAATGTCTAGAAGCCCAAAATGGTAATGGCAATGGAAGCTCAGGAAAGAAGCCAAATCCTTTCAACTGAGGACAAGTGAACCACGTTACCGTGGAGGAGGTTGAAGCTCAGCCAGACGCAGTAATAGGTAAGTTTTTGGTTAAGACATTTACTACATGTCAGGACCCCGACTCGATGTCACATCGATCTAGCCGGTAACACCTCATATCACTTTGCGGCCTCACGCACGGTATCCCCACGGGTGTCGCCTTACCTTTGCCCGGGACCTTTTGCGCATTTTGGCTCACGTATATGATAGTGTCGCTAGCATCCATATGATAAAGAGCCCGGGCTGACATGACTAGTCGTAAACCCAAAGTGGCACAGACTTACAGGGACAGGCATCCATGACCCAGCTTCGAACGTGTCGGTCATCAGCAAATGGGTCCGGGCTGTAGCACTGGGCTAGCAGGACTCCGGTAAACCGGGCTGTAGCGGGCTAACAGGACTCCGGTACTCAAAGCGTGACATTTCCCCGAAGGGACAGACACAGGAACGAAGAAGGACACATGCCAGCCAGCCTAAGTGTTCCAGAGCAGTAGCAAGCTACCATGGCTCAGCGGTAACACTAGGAGACATTTCCCGGTAAGAGAGGCTACTAAAGATAAACAACTAGATAGTCAGATCCCACACATACCAAGCATTTCAATCATACACACAATATGCTCGATATGTGCAAATACAACGAAGCATCACAACATGACTCTACGACACAAGTACTTATTCAATAGGCTCCGAGGAGCGAGATATTACAAACAGGGGTCTCATGACCCAACAATCAGAGCATACAAATCAAAGCACAAGCGGAAGCTATCATGTCTGAGTACAGACATCTATAAATGAAAAAGGCTGAGAAGCCTGACTATCTACCAGATCCTGCCGAGGGCACAAGATCGTAGCTGAGGTATCAAGCTAAACGTCGAAGTCCAAGCGGAACTACTAGTGAGACTGAAGTCTCTCTGCAAAAACATAAAATAGGCAAACGTGAGTACAAATGTACCCAGCAAGACTTACATCAGAACTATCTACATATGCATCATTATCAACAAAGGGGTGGTGGGGTTTAACTGCAGCAAGCCAGCTTTGACTCGGTGGCTATCCTAACTACGACTGCAAGTGAATCTTTTGAGGTGGCGCACACGAGTCCACATATTCACCATATCAATACACCACTATGGATCCGCTCCCGTCTCCCTACGAGAACGCCATCCATAGCACTCACGCTTATCTTGCGTATTTTAGAGTATCCACTTTCACTTGTCCATGAACTGATATAAGCAACCCAGAAGTCCTTTACCGCGGACACGGCTATTCGAATAGATGATGTTAACCCTGCAGGGGTGTACTTCTTCATACATGTTTCCACCACTTAGCGTCTGCACACGACATGTGCTCGGCAGACTTCAAGCGAAAGCCGACGTGGGTGTAGACCACGACCTACCTAAACACTCAAGTCTCTAGTCCAGGTTTATCGCCTATTCGGGTTCCATCCATGAGGAGATCCGGCCGGAGTTTCGCTCACAGCCCCAAACGATGTGAACAGGGTTCCCGAGATACCAAACGGGCATCCGGTACACCGTGCCACGTACCTACCGCATCACAGCCCACCCCTACGGTCAGCGCTGTCCACGGCCTCCAGTAAGCTACAAACACCAGAAACTACTTGCAACTCCTGGACAGAGGACTAGGGTGAATAAGAAGTCGAGCGGGGTCATATTTCAGGGCCCAATGTATGGTAGTAGCTGAATCATGGATCACAAACACAGAACTCAGTTCCTGAGGACGGCTTCAATGAGACAACCCACCATGTACTCCTACATGGCCTCTATACCAACACTGTCAGGACCCCGACTCGATGTCACATCGATCTAGCCGGTAACACCTCATATCACTTTGCGGCCTCACGCACGGTATCCCCACGGGTGTCGCCTTACCTTTGCCCGGGACCGTTTGCGCCTTTTGGCTCACGTATATGATAGTGTCGCTAGCATCCATATGATAAGGAGCCCGGGCTGACATGACTAGTCGTAAACCCAAAGTGGCACAGACTTACAGGGACAGGCATCCATGACCCAGCTTCGAACGTGTCGGTCATCAGCAAGTGGGTCCGGGCTGTAGCACTGGGCTAGCAGGACTCCGGTAAACCGGGCTGTAGCGGGCTAACAGGACTCCGGTACTCAAAGCGTGACATTTCCCCGAAGGGACAGACACAGGAACGAAGAAGGACACATGCCGGCCAGCCTATGTGTTCCAGAGCAGTAGCAAGCTACCATGGCTCAGCGGTAACACTAGGAGACATTTCCCGGTAAGAGAGGCTACTAAAGATAAACAACTAGATAGTCAGATCCCACACATACCAAGCATTTCAATCATACACACAATATGCTCGATATGTGCAAATACAACGAAGCATCACAACATGACTCTACGACACAAGTACTTTATTTAAGGCTCAGAGAGCCATACATAACATACACAAAGGTACGGGTCTCACGACCCAACATACAAGTCATACAGTCATACAAACCAGCAGCGGAAGTAACTTGTCTGAGTACAGACAACTAGTAAAATAAAAGAGGCTTGGAAAGCCTAGCTATACTACAAGGTCCTTCACAAGCTCAGGGTCACCACCTGGGTCTTTAGCCTACTCGTTGATGTCAACGTCTACATAGAACCCATCAGAAGGGGTTGCAGCGTCTTCTGTAAAAATGTAGATTATAGCAACATGAGTACAAAGGTACTCAGCAAGACTTACATTGGATCCTACATACATGCATATTATCAAGAAGGGTTGGTGGAGTTATTGCAGCAAGCCAGCTTTGACTCTTGGCTAGACTATCCTACGATACTCCAACTTGAAATGGTTTTGCGCACACGAGTCCACTACTCACCACTTCAATACACTACCGAGGATCCACCTCCGTCTTCCTACGGAAGAGCCATCCTCGGCACTCACTCTTATCTTGAGGCTTTTAGTAGTTTCCATTTACTTGTCTATGAACTGTATAGGCAACCAAGTAGTCCTTTACCGCGGACGCGGCTATTCGATTAGATCATGTTAACCCTGCAGGGGTGTACTTCTTCATACACGCTCTCACCACTTACCGTCGTTTACACGACATGTACTCGGCAACCTTCAAGCGGAAGCCCAACGTGGGTGTCGGCCACGACCTACCTAATCACCTAAGCCTCCAGTCCAGGTTTATCGCCTATTCAGGTTCCATCCGCAGGGAGTCCGGCCGAGGTTTCCCATACGGCCCCGAACGATGTGAACAGGGTTCCCGAGATACCTAACGGGTATTCGGTACACCCGGCCACGTACCTACCGCATCACAGCCCACCCCTACGGTCAGCGCTGTCCACGGCCTCCAGTAGGCTACAAACACCAGAAACTACTTGCAACTCCTGGACGGAGAACTAGGGTGAATAAGAAGCCGAGAGAGTCCATTGGTTTCGGGCCCAATGCATGGTAGTAGCTGATTCTTAAATCACACATACAGATCTCAGTGCTTAAGGTCGGCTTCAATGAAACAACCCACCATGTACTCCTACATGGCCTCTCATCGATACCTTTACCAAATCGTGTTCACCACACCACTCTCATTACCGACATAAACATTTCACTCTAGCCCATCACCCAGATGAACCAGACCTGACACGACTCTAAGCATAGCAGGCATAGCAAGGTAGGAACAACACATACATATGGCTCAAACAACTCCTACACATGCTAGTGGGTTTCATCTAGTTACTGTGGCAATGACAGGTCATGCAGAGGAAATGGGTTCAACTACCGTAGCACACAGCAGTTTGAAACGCGTTGTCTTAATGCAGTAAAAGAGAGCAGGAGCGAGAACATGGGATTGTATCGATATGATCAAATGGTTGGTTGCTTGCCTGATGGTTCGATGCACTGATACGGTTCTTCGTTAGGGTAATCACGGTACTCCTCGGAGGCAGAACCTGTCGCAAAGAACACCGATACACAACCATCACCAAACAATGTGCAACAATATGATGCATGCATGAAACATAGCAATATGAGTGTGTTGGGCTAATGCAACTAAAACCAGAAGGGTTTGAACAAATTTGAATCAAAGATTCAAATTTCAAACTCAAACATGGCCTTTTAAAGTGCTTTTCCTTGTTCTGCTTAAAACATCAATTTAACTTGTTTGATCATGCATGAAAATAGTACAGATGGATAGATTGGATTTTTCTGATCATTTTTCATATATAATTTGTCCAATTTGGAGTTACAGAATAAAAGTTATGAATTTTTGAAGTTTAAATAATATTCTGGAATTTCCTGATTTAATTTAAATCCAGAAATATAATTATTGCGCCAGCATGACGTCAGTGGTCAACTGCGGCTGGCTGGGGTCAAACCTGACGTGTGGGGGCCACACGTCAGTGACAGGGGGGGTTTAACAGGATTAAATTAATCCTAATTAGGGATTAGTGGCGCTGGGGCCCACTGTCAGTGTCAGGGGGGGTTGACTAACGGTAATTAGCACTAACTGACCACCTGGCCGATGGGGCCCACGCGTCAGTGACCCTGGGGGGTCAAACCCCAGGTCAGACAAGTCAAACCCGCCGGCGGTTAGTCGCCGGCGAGGTCCGCGGCGTACAGGGGCCTCGGGTTTCCTCTGTGGTGCTCCAAACGGCGTGCGGCTAGGTGCGTTGGATAGCTAGCTCAATGGCGCGTCGGACGGTGGCCGTGGCTGGGCCTGGGGTGGCCGGAGTCGACGGCGGCGAGCTCGGCTGCGGCCGCCGGGGCTCGGTCGTGCGCGGAAACGGGGTTGGAGCTCGAAGGCGAGCTAAGCGAGGCGCTAGGGATGCTCTACGGGGCCTTACGAACTTGTTTGACTCGCTGGGGTGACCAAATGGTCACCGGAGCTGCGTCGACGGCGAGCTTGGCGACGGCGGAGGTTCGGCCGTGGTGGGAACGAGGTTACGGCGCGGGAACGAGGGGAAAAAGAGGGGGAAACGGTGGCGGAGCTCACCGCGGTTGCAGTGGGCGTCGAAGCGGGCTCGGGGACGCGCTGGAGACGGCGAATCGACGGCGATGATCTCCGGTGGCCGAGGAGGGGAACGGCGACGTGGGCGGCGATGCAGGGCTTCCGGAGGGCCGTGGAGCGGTGGGGAGGAAGAGGGAGTCGAGGCGGAGCTCCTGAGCTAGTCGGGGGAGCGAGGGGGGGCCGGTGACGGCTGCTATGGCGAACGGCGGCGAGGGTGGTGTTCGGCCGTGAGAGAGAGAGAGGGAGCAGCACGGGAGAGAGGGGGGATAAGGCCAGGGGATCGGGGCGGCACCGAGAAGAAGCGCCGCGGCGTCGCGCTGGCGGGGGAGGCAGGCAGACGAGCTGGTGGCGTGGCGCTCCGGCCGTGCGCGCGCGCCGGCCACACGCCTGGCCGACTGGCGCCAGGAGGACGACGGCGGTGGTGGGCTGGGCTGGCTTGCTGGGCCGGCCAGCTGGCTGGGCCGCACAGGGAGGAGCCCAGGTAAGCTCCTCCTGTTATTTATTTTTCTGTTTTCTAATTTCTGACATTTGTTTTGATTTAAATAATATATTAAATCATTTATTTAACTTATGCCAATTTTTGCAGGAGCTAGATATATTATTCCAGAGCTCCTCTATAATTGGCATAATATTTGGACATATATTAATATATTTCCAATGCAAATATTTATGCATTAATTCCAAATGCCCAAAATAAATACCTATGAGCTCTTAAAAATATTGGTTTGATTTTTATCTCTGTCCAATATTTTCAGAGAACAACATGAGCATTTTCTTGGACCCTTTTGGAGAAATTTTTATTTGGATCATTTTCAGGAATGATTCTGAGGGTTTCACAATCCCCATTTCAAGTTAAATGGAAATTTTAAACATGATGCACACACTCTGATGCATGGCTAACTAGGATGTGACAACTCACCCCCACTCAAAAGAATCTCATCCCGAGATTTGGGTTCCTCCGGGAAGAAGGCGGGATACTCAAGTCGAAGACGATCCTCCCTTTCCCAAGTTGCTTCATCCTCAGAATGGTGCGACCATTGAACTTTGAGAAACTTGATATTATGACGTCGGGTGGTACGTTCGGCCTGATCGAGGATTCGAATGGGGTACTCTCGATACGTAAGATTATCTTGGAGATCAAGCGTTTCATGGTCCGCTCCGCGGATAGGATCCGAGAAGCAACGCCTGAGTTGAGAAACGTGGAAGACATCGTGGACTCTGGAGAGGTGCGGAGGTAGTTCCAACTGGTAGGCAACTTCTCCTCGTTTGGCGAGAATGCGAAAAGGTCCAATGTAACGAGGAGCCAATTTGCCTTTGATACCGAAACGATGGGTTCCCTTCAGAGGGGTCACCCGAAGATAAGCCTTCTCATCAACCTCGAAAGTCATAGCCTTATGTTTTCGGTCATATTGACTCTTTTGACGAGATTGGGCTGTTTTCAACTTTTCACGAACGATACGAACTTGTTCTTCTGCTTCTTGAATCATATCCGGGCCAAAGAATTGTCTTTCCCCGGTCTCTGACCAGTTAAGGGGTGTTCGACACCGTCGTCCATAGAGAACTTCAAAAAGGGCTTTACCCAAGCTAGATTGATAGCTGTTGTTGTAAGCGAATTCGGCAAATGGAAGGCACTTCTCCCAGTCCATTCCGAATGAGATAACAAAGGCTCGAAGCATGTCTTCTAGAATTTGGTTGACGCATTCCACTTGACCACTCGACTGAGGGTGGAAAGCGGTGCTAAAGGAGAGACGAGTCCCCATAGCATTTTGGAAACTTTCCCAAAATCGAGAGGTGAAAAGACTTCCTCGATCCGAGTTAATTTCCAAAGGAACACCATGGAGGGACACTATTCGGGAGACGTATAAGTCTGCCAGCTGGCTAGCGGTTATACTCTCACGAACAGGTAAGAAACGGGCTACTTTGGAAAGACGATCGACCACGACGAAAATAGCATTATTCCCTCTCTTGGTCCTGGGAAAACCGGTAATGAAATCCATACCAATTTTATCCCATTTCCATTCAGGAATAGCTAAGGGTTGAAGGGTGCCAGCAGGCCGTTGATGCTCTGCTTTTACACGATGACAGACGTCGCAATTTGCAATAAACTGAGCAATTTCTCTCTTCATCCTAGTCCACCAGAACCTCTGGCGTAGGTCCTGATACATCTTAGTACTACCGGGATGAATGGTGAGAGGAGATTCATGAGCTTCCTTAAGGATTAATCGCCTCAGGTTTCGCACTTTGGGAACCACTAGTCGATCCCCGAAGTATACGACCCCTTGATCATTAATGGAGAAGCAATTCGCAATTCCTTTCTGAATGTTTCTCTTGATGCGGGAGATTCCCGGATCTACCTTCTGTGCTTTGATAATTTGATCCGTAAGGGTAGGTTTTGCTACCAAGGTGGAAAGAAAACCTTGAGGTACAATGTGAAGGTTAAGCTTCCGAAATTCCTCATGGAGAAGCGGTTGACTTTGTTGTAACATCAAATTGTTACAATAAGATTTACGACTTAGCGCATCAGCCATGACGTTGGCTTTCCCTGGGGTGTAGGTTATTCCTAAATCGAAGTCTGTGATCAATTCAACCCAACGTCTTTGCCTGAGATTCAGATCCGGTTGGGTGAAAATGTACTTCAGACTTTGGTGATCAGTGAATATTTCGCAACGATTACCGAGGAGGTAATGTCGCCAGGTCTTAAGTGCATAGACTACGGCTGCAAGCTCTAGATCATGAGTAGGATAATTCTCCTCATGTGGGTGCAATTGCCGTGAAGCATAAGCAATTACGTGTCGATCTTGCATGAGAATGCAACCTAGTCCTTGTCGCGAGGCGTCGCAGTAGATAACAAAGTCTTTGGAGAAGTCTGGCGGTACCAGTACGGGAGCAGAAGTCAGGCGTCTTTTCAGTTCTTGAAAGCTGTGCTCACATTATGGAGTCCATTCGAACTTCTTATCTTTCTTGAGGAGTTCGGTTAGAGGTTTGGCAACTTTGGAGAAGTTCTCGAAAAAGCGACGACAATAGCTCGCTAGGCCCAGAAAACTCTGAACTTGCTTGACCGATTCAGGTGGAGTCCAATTAAGGACGGCTTGAACTTGCTCAGGGTTAACAGCAATACCTTTACCGGATATTACATGACCCAGATAGGTCACTTCTGACAACCAGAATTCACATTTAGAAAATTTGGCATAAAGGCGATGCTCTCGAAGTTTCTTCAGCACTAGCCGTAGATGTTCGGCATGTTCTTCCTCGTTCTTGGAGTAGATGAGTATATCATCGAGGTAAACCACGACGAATTTATCCAAATACTCCATGAAGATTGAGTTCATTAACCGAGAAAAGGTGGCTGGAGCGTTGGTTAAACCGAAGGACATGACGGTGTACTCGTATTGGCCATAACGAGTAACAAAGGCCGTTTTAGGAATGTCCCCGTTTCTGATTTTGATTTGATGGTAGCCCAACCTCAAATCCATCTTGGAGAAGACTGAGGATCCAGCGAGCTGATCATACAGGTCGTTGATCCTGGGAAGCGGATATTTGTTCTTGATTGTGACCAAATTGACAGGTCGGTAATCTACAACCATCCGGTCCGTACCATCCTTCTTCTTGACGAATAGGACGGGGCAAGCCCACGGAGATGAACTAGGGCGGATGAACCCTTTTTCAAGGACTCATCGAGTTGTTTCTTAAGCTCGGCTAGTTCTAGGGGTGCCATCTTATAAGGTCTTCTAGCAATCGGAACGGTTCCTGGAATGAGGTCTATTACGAACTCAACATCCCTGTCAGGTGGAACACCTGGCAATTCCTCTGGAAAGACATCCGGGAAGTCACGGACTACCGGAATGTCCTCAAGGTCTGGCAAAGGGCTGGCATTAAGAGAATATAATTGTCGCTTGGCTATTCGGGTCAAGACATTGACTATCTTCCCCGAAGGATGGGTGAGTTGAACAGTCCTAGAGAAGCAATCAATTTGGGCATGATGAGCTGACATCCAGTCCATACCCAGAATGATATTAATATCTGAAGATTTAAGGGCTATCAAAGACGCGAGGAAAACAAGTCTATCGACTTGGATTTCATTTCCATAACTTACCCTAGAGGTCTGCCATCTAGAACCAGGGGTAGAAATTTCCATAGTGGATGGCATGTCACAGAATGCAACGTTATGCAAACGAGCATAATTTTCGGATATAAAAGAATGAGAGGCTCCTGTATCGAAAAGAACAGATGCCGGGTGGCAATTAACAAGAAGCGTACCGAGAACGACGTTGGGATCCTCTTGAGCTTCTTCGGCAGAGATACAGTTAACATGGCCACGTGAAGCGGTGACCGGCTTGGCGTGGAATATTTTTCCTGTCGGCTTGCCACGGCCAACAGCTTTAGCAGACTGGTTGGGGTTGGTCTGGGGACACTCACGCATATAGTGACCAGATTCCCCACACTTGAAACAAGTCACGGAACTGGTACGTGGAGGAGCATTGTTAGTTGGACCCCCATAGGGCTTGGCTGGAGCAGACTGTTGAACAGGGCGAGGCGCCTGGAAAGATGGCCTCGGTGTGAACCTGGGTGGCAGGGCGGTGTTGGGCACCCACACGCGGCGCTTCTGAGGACCAGCACCGGATGAGGAACCCATGTCACGGCCATGCTTGCGTGTTGCGTCATAGTCAGTCTGACCAGTTTCAGCACTGATGGCTTTGTTGACAAGTTTCTGAAAAGATGTGCACTCATGCAGACGGAGGTCGCGGCGAAGCTCAGGACTAAGGCCCTTACGGAACCTTGCTTGCTTCTTGGCATCAGTAGACACTTCCTCAGTTGCATATCGTGCGAGATTACCAAACTCCCTGCTGTAAGCATCCACAGAAAGTCGGCCTTGGGTGAAACTGCAGAATTCCTCACGTTTACGGTCCATGAGACCCTCCGGAATGTGATGTTCACGGAAAGCCTCGCTGAATTCAGCCCAAGTAGTGACATGGCCCGCTGGGCGCATAGCTCCATAATTCTCCCACCATAGACTGGCGGGGCCTTCAAGATGATATGCAGCAAATGTGACCTTGTCAGCCTCCGCTACCAGCGCAGAACGCAGTTTGTGAGCGATACTGCGAAGCCAGTCATCAGCGTCGAGAGGCTCGACGGAGTGGTGGAACGTGGGTGGATGTAATTTGATAAAATCACTGAGTGACACCACGTTAATCCTCTGAGGGTGTGCTGTGTTCTGTTCAATACGCTCCAACAAACGGTTGGTCTCCCGCTTGTTTCTCTCAGCTTCCATCATAACCTCGGCTAGGGAAGGAGGATGAGGCAGATTTTCATTCCTGCCTTCACTGCCTTCGGCCTGCTCTTGAGAAGCAGGGTTAGCGCGCGTGTTGACCATCCTAGGTAAACAAGACAATGATTTAGTCAGAATGATAAAATTCCGACATAGGATACAGAATGTAAGGAATAACTCGAAATGCAAGATGATCATCCGTATGACATGGTAAAAACAGAACTGCTTCTTTTATTCCATCGTCATACACACCATACAGGGTTTAGTACAAGACCAAACATAGTACTATTACAGTGACAAAAGGATTACATCTCATCGGAGGCATCCCAAGCTCCTATACATTATTTTTCTACACCTCCGGAAAGAGTACAAACTAGGTCATATCCCACGAGTCACGCAGGACGATAGACGACACAGCTAGTGCGAACTAGTGATACTATCACTAACTCAGACCAATCCATAGTAGTCCTCGTAGAAGTCACCTCCATAGCCTGGAAGCTCAACATGATCATCCGGAAACAGACGATCTCGCGGAGCTTGTGGACCATAGGGGCTAGGATGAGGTCTTGGACCAACAGACGGTGGCCTGCGGGGACCGCGAGGTGGGGTGATGCCTCCTACATCACGCCAAACCATCACGTCTGGCAGAGCAGATCTCACAGGATAGAGATCGCGCATATCTGAATATCCAGCTTGCACCGCCGGTGCGAACCGAGTCAAAGTAGCCCAGTGGTCAGCACGGGTATTGAAGAGCTCTAACCTTAAGGCCCGATTTTCACGGTCCTTATCCTCGAGCATCTCAGTAGTGGTGCGAGTCCGTGAATCCTCCTGAGTGGGGTCAGCATAGATAGCCTGGAGATACCCTTGTGCTCCCGGAAGTGATCCTGGCATATACCGGAAATCAGAGTCCCGAAATAGACCAGATCTGACTCGCATAATGGTCATCATAGAGTAGGCGGCGTCCTGCACAGCCATCTCAATAGTAACCCCGAGTCCATAGGAGCAGTGAAGGGGCTCGGTGGATCCAGGATAAGATGGAAATATCCGGACAGTGCAGAGATACTGGCTTTGATTGAAGTCCCGAAATTGCTCCTCGACCGTGTACTCAGGATACCAACGGTATCCAGCCTCAGTCATTACCCTGACCAACTTGGCGGTATGGCCGGGTACATCTAGGCATCGAGTCAGGCGAACCACTTGATTGAGGTCGCGAGTGGCCATCTGAAAGCACAATCATAATGCAAGGGCATTAGAATTTCTAGCAAAATTTCGGCAGCATAACAGCTGTAAATGATCAAGAAGGATTTTGAGACATTTGACAAAGGATTTCGTACACACTCAACATCATCATATCAAAGTTCTGAATCCATTCTAACAACATAATGTGGTAGTAGAACTGAACTAGGCTTGTATCCATCAAACTTATAAGGTACTACTGATTAGTAACACGTGATCCTGATAGAGAGAACAGATCCTAATTCCTTAACCCCCGGTGGAAGAATGGACTGACTCAGATCAGAATGTCATAAGATAAAGGAGTAAAAAGAGCCTTACGTTCCAACCCACAAACAATTCCCCTACATATAACTAAAGAATTTCTAGACTCAACATCGACCAGTTTGGCTTGGAGAACCTACAGGCAGTCCGGCTCTGATGCCAACGCTGTCAGGACCCCGACTCGATGTCACATCGATCTAGCCGGTAACACCTCATATCACTTTGCGGCCTCACGCACGGTATCCCCACAGGTGTCGCCTTACCTTTGCCCGGGACCGTTTGCGCCTTTTGGCTCACGTATATGATAGTGTCGCTAGCATCCATATGATAAGGAGCCCGGGCTGACATGACTAGTCGTAAACCCAAAGTGGCACAGACTTACAGGGACAGGCATCCATGACCCAGCTTCGAACGTGTCGGTCATCAGCAAGTGGGTCCGGGCTGTAGCACTGGGCTAGCAGGACTCCGGTAAACCGGGCTGTAGCGGGCTAACAGGACTCCGGTACTCAAAGCGTGACATTTCCCCGAAGGGACAGACACAGGAACGAAGAAGGACACATGCCTGCCAGCCTAAGTGTTCCAGAGCAGTAGCAAGCTACCATGGCTCAGCGGTAACACTAGGAGACATTTCCCGGTAAGAGAGGCTACTAAAGATAAACAACTAGATAGTCAGATCCCACACATACCAAGCATTTCAATCATACACACAACATGCTCGATATGTGCAAATACAACGAAGCATCACAACATGACTCTACGACACAAGTACTTTATTTAAGGCTCAGAGAGCCATACATAACATACACAAGGTACGGGTCACACGACCCAACATACAAGTCATACAGTCATACAAACCAACAGCGGAAGTAACTTGTCTGAGTACAGACAACTAGTAAAATAAAAGAGGCTTGGAAAGCCTAGCTATACTACGTGGTCCTTCACAAGCTCAGGGTCACCACCTGGGTCTTTAGCCTACTCGTTGATGTCAACGTCTACATAGAACCCATCAGAAGGGGTTGCAGCGTCTTCTGTAAAAATGTAGATTATAGCAACATGAGTACAAAGGTACTCAGCAAGACTTACATCAGATCCTACATACATGCATATTATCAAGAAGGGTTGGTGGAGTTATTGCAGCAAGCCAGCTTTGACTCTTGGCTAGACTATCCTACGATACTCCAACTTGAAATGGTTTTGCGCACACGAGTCCACTACTCACCACTTCAATACACTACCGAGGATCCACCTCCGTCTTCCTACGGAAGAGCCATCCTCGGCACTCACTCTTATCTTGAGGCTTTTAGTAGTTTCCATTTACTTGTCTATGAACTGTATAGGCAACCAAGTAGTCCTTTACCGCGGACGCGGCTATTCGAATAGATCATGTTAACCCTGCAGGGGTGTACTTCTTCATACACGCTCTCACCACTTACCGTCGTTTACACGACATGTACTCGGCAACCTTCAAGCGGAAGCCCAACGTGGGTGTCGGCCACGACCTACCTAATCACCTAAGCCTCCAGTCCAGGTTTATCGCCTATTCTGGTTCCATCCGCAGGGAGTCCGGCCGAGGTTTCCCATATGGCCCCGAACGATGTGAACAGGGTTCCCGAGATACCTAACGGGTATTCGGTACACCCGGCCACGTACCTACCGCATCACACCCCACCCCTACGGTCAGCGCTGTCCATGGCCTCCAGTAGGCTACAAACACCAGAAACTACTTGCAACTCCTGGACGGAGAACTAGGGTGAATAAGAAGCCGAGAGGGTCCATTGGTTTCGGGCCCAATGCATGGTAGTAGCTGATTCTTAAATCACACATACAGATCTCAGTGCTTAAGGTCGGCTTCAATGAAACAACCCACCATGTACTCCTACATGGCCTCTCATCGATACCTTTACCAAATCGTGTTCACCACACCACTCTCATTACCGACATAAACATTTCACTCTAGCCCATCACCCAGATGAACCAGACCTGACACGACTCTAAGCATAGCAGGCATAGCAAGGTAGGAACAACACATACATATGGCTCAAACAACTCCTACACATGCTAGTGGGTTTCATCTAGTTACTGTGGCAATGACAGGTCATGCAGAGGAAATGGGTTCAACTACCGTAGCACACAGCAGTTTGAAACGCGTTGTCTTAATGCAGTAAAAGAGAGCAGGAGCGAGAACATGGGATTGTATCGATATGATCAAATGGTTGGTTGCTTGCCTGATGGTTCGATGCACTGATACGGTTCTTCGTTAGGATAATCACGGTACTCCTCGGAGGCAGAACCTGTCGCAAAGAACACCGATACACAACCATCACCAAACAATGTGCAACAATATGATGCATGCATGAAACAAAGCAATATGAGTGTGTTGGGCTAATGCAACTAAAACCAGAAGGGTTTGAACAAATTTGAATCAAAGATTCAAATTTCAAACTCAAACATGGCCTTTTAAAGTGCTTTTCCTTGTTCTGCTTAAAACATCAATTTAACTTGTTTGATCATGCATGAAAATAGTACAGATGGATAGATTGGATTTTTCTGATCATTTTTCATATATAATTTGTCCAATTTGGAGTTACAGAATAAAAGTTATGAATTTTTGAAGTTTAAATAATATTCTGGAATTTCCTGATTTAATTTAAATCCAGAAATATAATTATTGCGCCACATGACGTCAGCATGACGTCAGTGGTCAACTGCGGCTGGCTGGGGTCAAACCTGACGTGTGGGGGCCACACGTCAGTGACAGGGGGGGTTTAACAGGATTAAATTAATCCTAATTAGGGATTAGTGGCGCTGGGGCCCACTGTCAGTGTCAGGGGGGGTTGACTAACGGTAATTAGCACTAACTGACCACCTGGCCGATGGGGCCCACGCGTCAGTGACCCTGGGGGGGTCAAACCCCAGGTCAGACAAGTCAAACCCGCCGGCGGTTAGTCGCCGGCGAGGTCCGCGGCGTACAGGGGCCTCGGGTTTCCTCTGTGGTGCTCCAAACGGCGTGCGGCTAGGTGCGTTGGATAGCTAGCTTGATGGCGCGTCGGACAGTGGCCGTGGCTGGGCCTGGGGTGGCCGGAGTCGACGGCGGCGAGCTCGGCTGCGGCCGCCGGGGTTCGGTCGTGCGCGGAAATGGGGTTGCAGCTCGAAGGCGAGCTAAGCGAGGCGCTAGGGATGCTCTACGGGGCCTTACGAACTTGTTGGACTCGCCGGGGTGACCAAATGGTCACCGGAGCTGCGTCGACGGCGAGCTCGGCGACGGCGGAGGTTCGGCCGTGGTGGGAACGAGGTTACGGTGCGGGAACGAGGGGAAAAAGAGGGGGAAACGGTGGCGGAGCTCACCGCGGTTGCAGTGGGCGTCGAAGCGGGCTCGGGGACGCGCTGGAGACGGCGAATCGACGGCGATGATCTCCGGTGGCCGAGGAGGGGAACGGCGACGTGGGCGGCGATGCAGGGCTTCCAGAGGGCCGTGGAGCGGTGGGGAGGAAGAGGGAGTCGAGGCGGAGCTCCTGAGCTAGTCGGGGGAGCGAGGGGTGGCCGGTGACGGCTGCTATGGCGAACGGCGGCGAGGGTGGTGTTCGGCCGTGAGAGAGAGAGAGAGGGAGCAGCACGGGAGAGAGGGGGGATAAGGCCAGGGGATCGGGGCGGCACCGAGAAGAAGCGCCGCGGCGTCGCGCTGGCGGGGGAGGCAGGCAGACGAGCTGGTGGCGTGGCGCTCCGGCCGTGCGCGCGCGCCGGCCACACGCCTGGCCGACTGGTGCCAGGAGGACGACGGTGGTGGTGGGCTGGGCTGGCTTGCTGGGCCGGCTAGCTGGCTGGGCCGCACAGGGAGGAGCCCAGGTAAGCTCCTCCTGTTATTTATTTTTCTGTTTTCTAATTTCTGACATTTGTTTTGATTTAAATAATATATTAAATCATTTATTTAACTTATGCCAATTTTTGCAGGAGCTAGATATATTATTCCAGAGCTCCTCTATAATTGGCATAATATTTGGACATATATTAATATATATAATTAATATATTTCCAATGCAAATATTTATGCATTAATTCCAAATGCCCAAAATAAATACCTATGAGCTCTTAAAAATATTGGTTTGATTTTTATCTCTGTCCAATATTTTCAGAGAGCAACATGAGCATTTTCTTGGACCCTTTTGGAGAAATTTTTATTTGGATCATTTTCAGGAATGATTCTGAGGGTTTCACAATCCCCATTTCAAGTTAAATGGAAATTTTAAACATGATGCACACACTCTGATGCATGGCTAACTAGGATGTGACACTACAGTTCTTCTTTTTGACACTGGTGCATCGCATTCATACATATCAAGGGGATTTGTGGATAGGTTTAGCCTGCCCACTAGGACTCTTAAGACACCCATGCTAGTAAGTTCACCGGGAGCTGAGTTTAGGGCCAGTCAAGGATGTTTTCAGGTGCCATTAAGTATAGGACGGCATGTTTTCCCAACGGATTTAATTATACTGGAATCCCAAGGTTTGGATGTAATTCTTGGTATGGATTGGCTGTCGATGTATGGAGGAAACATCAATTGCGCCAGTAAGACAATTTTGCTTACGACACCAGAAGGAAGAAGAATCAAGTATGTATCACGGCATGAGCCGAGGAGGGCACATGTAAATTACTTATCAGGAGTTGTGCAGGAGGAAGTACCAGTGGTAAGGGATTTCTCCGATGTATTTCCAGAAGATTTGCCAGGCATGCCACCGGATAGAGACATTGAGTTCCTAATTGAACTACTGCCAGGCACTGGGCCGATATCCAAGAGACCGTACAGGATGGCAGCCCAAGATTTGGAGGAAATTAAGAAGCAGATTAAGGAGTTGTTGGACAAAGGTTTTATTCACCCAAGTTCTTCGCCTTGGGGATCGCCAGTACTTCTAGTGGAGAAGAAGGATGGATCGTTAAGAATGGTTGTTGATTATCGCGGATAGAATGAAGTAACAATCAAGAACAAGTACCCACTACCGATGATCAAAGATCTGTTTGATCGGTTGCAAGGAGCTAAGGTGTTTTCCAAGATCGATTTGCGATTAGGGTACCACCAGTTGAAGATTCGTGAGCAGGATATACCTAAGACGGCTTTTACCACCAGGTACGGGCTGTATGAGTATACTGTTATGTCATTTGGTCTGACTAACGCCCCAGCCTATTTTATGAACATGATGAACAAGGTGTTTATGGAGTTTTTGGATAAGTTCGTCATGGTGTTCATTGATGATATTTTGGTTTACTCAAAGAATGAAGAGGAACATAAGGAACATTTGCGATTGGTACTGGAGAAGCTCAGAGGACATCAGTTATATGCCAAGTTCAACAAATGTGAGTTTTGGTTGATGAAGTTGGATTTCTTGGACATGTTATATCCGGAGAAGGTATAGCAGTAGACCCCACTAAAGTTGCCACTGTGACAAACTGGGAAGCACCAACAACAGTTGGAGAGATCAGAAGTTTCCTTGGACTCGCAAGATACTATCGGAGATTTATTGAGAATTTCTCGAAGATTGCAAAGCCTATGACAGAATTATTGAAGAAGGATACCAAGTTCATATGGACTGAGGAGTGTGAGGGTAGTTTCCAAGAGTTGAAGAAACGTTTGGTTACCTCACCAATGTTAATTCTGCCAGATCATACCAAGATTTATGAAGTGTATTGCGATGCTTCATGTCGAGGACTTGGAGCAGTACTTATGCAGGAGGGAAGAGTTGTTTCGTATGCTTCACGACAGCTTAAGCCGCATGAGTTGAATTATGCTACTCATGATTTGGAGTTAGCAGTCGTAGTGCACGCACTGAAAACGTGGAGACATTTTCTCATTGGAAACCATTGTGAGGTGTATACGGATCACAAGAGTTTGAAGTACATTTTCACGCAGAAGGAATTAAACCTCAGACAAAGGAGATGGTTGGAGCTCATCAAGGATTATGATATGAGATTGCATTACCATCCCGGAGAGGCTAACCTTGTAGCAGACGCATTGAGCCGTAAGAGTCATGTCAATACACTAATGACGGGGGAAATGCCCAAGGAGTTAGCCGAGGATCTTCATGAGCTATGTTTGGAAATAGTTCTGAGAGGCTATGTAGCAGCATTGGAGATTCAGTCTAATTTGATGGATAAAATCAGGGAAGCCCAAAAGACAGATAAGGAAGTTGCTTCTATAAAGGAGAAAATGAGCGAAGGGAAGGCTAAGGGATTTCGTGAGGATGAGCACGATACCCTACGGTTTGAAGACCGTGTTTATGTGCCCAATGACCCGGGGATCAGGAAGTTGATTCTGCAAGAGGCACATGATTCACCATATTCAATTCACCCAGGAAATACCAAGATGTATTTGGATTTGAAGAATACTTTCTGGTGGACCAGAATGAAGAAGGATATAGCAGAATATGTAGCAGTCTGTGATGTATGTCAGAGGGTGAAGGCAGAACATCAGAAGTCGGCAGGATTGTTACAACCATTGCCTATACCCGAATGGAAGTGGGATAAACTAGGCATGTATTTCATCACGGGATTGCCCAGGACTCGTTCAGGCTATGACTCGATTTGGGTTGTAGTCGATCGTTTGACGAAGGTAGCTCATTTCATTCCAGTAAAGACTACCTACAGCAGTGCCAAGTTGACTAAGATATACATGACAAGGATTGTATGTCTACATGTAGTTCCGAGGAGTATCATATCAGATAGAGGAACCCAATTCACCTCAAAGTTCTGGAAGCAGTTGCACGAAACATTGGGAACCAGGCTAGAGTTTAGCACAACTTTCCATCCACAGACAGATGGACAGACCGAGAGAGTCAATCAGATTTTGAAGGATATGCTTAGAGCTTGTGCCTTGGATTATGGATCAAGTTGGGATGACAACTTGCCATACGCGGAGTTTTCTTACAACAACAATTATCAATCCAGTTTGAAAATGGCCCCTTTCAAAGCCTTGTACGGAAGGAGGTGCAGGACCCCGTTGTTGTGGGATGAAGTTGGAGATCGCCAGTTGTTTGGACCGGATTTGATTAAGGAGTCTGAACGGAAAGTAAAGTTAATTCGCGATAGGCTCAAGGTAGCCCAGTCAAGGCAGAAGAGCTATGCAGATTCAAAATGCAAGGAGACAGAATACGAAGTCGGAGACAGGATTTATCTTCGAGTATCTCCACTTCGAGGAGTAAAGCATTTTGGAGTTAGAGGAAAGTTAGCACCACGTTTTGTGGGGCCATACAAAGTTTTGGAACGCATGGGAGAAGTAGCGTACAAGTTGGAATTACCCGAGGGATTGTCAGGTGTTCACGATGTGTTCCATGTTTCTCAGTTGAAGAAGTGTCACGCAGAGATGGTGGATATACCCCTAAGAGATACTGTCCCACTGGAAGCGATTCAGTTGAATGACGATTTGACCTACAAGGAGAAACCAGTCAGGATTCTCGAGTTTGGCAGTCGAGTTACCCGCAGTAAGGTTATCAAGTTTTGCAAAGTTTAGTGGAGCCACCACACTGAGGAAGAAGCCACCTGGGAGCGAGAGGAGGATCTGCTCAAGCCCCACCCTCACCTATTTGCTAGCCAACCCGAATCTCGAGGGCGAGATTCATCTTAAGGGGGTAGGTTTGTAACATCCCAAATTTTCAATTTGGAATGTTATGCATAGATCATCATTGCATATCATATTTTGTTGCATTGTTGGCTCGATCCTAGAAATATCTAAGCAACTCAAGGACCCACGAAGAGAGTTGGGAATTTCGTTATTTTCATATTTGAGTTATCTCAAATTTTGAAAATAGGATCATTTGATTTTATTTATTTTATCTTCAATTATTTCTACTACCAAAATTTCAAAGAGGGAATAAAATGACTTTCCCAAAATAAAGAAATAATGAAGATTTAATAGAAAAATCAAATAAGATTTTATTTGGAGTTTTTCGCCTTTTTATTTGGATTTAGGAAAAATGCGCGTTTTCCAAAATTGCATTTAGGCCCCAAATAAATGTTCATCTTGTCCGGCTTGATTTTAGAAGCCGGGGAAATTTTATTTCGGGATTTTTGGAGTCCGTTTATTATTTCTTTCGTTTGATTTTCTGCGCGTAATTATTTTTAAAAAAACGCGAACCGCCTTACGGGCCATACCCGAGCGGGACTCCACCCGGGGGCAGGTTATAAAAGCCGCCGCCCGAGCGCCCCCAGCCCACCAGCCGCGCCCGCGCCCCAGCCCACCGCCGCCGACGGCCCACCCCGCCGAAACCCTAACCCTAGCCCCGCGCCGCCGCCGCCGTCGATCCCACCGCCCGAGGTTCGCCGCGCCTCGTAATCCGTGCCGCCGGTTTTTTTCAAAAAACCGATCGGTTTTCTTTGGTTTGGTCGGTTTATTTTTTTTTGTTTCGATTTATTTTATTAGATTGTATTTTTTCAGTTTAGGTTAAATAGCGAGCGTTCGTTCGCCCGTTCGTTTTAACGAACGTGTTCGTCAGGTTAGATCTAGTTAACGAACGTTTGTTTGTTAAACTGTTCGTCGTTTTTCTTTTTCTCGGATTTAATCCGCGATTTTTCTGATCGCGATTCCTGATCCAATTTTTGTTTTAGTATAACTTTTCGCTCGTTTATCGGAATCAGGCGATTCAAGCGCCTGGAGTTTCGTCTTGAAACCCTCTTTCCGAATAACCCACTTAAACAAGTTTTTGCTTCTGTAAAATTTGACTTAGATCCAAATTAGTAAAACGAAGTTGTTTTTCTTTCGCCGTTTGACTTCCGTTGCTTCGTTTGTTTTGTTTCTTTTTGCAAACCGGAGTTCTTAAGTTGAACTTTTTGGTTAGATCTTCTATTTGAGTTTTACCTGTGCATTAGATGATTACTTATTGTATGCTTGTTTGTTTGTCTGCGATAGAATACCCGGAATGCGCCGCATGTTACTTCGAGTCTCTAGGTTTCGCGGATCATCGGCAAGGCAAGTAACACTTGATCATACCTTTTCTCATACCCAGTTTTTATGCATTAGATCAATCCTCAAAAATTTGCATGATTAGGATCTAATTAAATTGTGGGTTATGGGAAGTAGTTGAGGTTGTACCTATTACCTGTTTTATTTTCGAACCCTTGGGAGTTACTTCTATGTTTGCTTTATGCCATGCTATGCTAGTAGACGTGGATTGGGTGAGTGTATCCATGACAGATGTGAGTTTGTTAATTAATGTTTTATTTAAGGTGGCAACTTAAATACACATCTGGGTGGATTGAGGTACCTGGTTTCCAGGACTTGCCTGTTTTTCTTCGGACCGCCACCTAGGATCAAAGGGATCATGAGATTATTCAAACTAGAAACTTATGTGTGCAGCCACAAGCCATTATGGGCTCTGCCATAGTTGATTAAGTCGTGCGAACTCTTACGGGTAGACTAGCAGATGTAGGGGAAAGTAGGTGTACCGGTCTACCCTTTACGTAAGGTGCGAGCGCTTCTGAAAGACTGTCTCGGTCATCCGTTTCTCAAACATCATGTAGTGCGAGAAATCCGACGGAGGCGATCGAGTCTTGTGGGGAAAAGTGCGCAAACCTTTGCAGAGTGTATAAACTAATCATGGTTAGCCGTGTCCCCGGTTATGGACATCTTCAGTATCTAGTACTTGGTTATCATATGAATCTCGTCATGTTACTTCTAATTAATATTGTTGGGATGTTAATGAGTACTTTTTAATTGGGATTGAGAATGCTATCAACCATTCTCAATGTTTAACAACCACCATGATAGTTAAATAAATTTATTCCTTTGCAGTAGGGAAAAATTGGCTTTACGCAAAACTGTAACCAAAGAGCTTTCCACCAGCCAAATATGCATGTAGTATAGCTTATTCCATTGTTATTCTCTATGTGTTACATTGCCAGCATATTCCATATGCTGACCCGTTTTCGGGCTGCAACGTTTCATGTTGCAGACTTTTTAGACGACGAATAAGGTGCTTAGTTCGTGGTTCTATACTCAGTGATTCCGTTGGAGTTGATGGACTCGCTTATTCTTTCAAGTCTTCCACTGTTATCGTATTTAGATGGCCTTAAGCCATATTTATTTCAATAAGCTCTCTCTTGAGACATTCGATGTAATAAGTGTGTGATTGCTACTCTGTTATAAATCCTCCAAGTACTGTGTGGTGTCAGCATTAATGATCCAGGGATGACACTGAGCACAGAGATCAGAGTGTTTGAGGTCTGGTCGCTACAAGAGGACTTCTTACACTCTTGCACTTGGCCAGGAATCTGATTAAGTCGAGTCATCAGCGACTCGAGGTCTTGAGAAAGTTCCGCTCGAGGCCAGAGTTCAGCATCCACTCGGGTCATCGCCGCCTTCAGTCGAGCCAGATAAGCGACTGCACCATCCAAGCGTGACTCCAATCACAGCAGGTTCATCGCAACATCATCTTTCATGGGACAATTGATGGGGTCGAGACCTGTCTCGACCCGCCCGGTTTCAGCTTCAAAGTCCTGACAAAGTTATGTCCCATCTCGAAAAATGATGAGTCGACAATATAACAACAAACTTTAGTCGACGACAAATTAACCAGTCGAATGACCATACCTTCAAGCTTCAGAACAAGTTTCGCGGCAAGTTGTTCCAGATAGGACTCTAGCTTGTCTGTCTTGGTTCTGAGGCCGCCGACTTCAGTGGTCAGGTTCTCCTTGTCCTTCTTCAGCTGCTCGACTTCTTGATTAGCTTCCGAGATGGCGGTCTTCAACTTCGCATTCTCCTCCTCCAATTTGCCGACTGAAGCCAGCTTCTGGTCCGCAAGCTTCGTCTTCTCACGAGCTTCCTTCTGAGCAGCAGCAAGGTCCAGGTCCTTCTTCTCCAAAGCCTCCTTCATCCTCTCTAAAGAAACAACACTCTTCAGACGAGCCTGAAGTTGGTGATTTTCACTACGCACATCTGCTTGTGTGAAGTCACTCGGTTCAAAGAGACTGAAAGAAAAAGCAGCGGGAAGTGCGAGCTACAAAGCAGACAAGACAGTTGAATGATTACCTCCCATGATGGTCATCTCTTGTTGAGCAATCTTGATATTCTTCTTTGCGAGTTCAAGGTCAAGTTCAACGCTGATATGCTTCTTCCTTAACTCGGAAAGTCAAGCTCCAAGATCACAAGACCTCTACAGTCAGCAAGAGAGATATGTCAGTCGACAGAAATAAGAGACAGTGACAGGGAAAAGTTACTCTAAGACTACTGCCGAATCAAATATTCAACAGTAGTCTCGGGGACTACACTGGTTTAGAGAGTCTACCCAGATCAATACTCAGCAGGGTCTGCCCACCGTGAGTTCAAAAAAAAGAAGAAGAAAGAGAATACATCCTAAGACCTCAGTCGACTGCCAGCAGTCGACCGTGGTCTCGGGGACTACACCCCGTGGGCGCACTCGGCGTGCCCCCACTGATTCGAACAGTTTACTGAGACTCAGCTCGAGTCGAAGGAACACCCCAGTAGGTGATCAGATATAAAACAACACTCGAAAGTTCAGTTGGAGTTTTGCTGACCTGAACATTGGTCTGAAGGGTAGTGCTGGCATTGTAAGCCACTTGACTAGCTGTTGGGGAACGTAGTAATTTCAAAATTTTCCTACGCACACTCAAGATCATGGTGATGCATAGCAACGAGAGGGGAGAGTGTTGTCCACGTACCCTCGTAGACCATAAGTGGAAGCGTTATGACAACGCGGTTGATGTAGTCGTATGTCTTCACGATCCGACCGATCCGAGTACCGAACATACGGCACCTCCGAGTTCAGCACACGTTCAGCTCGATGACGATCCCCGGACTCCGATCCAGCAGGGTGTCGGGGATGAGTTCCGTCAGCACGACGGCGTGGTGACGATGATGATGTTCTACCGACGCAAGGCTTCGCCTAAGCACCGCAACGATATGACTCAGGTGGAATATGGTGGAGGGGGGCACCGCACACGGCTAAGGAACGATCACGAAGATCAACTTGTGTCTATGGGGTGCCCCTGCCCCCGTATATAAAGGAGTGGAGGAAGGTGAGGGCCGGCCCTCTTTATGGCGTGCCCTAGGGGAGTCCTACTCCCACCGGGAGTAGGATTCCCCCTTTCCTAGTAGAACTAGGAGACCTTCCAAGTAGTAGGAGTAGGAGAGAAGGAAAGGGAAGGGAGAAGGAGAAGGAAGGAAGGGCCCCCCCTCCCTAGTCCAATTCGGACTAGTCCATGGGGAGGGGTGCGGCCACCCTTTTGTCCCTTTCTCTCCTTTCCCGTATGGCCCATTAAGGCCCAATACGAATTCCCATAACTCTCCGGTACTCCGAAAAATACCCGAATCACTCGGAACCTTTCCGATGTCCGAATATAGTCGTCCAATATATCGATCTTTACGTCCCGACCATTTCGAGACTCCTCGTCATGTCCCCGATGTCATCCGGGACTCCGAACTCCTTCTGTACATCAAAACTCATAAACTCACAATATAACTATCATCAAAACCTTAAGCGCGCGGACCCTACGGGTTCGAGAACTATGTAGACATGACCGAGACACGTTTTCGGTCAATAACCAATAGCGGAACCTGGATGCTCATATTGGCTCCTACATATTCTACCAAGATCTTTATCGGTCAAACCGCATAACAACATACGTTGTTCCCTTTGTCATCGGTATGTTACTTGCTCGAGATTCGATCGTCGGTATCTCAATACCTAGTTCAATCTCGTTACCGGCAAGTCTCTTTACTCGTTATGTAATGCATCATCTCGTAACTAACTCATTAGCTACATTGCTTGCAAGGCTTATAGTGATGTGCATTACCGAGAGGGCCCAGAGATACCTCTCCGACAATCGGAGTGACAAAACCTAATCTCGAAATATGCCAACTCAACATGTACCTTCGGAGACACCTGTAGAGCTCCTTTATAATCACCCAGTTACGTTGTGACGTTTGGTAGCACACAAAGTGTTCCTTCGGTAAACGGGAGTTGCATAATCTCATAGTTGTAGGAACATGTATAAGTCATGAAGAAAGCAATCGCAACATACTAAACGATCAAGTGCTAAGCTAACGGAATGGGTCATGTCAATCACACCATTCTACTAATGATGTGATCCCGTTAATCAAATGACAACTCATGTCTATGGTTAGGAAACATAACCATCTTTGATTAATGAGCTAGTCAAGTAGAGGCATATTAGTGACATTAAGTTTGTCTATGTATTCACACATGTATCATGTTTCTGGTTAACACAATTCTAGCATGAATAATAAACATTTATCATGAAATAAGGAAATAAATAATAACTTTATTATTGCCTCTAGGGCATATTTCCTTCACTAGCTTCATGCATCACCTTCACCTGCTCCATGACAAGGTTCACCTGACGAAGAGCTTCCCTAGCGGCGCTCGGCGAGTCGTCTGGGGTCTGATACGCGGCAAAGAGTGATGGCTCCAAGGCAGTCGAAGCAGTTACCGGGTCGGGCGCGTGGAGTTGCACCGGAGCAGCAGGAGTCTGTGCAGTCGATCCCGATGGACGATCAGTCATCAGCGGGCTGGCGAATGTGACGTTGGTCTGAACCGGCCCTCCGGAACGTTCGACCACTGCCTCAAGCGCCGGCGTCGACTGAGGGACTTGAATTTCAAGCCTCCTCCTGCTTGAGCTTCCACTCTTGTTCCTCCTCTCCTGTAGAGGCGCTTTTTCTTCTTCATCATCAGGGAGCACAATAATTTCTTGTGGAACTACATAAAGGGAGAAATATCAAATATTCAGCCGATTGACTACCCACTCGACTAAATGAAACTTGGTCGAACGGACTTACAAGCCCGAGAGGTGGCCTCCTTGTCTCCTGGTGCCTTATCGACATCCATGTCAGTAGCAGCAGAGGTGGGACTAGAAAGATGCATAATCCAATCGGTCAAAACAGAAATTTTAGTCGATCTGTATAAACACAAGTGTGATACTCACCCCGAAGCCACTGGGACGTCCATCTTGATGCGCGGCAAAGTCTTCCGAGTCTTGGGAGGAGCAACCTTGGGCTGCTTGTCGATCTTCTCCGTCGGCTCCGGAGTCGATGTCCGAGTGCTCTTCTGAGCGTGGGTACTCGGAGCCACGTTCTTCCCGCGCCCGCCCGCTGGGTCGTCTTGCTGCTTGGATCGGCGCTCGGAACGCGGCGGCGAGTCGACTTCTTCCTCATCGTCCAACTCCTCGCTCCCCTCCTCCTCCTCTTCATACGAAGACTCCCAGTCGCCACTCTCTTCTGTGCTGGCCTCTCCCTCCTGGCCCTACTCCAGAGCTTGTTCGTCGTTGGGCATCGAATACATATCGGTAAAAACCTACAAGACAAAAAGTCAAGTAAAAGTCAGTCGACATCAAGTGCAATCGGAACATATACGCCAGGCAGTCGAAATAAAAGGGCCTACCTTGTCGGGCGGATTGTTGTCTCTGAAAGGGATGACTCGCCTGGATCCTTTGGGTTGTCCTGATTGCCTATGATACTCTTCAACCACATGGCCACGGTCTCGGACGACACTTCCTCTGGGAGGACCCGAGCGGTGTCTTCAGGTCCGGAGTACAACCACATAGGATGACCACGAGCCTGGAGAGGCTGGATGCGTCGACTGAGGAACACTTCCAGCAGGTCCAGGTCGGTGACACCCTCGTTGATAAGTTGGACCACTTTCTCCACCAACATCTTCGTCTCCATGTTCTCAGCAGTGGTCACTTTGAGTGGAGAAGGAGTTTGAACACAGTTGAATGTGAAGTGGGGGAGGCCGGTCGACTGACCTGGAGCTGCAGCGTCCTGGCAGTAGAACCAGGTTGACTGCTAGCCTCTAACCGATTCGGAGAGAGTCATAGCAGGGAAAGAACTCCTATGCCTTTTCTGGATACCTAAACACCCACACATCTGGATGACATGGGTCTTTGAGTCACTCGACTTTGCTTTTTTGACCGATTGGGAGCGGATGGTGAAGATATGTTTGAAAAGACCCCAGTGCGATCGACACCCCAAGAAGTTTTCACACATTGACACGAATGCGGCCAGATACGTGATGGTATTGGGAGAAAAATGGTGGAGTTGAGAACCGAAGAAATTCAAGGATCCCCGGAAGAAGTGGTGCGAAGGAAGCGAAAAACCCCGGTCGACGTGGGTGGCGAGCAGTACACACTCACCCGGTCGAGGCTGAGGCTCCATCTCCCCCTCTGGCAACCTTGCCGCTCCCTTGGCGATCAGTCCGGACTCCACCAACTCATCCAGATCTTCGTGCCGAATCGAAGACCGGATCCAATCGCCCTGGATCCAGCCCGGTGGGAGCCCCGCGCACGATGACGACCCGCAGTTCTGCTTTTTGCCCTTCGCCGCCCCCGTCGCCTTCTTTGCACGCTCTAGCGCCATCGTCTTGTCCTTCACCATGGTGGCAGAGCGGCGGCGTCGAGAGCGGAAGAGTTGGGTGCGATGGAGAAACGGAGGAAGAAGAGGAGGAACGGGCGTGCACAGTGCAGACGCCTCGGCCCCGTCGCCTTATAAAGGGTTGCTTCCGAGTGACTGACACGTGGGACCAGGCAATCCTGTCAAATCCCGCAAAAATCACGCACAACTTACGTGGCGAAAAAGACGAAGCAGAAATTGAGGCATTGCTGTTTATCCGCTCCGCCCACTTCAGTGCTCCCCGTCCCGTGCGCTTCCTCGAAATTTTGTATCCCGCGAAATCCGGGATACACAGCAGTCAATCGTGCCCAAGATCCCGTGCTCTAAATACAACACTCGGTGCATGACGCAACAAGTTCAGTCGACAACTCTCTGAATGGATCAAGGCGTCTGAGTCGACGCTGAAGTACCAACATGAGTTTTCCATCTTGCAGAAAACGCTCGCGAAGGTGCAAAGCTCAGAACAAGTTCAACTTCAACCTACATGCCACTCGAACCTTAATCCATTCAGGGGCTATTGATGAGGATACAGACCTGGGGTAGGGTCATAGGCCTGGCCTATACGTCCTACCCAAGGTCACTACCCTAGAAGATAAGAAGTCCAAGAGGCAGCAAGAGACCCCCAGTCCAAGGTGTCGAGTGCAATCCACTCGGGAATCATGTCACTTGGGAGTCCTCCTACCTACTGTCATTTGACCATCCAGAGAATCACTCGACCTACCGAAGAACAGGAGTCACTTAGCATTACAACGTGCATGCGTTCACCCCGTAGTCTTTAAGGTCATTAACAACACTTAAGGCTGGCGTTACCAGTAACGCCCCCACTTTATGTACATTAAGTCCCTTGTAATGGAGGTCGATGGGGGTCCTGGCGTACTCTATATAAGCCACGCCCCTCCTCTGGCACAAGGGTTTGCACCCCCTGTAACATCACACATATAATCCAATCGACCGCCTCCGGGCACCGAGACGTAGGGCTGTTACTTCCACCGAGAAGGGTCTGAACTCGTAAAACTCGTGTGTACACCTTCATCGTAGCTAAGATCTTGCCTCTCCATACCTACCCCTTTTATACTGTCAGTCTTAGAACCACGACAGCTGAGGCGTCCACGAGGCAGGAGGGCGTGCCCTAGGGGGTGGGCGCACCCCCCCACCCTCGTGGGCCCCTCGTGGCTCCCCTGACCGACCTCCTTCGCCTATATATACCTCCATACCCTAAAAACATCCAGGAGCACCACGAAACTCTATTTCCACCGCCATAACCTTCTGTACCCGTGAGATTCCATCTTGGGGCCTTTTCCGGCGCTCCGTCGGAGGGGGAATCGATCACGGAGGGCTTCTACATCATCGCCAAGGCCTCTCCGATGAGTTGTGAGTAGTTTACCACAGACCTTCAGGTCCATAGTTATTAGCTAGATGGCTTCTTCTCTCTCTTTGAATCTCAATACAAAGTTCTCCTCGATCTTCTTGGAGATCTATTCGATGTAACTCTTTTTGCGGTGTGTTTGTCGAGATCCGATGAATTGTGGGTTTATGATCAAGTTTATCTATGAGAAATATTTGAATCTCCTCTGAATTCTTTTATGTGTGATTGGTTATCTTTGCAAGTCTCTTCGAACTATTGATACGTCTCCGTCGTATCTATAATTTTTGATTGTTCCATGCCAATATTATTCACTTTCATATACTTTTTGGCAACTTTTTATACTATTTTGGGGACTAACATATTGATCCAGTGCCCAGTGCCAGTTCCTGTCTGTTGCATTTTTTTGTTTCGCAGAAACCCAATATCAGACGGAGTCCAAACGGGATTAAAACGGACGGAGATTTTTTCGGAATATTTATGATTTTCTGAAAGTAAAATCAACGCGAAACGGTGTCTAGGGTGGTCACGAGGTAGGGGGGGCGCCCTACCCCCCCAGGCGTGCCCCTGACCCTCGTGGTCCACCCGTAAGGCGGTTGATGCTCTTCTTCTGGTGCAAGAAAGCTAATTTTACAAGGAATATTTGAGCGAAAGATTCACCCCAATCGGAATTACGGATCTCCGGATATAAAAGAAACGGTGAAGGGGTAGAATCAGAGAACGCAGAAACAGAGAGATAGAACCAATCTCGGAGGGGCTCTCGCCCCTCCCACGCCATGGGAGCCAAGGACCATAGGGGAAACCCTTCTCCCATCTAGGGAGGAGGTCAAGAAATAATAAGAAGAAGGGGGGCCCTCTCCCCCTTGCTTCCGGTGGCGTCGGAACGCCGCCGGGGGCCATCATCATCACCGCGATCTTCACCAACACCTCCATCATCTTCACCAACATCTCCATCACCTTCCCCCTTCTATATTCAGCGGTCCACTCTCCCGCATCCCGCTGTACCCTCTACTTGAACATGGTGCTTTATGCTTCATATTATTATCCAATGATTTGTTGCCATCCTATGATGTCTGAGTAGATTTCTATTGTCCTATCGGTGATTGATGAATTGCTATGATTAGTTTGAGTTGCATATTTTGTTATTGGTGCTGTCCTATTGTGCCCTCCGTGTCGCGCAAGCGTGAGGGATTCCCGTTGTAGGGTTTGCAATATGTTTATGATTTGCTTATGATGGGTGGCGTGAGTGACAGAAGCACGGACCCGAGTAAGTAGGTTGTTTGCGTATGGGATAAAGGGGACTTGATACCTTAATGCTATGGTTGGGTTTTACCTTAATTAATATTTAGTAGTTGCGGATGCTTGCTAGAGTTCCAATCATAAGTGCATATGATCCAAGTAGAGAAAGTATGTTAGCTTATGCCTCTCCCTCAAATAGAATTGCAATAATGATTACCGGTCTAGTAACATAGTCAGTTGCTTAGGGACAATTCCACAACTCCTACCACCACTTTTCCACACTCGCTATATTTACTTTGTTGCTTCTTTATCTAAACAGCCCCTAGTTTATATTTACGCATTCTTTACTTTCTTGCAAACCTATCCTATCACACCTACAAAGTACTTCTAGTTTCATACTTGTTCTAGGTAAAGCGAACGTCAAGCGTGCGTAGAGTCGTATCAGTGGCAGATAGGACTTGAGAGAGTATTTGTTCTACCTTTAGCTCCTCGTTGGGTTCGACACTCTTACTAATCGAAAGAGGCTACAACTATCCCCTATACTTGTGGGTTATCAAGACCTTTTTCTGGCGCCATTGCCGGGGAGTCATAGCGTGGGGTGAATATTCTCATGTGTGCTTGTTTCTTTATCACTAAGTAATTTTTATTTGTTGTTCTTAGTTGTTCTCTATCTTTAGTCATGGATATGGAACACAAAATACCAAAAAATATAGTTGTACTTGCTACTCATGAGGATGGGGTAACTCCTAAAACCCTCGATTCTCATCATGAGAATAATATTTTGTACTACTTTGATAATCCTGAGAAAACCCCATTCAACTTTATAATGGGAGTAACGTTGGATCAACGTGAATACTTCAGGGATTATCGCTCGACACAAAAAGGGAAACTATTATGGGATCAAATTAATATGTTGAAGTGGTATGCTTGGCAACTATGCATGGAATATGATTATACTTGTTGCTCTAGGATGAATTCTCCGCACCTTCCCTTTTCATGAAAATTTAATGATAATAAAACCTTAGCTTCTTATGCTAATGGTATATATGATTACTATGATGTGGAACAAATAGAAGAATTTGTTGCTTTTATGGGTGCTTATGAAATTGAAGCTATGTGTAAAGAGTTTGAGGATTTTGATGATGTTGTTTATAGATCTGAAAATTTAGCTATCCACAAATATTTCTATGAGAATTATAAATACAATTATGAAATTAATGCACTTATTAAGAAAGTCTCCGCTGTCCAAGAAGAGACTAATATTTTGCAGGAATCTATGGAAGAAGAAGTTGATGAAACTGTGAGTGGATGAAAAAGATGAGGAGGAGAGCGAAGAACAAGAGGAGGAAGAGCAGATTGATCACCCGTGCCCACCTTCTAATGAGAGTAACCCTCCAACTCATACATTGTTTAATTTCCCTTCGTTCTTACCGAAGGATGATTGCTATGATGACTATTATGATCCCATTAATTCTCTTGAAATATCCCTTTTTGATGACTCTTGCTATGCTTGTGGCCAAGATGCCAATATTAATTATGCTTATGGAGATGAACTTGCTATAGTTCCTTATGTTATGAATGAAATTGTTGGTATTGCACCCACGCATGATAGTCCTATTATCTTTTTGACATCTCCCGACTACACTATATCGGAGAAGCTTGCACTTATTAAGGATTATATTGATGGGTTGCCTTTTACCATTGCACATGATGATTTTGATGAATGTAATATGCATGTGCTTGCTGCTCCTACTTGCAATTATTATGAGAGAGGAACTATATCTCCGCCTCTCTATGTTTCACATACGACAGAATTGCAAGAAACTGTGTATACTATGCATTGGCCTTTACTTAGTGTGCATGAATTGTTCTTTTATGGCATGCCGATGCATAGGAAGAGAGTTAGACTTCGTCATTACATGATATATATTACTTTGTGCTCACTACTAAATTACAAATCATTGTTAATTAAAATTGGCTTTGATATACCTTGGGATCCGGGTGGATTCATTACTTGAGCACTAAATGCCTAGCTTAATGGCTTTAAAGAAAGCGCTGCCAGGGAGACAACACGGAAGTTTTAGAGAGTCATTTATTTCTGTTGAGTGGATTCATATAGTTTAAAAACAAAAAAAATAAAGAGGGAAACCTAAAACTTTTCAAAAAGGAAAGTGAAAGTGAGAGAGACAAGCATTGTTGAAGTGGGAGAGCTCCTTGAACTTTGTTCATGCTCATCGAAACTTTGTGAATCTTAATTACAGAAAATTTTCATCATAAATAATTATCCCCTTGTACAATTCCATTGTATTATAAAAACAATGTGCCAAGGTTTGCCTTTAGGATGTTTACAATGCTTGTTGGTTTGTACGGTGCAGGACAGAAACTTTGGCTGTAGTGCGCGATTTTAAATTTTTAACTAGAACATAAATTGGTTATGATTCCTTTTGCACTGTCTTTCTGTAAAACTTTTTTATTTTTCCTAATTTTGGTAGAATTTTTTGTGTACCATAAGTATGGTGGTTGTTCAGATTGATACAGACTATTCTGTTTTTGTCAGATTCTGTTTTTGATGCATAGTTTGCTTGTTTTGATGAATCTATCAATTTATATTAGTGGATTAAGCCATGAAAAAGTTATATTACAGTAGACACAATGCAAAAACAAAATATGAATTGGTTTGCAACAGTACTTAGAGTGGTGATTTGCTTTATTATACTAACTTATCTTACCGAGTTTTCTGTTGAAGTTTTGTGTGGATGTAGTATCTAATCCAGGATGTTTCGATGTGAGAAGAAGGAAGAGAGGCAAGAGCTCAAGCTTGGGGATGCCCGAGGCACCCCAAGTAAATATTCAAGGAGACTCAAGCGTTTAAGCTTGGGGATGCTGGGGAGGCATCCCCTCTTTCTTCAACAAGTATCGGTATGTTTTCAAATTTGTTTCGTTCATGCATTATCTGCAAGTCTTGGAGCATCTTTTGCAATTAGGTTTTTTTTATGCACCATGATGGTATGAGATAGTCCTTGGTTGATTTATAGAATGCTCATTGCACTTCACTTAAATCTTTTGAGTGTGGCTTTATAGAATGCTTCATGTGCTTCACTTATATCATTTGAAGTTGGATTGTCTGTTTCTCTTTACATAGAAAACCGCCATTTGTAGAATGCTCTTTTGCTTCACTTATATTTGTTAGGGCGTGGGCATATCTTTTGTAGAAAGAATTAAACTCTCTTGCTTCACTTATATCTATTTAGAGAGATGACAGGAATTGGTCATTCACATGGTTAGTCATAAAATCCTACATAAACTTGTAGATCGCTGAATATGATATGTTTGATTCCTTGCAATAGTTTTGCGATATAAAGATGGTGATATTAGAGTTATGCTAGTGGGTGGTTGTGGATTGTAGAGACACTTGTGTTGAGGTTTGCAAGTCCCGTAGCATGCACATATGGTAACCGTTGTGTGACAAATTTGAAGTATGGGGTGATTCTTTGATTGACTTCCTTATGAGTGGCGGTCGGGGACGAGCGATGGTCTTTTCCTACCAATCTATACCCCTAGGGGCATGAGAAGTAGTACTTTGCTTTGAGGGCTAATAAATTCTTGCAATAAGTATATGAGTTCTTTATGACTAATGTGAGGCCATGGATTATACGCACTTTTACCTTTCCATCATTGCTAGCCTCTTCGGTACCGTGCATTGCCCTTTCTCACCTCGAGAGTTGGTGCAAACTTCGCTGGTGCATCCAAACCCCGTGATACGATATGCTCTATCACACATAAACCTCCTTATATCTTCCTCAAAACAGCCATCATACCTACCTATCATGGCATTTCCATAGCCATTCCGAGATATATTGCCATGCAACTTCCATCATCATCATATACATGACTTGAGCATTCACTGTCATATTGCTTTGCATGATCGTAAGATAGCTAGCATGATGTTTTCATGGCTTGTCCATTTTTTGATGTGATTGCTACACTAGATCATTGCACATCCCGGTACACCGCCGGAAGCATTCATATAGAGTCATATCTTTGTTCCAGTATCGAGTTGTAATATCGAGTTGTAAGTAAATAAAAGTGTGATGATCATCATTATAGAACATTGCCCCATAAAAAAAGGGGAAGGCCAAAGAAGCCTAAATAAAAAAGGGGGCCAATGAAGCCCACCCAAAAAAAGAAGAAAAAAGAAAGAAAAGGGGCAATGTTACTATCTCTTTTTCCACACTTGTTCTTCAAAGTAGCACCATGTTCTTCATGTAGTGAGTCTCATATCTTGTGCTTCAAAGTAGCACCATGTTCTTCATATAGATTGTCTCCTGTGTTGTCACTTTCATATACTAGTGGGAATTTTCATTATAGAACTTGGCTTGTATATTCCAACAATGGGCTTCCTCAAATGCCCTAGGTCTTCATGAGCAAGCAAGTTGGATGCACACTCACTTAGTTTCTTTTGTTGAGATTTCATACACTTATAGCTCTTAGTGCATCCGTTGCATGGCAATCCCTACTCCTCGCATTGACATCAATTGATGGGCATCTCCATAGCCCGTTGTTTAGCCGTGTCGATCTGAGACTTTCTCCTTTTTGTCTTCTCCACATAACCTCCATCATTATATTCTATTCCACCTATAGTGCTATATCCATGGCTTGCGCCCATGTATTGCATGAGGGTTGAAAAAGCTGAAGCGCATTAAAAAGTATGAACCAATTGCTCGGCTTGTCATCGGGGTTGTGCATGATGGGGGCATTTTGTGTGACGAAAATGAAGCATGGCCAAACCGTATGATTTTGTAGGGATAAGCTTGCTTTGGCCTTGTTGTTTTGAAAAGACATGATTGCTTCATTGGTATGCTCAAAGTATTATTGTTTTTATGTCAAATGATAGACTATTGCTTTGAATCACTCGTGTCTTAATATTCATGCCATGATTAGACATATGATCAAGATTATGCTAGGTAGCATTCCACATCAAAAATTATTCTTTTTTATCATTTACCTACTCGAGGACGAGCAGGAATTAAGCTTGGGGATGCTAATACGTCTCCGTCGTATCTATAATTTTTGATTGTTCCATGCCAATATTATTCACTTTCATATACTTTTTGGCAACTTTTTATACTATTTTTGGGACTAATATATTGATCCAGTGCCCAGTGCCAGTTCTTGTCTGTTGCATGTTTTTTGTTTCGCAGAAACCCAATATCAAACGGAGTCCAAACGGGATAAAAATGGATGGAGATTTTTTTTTGGAATATTTATGATTTTCTGGAAGTAAAATCAACGCGAAACAGTGTCCAAGGTGGTCACGAGGTAGGGGGGCGCGCCCTACCCCCCAGGCGCGCCCCTGACCCTCGTGGTCCACCCGTAAGGCGGTTGATGCTCTTCTTCTGGCGCAAGAAAGCTAATTTTACAAGGAAGATTTCAGCAAAAGATTCACCCCAATCGGAATTACGGATCTCCGGATATAAAAGAAACGGTGAAGGGGTAGAATCAGAGAACGTAGAAATAGAGAGATAGATCCAATCTCAGAGGGGATCTCGCCCCTCCCACGCCATGGGAGCGAAGGACCAGAGGGGAAACCATTCTCCCATCTAGGGAGGAGGTCAAGGAAGAAGAAGAAGAAGGGGGGCCCTCTCCCCATTGCTTCCGGTGGCGCCGGAATGCCGCCGGGGGCCATCATCATCACCGTGATCTTCACCAACACCTCCATCATCTTCACCAACATCTCCATCACCTTCCCCCTTCTATATTCAGCGGTCCACTCTCCCGCATCCCGCTGTACCCTCTACTTGAACATGGTGCTTTATTCTTCATATTATTATCCAATGATGTGTTGCCATCCTATGATGTCTGAGTAGATTTCTATTGTCCTGTCGGTGATTGATGAATTGCTATGATTGGTTTGAGTTGCATATTTTGTTATTGGTGCTGTCCTATTGTACCCTCCGTGTCGCGCAAGCGTGAGGGATTCCCGTTGTAGGGTTTGCAATATGTTTATGATTTGCTTATGATGGGTGGCGTGAGTGACAGAAGCACGGACCCGAGTAAGTAGGTTGTTTGCGTATGGGATAAAGGGGACTTGATACCTTAATGCTATGGTTGGGTTTTACCTTAATTAATATTTAGTATTTGCGGATGCTTGCTAGAGTTCCAATCATAAGTGCATATGATCCAAGTAGAGAAAATATGTTAGCTTATGCCTCTCCCTCAAATAGAATTGCAATAATGATTACCGGTCTAGTAACATAGTCAGTTGCTTAGGGACAATTCCACAACTCCTACCACCACTTTTCCACACTCGCTATATTTACTTTGTTGCTTCTTTATCTAAACAGCCCCTAGTTTATATTTACGCGTTCTTTACTTTCTTGCAAACCTATCCTATCACACCTACAAAGTACTTCTAGTTTCATACTTGTTCTAGGTAAAGCGAATGTCAAGCGTGCGTAGAGTCGTATCAGTGGCAGATAGGACTTGAGAGAGTATTTGTTCTACCTTTAGCTCCTCGTTGGGTTCGACACTCTTACTTATCAAAAGAGGCTACAACTATCCCCTATACTTGTGGGTTATCAACTATCAGTTTGGTTTGGCCTACTAGATTGATCTTTCTTGTAATGGGAGAAGTGCTTAGCTTTGGGTTCAATCTTGTGGTGTTCTTTCCAAGTGACAGCAGGGGTAGCAAGGCATGTATTGTATTGTTGCCGTCGAGGATAAGAAGATGGGGTTACATCATATTGCTTGAGTTTATCCCTCTACATCATGTCATCTTGCTTAATGCGTTACTCTGTTCTTATGAACTTAATACTCTAGATGCATGCTGGATAGCGGTCGATGTGTGGAGTAATAGTAGTAGATGCAGAATCATTTCGGTCTACTTGTCACGGACGTGATGCCTATATACATGATCATGCCTAGATAATCTCATAATTATGCACTTTTCTATCAATTGCTCGACAGTAATTTGTTCACCCATCGTAATACTTATGCTATCTTGAGAGAAGCCACTAGTGAAACCTATGGCCCCCGGGTCTATTTTCCATCATATAAGTTTCTGATCTACTTTATCTTGCAATCTTTACTTTTCAATCTATATCATAAAAATACCAAAAATATTTATCTTATCTTATTATCTCTATCAGACCTCACTTTTCCAAGTGGCCGTGAAGGGATTGACAACCCCTTTATCGTGTTGGTTGCGAGGTTCTTGTTTGTTTGTGTAGGTACAGGGGACTTGCGTGGAGCCTCCTACTGGATTGATACCTTGGTTCTCAAAAACTGAGGGAAATACTTATACTACTTTGCTGCATAATCCTTTCCTCTTCAAGGGAAACAAACGCAGTGCTCAAGAGGTAGCATCGACCGCCTCAGGGCACCGAGACGTAGGGCTTTTACCTCCTCCGAGAGGGGCCTGAACTCGTAAACTTGTGTGTACAACCTCGCCGTAGCTAGGGCCTCGCCTCCTCATACGTACCCCTACTCTTACTGTCAGACTTAGTACCACGACACGGACCTCTAGGTCTTTCCAATAGGGCAGGTCCCAAAATCTAGATTTCTTCTTCCACATGGGTGCGCGTCCGTCAGCATCATTCGGAACAAATTGTCCGTTAGGACCCTTTCCAAATATTAGCTTCAAATCCTTGACCATATCATGTACATCATCACCGGTACGGTGGCGAGGCTTTGTCCGGTGATCTGCCTCACCTTTGAAATGCTTGCCTTTCTTTCTTACGGGATGCCTGCTCGGAAGAAATCGTCGATGTCCCATGTACACATTCTTCTTACAATTATCCAAATATATACTGTCGGTATCATCGAAACAGTGCGTGCATGTGCGATATCCCTTGTATGTCTGTCCTGAAAGGTTACGAGAGCAGGACAATCATGATGGTCACAAACAGCAACACATGTAGGTCAAATTCTTCCTGTTTGTGCTCATCCCACGCACGTACACCTTTTTCATTCCACAACTGTAAGAGTTCTTCAACTAATGGCCTTAGGTACACATCAATGTCGTTGCCGGTTTTCTTAGGGCCTTGGATGAGCACTGGCATCATAATGAACTTTTGCTTCATGCGCAACCAAGGAGGAAGGTTATACATACATAGAGTCACAGGCCAGGTGCTATGGTTGCTGCTCTGCTCCCCAAAAGGATTAATGCCATCTGTGCTGTGACGCCCCCGATTTAATCATACACTAATCATGCACGCAAACGTGTACGATCAAGATCAGGGACTCATGGGAAGATATCACAACACAACGCTAAAAGTAAAATAAGTCATACAAGCATCATAATACAAGCCAGGGCCTCGAGGGCTCGAATACAAGTGCTCGATCATAGATGAGTCAGCGGAAGCAACAATATCTGAGTACAGACATAAGTTAAACAAGTTTGCCTTAAGAAGGCTAGCACAAACTGGGATACAGATCGAAAGAGGCGCAGGCCTCCTGCCTGGGATCCTCCTAAACTACTCCTGGTCGTCGTCAGCAGCCTGCACGTAGTAGTAGGCACCTCCAGTGTAGTAGTGGTCATCGACGGTGGCGTCTGGCTCCTGGACTCCAGCATCTGGTTGCGACAACTAGAAAGAAAGGGAAGGGGGGAAAGGGGGGAGAAAGCAACCGTGAGTACTCATCCAAAGTACTCGTAAGCAAGGAGCTACACTACATATGCATGGGTATATGTGTAAAGGGCCATATCGGTGGACTGAACTGCAGAATGTCAGAATAAGAGGGGGATAGCTAATCCTGTCGAAGACTACGCTTCTGGCAGCCTCCGTCTTGCAGCATGTAGAAGAGAGTAGACTGAAGTCCTCCAAGTAGCATCTCCAGTAGCATCGCATAGCATAATCCTACCCGGCAATCCTCTCCTCGTCGCCCTGTTAGAGAGCGATCACCGGGTTGTACCTGGCACTTGGAAGGGTGTGTTTTATTAAGTATCCGGTTCTAGTTGTCATAAGGTCAATGTACAACTCCGGGTCATCCTTTTACCAAGGGACATGGCTATTCGAATAGATAAACTTCCCTGCAGGGGTGCACCACATAACCCAACACGCTTGATCCCATTTGGCCGGACACACTTTCCTGGGTCATGCCCGGCCTCGGAAGATCAACACGTCGCAGCCCCACCTAGGCACAACACAGAGGTCAGCACGCCGGTCTAACTCCTATGGCGCAGGGGTCTGGGCCCATCGCCCTTTGCACACCTGCACGTTGCGTACGCGGCCGAAAGCAGAAATAGCCCCCTTAATACAAGTGCAGGCTTACGTTCCAATCCGGCGCGCGCCACTCAGTCGCTGACGTCAAGAAGGCTTCGGCTGATACCACAACGTCGAGATACCCATAACTACTCCCGCGTAGATGGTTAGTGCGTATAGACCAAATGGCCAGACTCAGATCAAATACCAAGAACTCGTTAAGCGTGTTATTATGAAGCAACCGCGAACGCCGATCAGGGCCAGGCCCACCTCTCGCCTAGGTGGTCTCAACCTGCCCTATTGCTCCGCCACAAAGATCCACACAGAGGGCCGTCGGGACAAAGGTTCTTTCAGCCCCCAATCCGTGAATCACTCGCGGGTACTCTTCGAGCGGACCCGACTTTAGTCACCATCTATAGTATGTATATACGTATAGTATATACCCGTGATCACCTCCCAAGTGATCACGGCCCAATATTATAGCAAGGCAGACTGACAAGAATGTAGGGCCAATGATGATAAACTAGCATCCTATACTAAGCATTTAGGATTGCAGGTAAGGTATCAATGACTGTAGCAACAATGACAGGCTATGCAACAGAATAGGAGTAACCGAACAGTAACATGCTACACTACTCTAATGCAAGCAGTATACAGAAGAATAGGCGATATCTGGTGATCAAGGGGGGCATGCCTGGTTGCTCTGGCAAGAGAGAGGTGTCGTCAACTCCGTAGTCGAACTGGGCAGCAGCAGCGTCGGTCTCGTAGTCTACCGGAGAGAAGAGGGGGAAGAAACAATGAATACAATGCAAACAGATGCATAACGATGCATGACAAAGCAATGCGTGATGCTAGGCGTGCCCTAACGCGGTAAGAGGTAATACCGGTGAAGGGGGGAAACATCCGAGAAAGTATTCCCGGTGTTTCGCGTTTTCGGATAGAGGAACCGGAGGGGGAAAGTTGTGTGTTCGGTATGCTAGGGGTGTGTGGCGGACGAACGGGATGCGTATCCGGATTCGTCTCGTCGTTCTGAGCAACTTTCATGTAGAAAGTATTTTCATCCGAGTTACGGATTAAAAGATATGATTTTCTAAAGATTTAAATCATTTTCTGATTTTAATTAGTTATTTAATTCCAACATTATCCAAAACAGTGAATGATGACGTCAGCATGACATCAGAGTGATGTCAGCAGGTCAACTGGTCAGTTGACCAGTCAAACCAGACAGGTGGGTCCAGTGGGACCCACATGTCATTGTCAGGGACATTAACAGAATTCTAAAACTAACTAAATGGGTTAATTAGTGTGTGGGTCCTAGCAGTCAGTGAGAGATTAATGTTTTAATTAATTAACTAATTTAATTAATTAGCAGTTTATCTATTTGTTTTTATTCTTTTATGGCATGGGGCCCGCATGTCAGTGACACTGGGCTGCCCAGTCAGCACGTTGACCCAGTCAACAGGTCAACAGGGGGCCCTGGGCCCACCAGTCAGTGGCCCAGGTGGCGGGACCTGCGGTGCCAGGTCAGCAGGGGCGGTTCCCGCCGCCGGCGACCAAAAGCACGGCGCAGGCCCGCCGGAGTTCGCCGGAAACTGCACATAGGGCACGGATCCGTGCGCGCCTGGGCTCGTTCGAACTAGCGCCCAGAGGCGCATCTAGTGGTGGTGGTGGTTCGTCCCGAGGTCGCCGGAGCTGTCGCCGGCGAGCAGAGAGGCGGACGTCGGGGCTCGGGTGAGTGGCGGTTTCGTTTGCAGGCCACCAAAATGGGCGGGACCGGTCGCATTCGAACCGCAAGACGACGACGGAGCGAATGGTGGTGGCTGCGGAGGCTGTGGTGGCCGGAGTCGAGCGCCACGGGCTCGACGGTGGCGAGGTGGTTCGGGCGTGAGGCGAAGATGGCGGGGCAGAGCGCTCCGGGGCTAACGGGGAGGCTAGGGCGGAGCTGCGCGACGCGCTGAGCACAAAGGGCTCGGCCCCGTGACCATTTGGTCACCGGGAACGCGTCGGCGATGAGATCCACGGCGGGGCGCTCGGGTGAGTGGCGGTAGCTAGCTAGGGCGTGGGAGGGAGCTAACGGAGATGGGCGGGAGATGGGGAGCTCACTGTGCGGCACGCAAGATGGCCCGTGGTAGTTTAGTAGCAGCAGGGGGTGTCGCCGGAGTTGGTGAAGAACGCGGCCGCCGGAGATGAGGGCGAAGGGGATCCGGTGATTCGGGGCTCCCCCGCTTCAGATGAGGCCTCCGGTGGACGAGGAAGACGATGGAGGTGTCGACGTACTCGCAGGCGCGGCGAGGCGATGGCTGTGGCCGCGCGATTCACGGCGGCGGGTCCATGGCAACGCTCGGACGTGGTGGGGAGCAAGGGGGAGCGAGGTGGATCTGGAGGGGAGAGGGAGTGGCGCAGGAGCCGAGGCGAGAGTGGGGGCGAGTGGGGAGGGGAGACCGAGGGGGTGCGGCGTGGCGACCTTATCCCCTCGTCTCGTCGCCGGCGAGGGGGGTTCGGCTGGGACGCGCCTTGTTCCGGCCCGGGTCGGGGAAACAGGGGAAGGGGACGCGGTGCGGGAGCTGGGCCGGCTGGGCCGGCCAGGCTGGCTGCGGGCCAGGGGGGGTTGGGCGGTGGCCGTGCGGGTGGGTTGGGCTGCCTGGTCCAGGGGGCTTTCCCCCCTTTTTGTTTTTTTTTGTAATTTCTTTCTTTTATTTATTTTCCCTTTCTGTTTTATTTAGTTTTAGGGCATTTAGGCATTTTATAAAAAGGTGTTTGCTTCACCATAATTACCAGTGCAATATTTGGCAACCCCCAAACATTTTCGCTTTGACTTTTGAAAACTTAGGGTGTTTGTCACTAATTCATATTTTGAATTTGCAATGATTTTGAACTACCACTTGATTAGCAACAGTAACACAAATGACATGGCATCATTAGAAGAGTTTTACTGTAGCCTAGTTATCCGGGCGTTACAAATCTCCTCCACTACAAGAAATCTCATCCCGAGATTTAGGAGGTAGAAGGAAATAGTGCGGGGTATTCATCACGCAGGCGATCCTCACGTTCCCAAGTGGCTTCATCTTCAGAATGGTGCGACCACTGGACTTTGAGGAACTTGATCGCCTTCTGGCGTGTGAGGCGTTCAGCTTGGTCGAGAATGCGGACCGGATGCTCTTTATAGGAGAGATCCTGTTGCAATTCGAGCACTTCATGATCCACTCCTCGGATTGGGTCCTTGAAGCAACGGCGGAGCTGTGACACGTGGAACACATCGTGAACCTGAGAAAGGTTCGGCGGAAGCTCCAGTTGGTATGCCACTTTTCCACGCCTTTCCAGAATAGTGAATGGGCCAATATAGCGAGGAGCTAGCTTTCCCTTGATCCCGAAGCGGTGAGCACCCTTCATTGGTGTAACTCGAAGATAGGCCTTTTCGCCAGGCTGATAGACCATGTCCTTATGTTTACGGTCATACTGACTCTTCTGACGCGACTGAGCAGTCTTGAGATTCTCGCGAATAATGAGGACTTGTTCTTCGGCATGTTGGATAATATCCGGACCGAAGAGTGGACGTTCCCCAGTTTCTGACCAGTTCAGAGGGGTTCGGCACTTTTGTCCATATAACACTTCGAATGGGGCCATCTTCAAACTAGCTTAATAGCTATTATTATAAGAGAACTCAGCATACGGGAGAGATTCCTCCCATTTCTTGCCGAAGGAAATAACTCAAGCTTGAAGCATGTCTTCGAGAACTTGGTTGACACGTTCAACTTGCCCTTGCGACTGAGGATGAAAAGCAGTGCTGAAAGACAGATGAGGACCCATAGCTTCTTGGAAACTTGCCCAGAATCTTGAAGTGAATAAGCTGCCATGGTATGAACTGATTACCAATGGAATACTGTGAAGCGAGACAATTCTAGACATGTAGAGGTTTGCCAGCTGACTAGCAGTGATCGTTTCCTTGACAGCCAGAAAATGCGCAACTTTAGAAAGCCGGTCAATGACGACAAGAATAGCATCATTACCTTTTTGCAATTTGGGAAATCTAGTGACGAAGTCCATTTCAACATGGTCCCATTTCCATCCAGGAATAGAGATAGGTTGCAGAGTTCCAGCAGGCCTTTGATGTTCTGCTTTGATACGACGGCAAATGTCACACTCAGCAACATAGCGAGCAATGTCTTGCTTCATGTTAGACCACCAGAATCTCTAACGAATGTCTTGGTACATCTTTGTACTACCAGGATGGATACATAGAGGCGTATCATGAGGTTCTTTCATAACCTTCTGAGTCATATCCAGGTTTTCCCTCTTACTCGGAACTACTAGGCGACCTTTGAAGAATAAGGTGCCATCATCAGCAATAGTGAAGAATGAGGGCTTTCCTTCTTTGAGGTCGCGCTTAATCTTGTGGACTTCATCGTCATATTTCTGTATCCATTTGATGGTGTCCACAAGATCTGGTTTCGCAACCAGGGTATTGATAGAACCCCTGGGAACAACGTGGAGATTCATCTTGCGAAACTCCTCAGGAGGGGGAGCGAGTGCACCCGGAGGAACAATATGGAGGTTCAGCTTTCGAAATTCTTCAACAAGTGAGGGTTGAACCTTGTGAATCTGGAGGTGGTTGCAGTAAGACTTGCGGCACAAGGCATCAGCCATTACATTAGCCTTGCCTGGTGTATAGGAAATACCCAAGTCAAAGTCTGCAACAATCTCCATCCATCTCTGCTGACGGAGGTTCAGGTCTGGCTGAGTAAACAGATACTTCAGACTTTGGTGGTCAGTGAAGATCTCGCAACGATTACCGAGAAGGTAATGTCGCCACTGCTTCAGTGCATGAATGACAGCAGTAAGCTCGAGGTCGTGAACTGGGTAGTTCTCTTCGTGAGGGCGCAATTGCCGAGAGGCATAAGCAATAACTTTGCGGTCTTGCATTAGGACACAGCCTAATCCTTGACGGGAAGTGTCGCAGTAAATGACGAAGTCCTTCTTAGTATCAGGAGGAGCTAGTACTGGGGCAGAAGTCAACTTGTCTTTGAGTGCCTGGAAACTTTCCTGACATTTATCTGTCCATTGGAACTTGACGCCCTTATGCAACAGGTTAGTCAGGGGCCTGGCAATCTTGGAGAAGTTCTCGACGAATCAACGGCAATAGCTGGCGAGACCGAGAAAACTTCTGACTTGCTTGACATTCTTCGGAGGAGTCCAATCGAGAATAGCCTGAACTCGTTCAGGGTTAACGGCAATACCATCCTTAGAGATGACATGTCCAAGATAGGTTACTTTGGGAAGCCAGAATTCACATTTGGAGAACTTGGCGTATAGCTGATGCTCTCGTAGCTTTTCCAGCACAAGACGAAGATGTTCCGCATGTTCTTCTTCATTCTTGGAATATACAAGGACATCATCCAGATAAACCATGACGAACTTGTCGAGGTAATCCATGAATATATAGTTCATCAGATGAGAGAAGGTGGCTGGGGCATTGGTTAATCCAAAAGACATAACGGTGTACTCGTATGATCCATAGCGAGTCACAAATGCGGTCTTCGGGATATCTTCTTCACGAACATGGATCTGGTGGTAACCCAACCTCAAGTCGAGTTTAGAGAACACTGACGAACCAGCCAGTTGATCATATAGATCATTGATCCGAGGAAGAGGATATTTGTTCTGAATGGTAGCTTGGTTAATAGGGCGATAGTCTTGGACCAATCGGTTTGTCCCATCCTTCTTCTTGACAAAGAGAGAAGGTGCTCCCCAAGGAGAGCAACTTGGGCGAATGAAACCACTTCGAAGAAATTTGTCAATTTCCTCCTTAAGCTCAAGGAGTTCATGCGGCGGCATCTTGTAAGGTCGTTTGGCTATAGGAGTGGTGCTTGGTTTCAAGTCGATGACGAATTCGACAGCTCTAGCAGGGGGAATCCCTGGGATTTCTTCAGGAAAGACGTCGAGGAAGTCACGCATGACGGGAATGTTTTCAATGCCCTCGAGGGGTGCGGCATTCAATGCATTCAATGCATAGAGCCTTGCCTCGGCATTCTGAACAAGACGAGCATTGTAGCTTATTATTTCATCAGAAGGGTGTAGCAGATGGACGGTCTTGGTGGCGCAAACGATAGAAGCAGTATGCGCCTTTAACCAATCCATTCCCAGAATGAGGTCAATGTTAGATGACTTCAGGATAATGGGCGAGGCGCGAAATTCCAACCCTTCGATTTCCACAGGGACGTCGATCCCAACCATGGAGGTACGACATTGCCCCGCGGGGGTTTTTACCACTACTGAAGTGTTCATCTGCTCACATCTAACGTCGTGCTTGTATGCAAAATCTTCTGACATGAATGAATGCGATGCACCTGTATCAAATAAAACGGATGCTGGTACTGAATTTACGAGGAGTGTACCCATCACAGTAGCAGGCTGGTCTTGGGCTTCGTTCAGATCAACATGGTTGGCATGAACACGACCATAAGACTTGGCCTTGTTGTTGCGGAGCTGGTTGTTTCCACGGCCAGTGGCGGGAAGGGCCAGTTGATTCTGATTCTGATTCTGATTGCAATCCCTAGCACGGTGACCTGGTTGACCACACTTGTAGCACATGCCATTATTGGGAGTGGGAACAGGAGCTTGGGGTGGCGGAGCTGGAAGCCTTGGCTGCCTAGTTGGAGCAGTAGGCAGACGAGGTGCAGCATAAGACTGTCTTGGGGCAGGTGCATTCGGCTGGTACATGCTGTTGGGAATCCATATCTTGCGCTTCTGCGAGGACGGGCCCGAAGATGAGCCCGTGTCACGGTTGCGCCTGTGAGAGCTCTGGTATTCCTGCAGGACAGTTTCCACATTGATGGCCTTGTTCACCAAGGTGGCAAAATCGGCAAAGTCATGCACTAGAAGTGTGAGCTTGATGTCAGCTTGAAGGCCGTCACGGAACTTCTCCTGTCTGCGTGCATCAGTTGCAATGTCTTCTTCAGCATAGCAGGACAAGTCCAGAAACTCCCGCTGATAAGCTTCCACAGTTTTGTTGCCTTGTGTGAGGTTGCGGAACTCACGCTTCTTCCTGTCCATGATCCCCTGAGGAATGAAGCGGGCCCGGAAGGCAGCTTGAAAGTCCGGCCAGGTGATGATTGTCCCAACGGGCAGAGTACGCCTGTGGCTGTCCCACCATTGGGCTGCGGGTCCCTTCAGAAAGAAGGAAGCAAAGGTGACATAGCGGGCAGGGGCTACTTCAGCAGACTCCATCTCATAGGTGATGTCACGGAGCTAGTCATCAGCATCCAGCGGCTGAGTTGAGCTGCGGTATACGGTTGGGTTGAGGCGCATGAAATCCTGCAGAGTCACTTGGGCTGGCTGCTCGTTCATATTGGGGCGAGGGAACTGAGCCATCACATTCTCCATGAACTGGTGATTCATCTCGAGCTGTTGGACCATACCAGCCATGTACTCAGGCGGTGGTGGGGCGTTGTCGCCACGACCACGACCAGCTGGTCTAACCATCCTGCTAATATATAACAGGGGTAGTTCAGCATTGAGAAATTTGCATAGACAAGAATCATTTATGATGAAACATGCATAAAGAAAGGAGCACGACAGATACTACATAGTAGTCGGCATATCTTACAAAAGGGGTCGGACATAGAGTTCAGTACACAGAGTTCAGTACATAGACTAAGTCATCATAGGCGGCACGCAGGCTCGCGGCGAATGCATCTAATACTAATAAGCAAGACTACATCAGTCCCAGGAGGTACTGTGGAGGTAATCGTAGCCCGACAACTGGTAGTGAGGCAACGTATAGTCCACGTCAGCGGCCTGGGGGCCGCGGATACTCTGGTGTAGAACCCGACACTCAGGTGGCAGAAGAGGACCAAGTGCGGGAGAGTAGCCTCCCACCTCTGGCCAACCGACACCGTCAGGCATCACGGTCCTGGCTGGGTAGATCGCATAACGCGGTAGCTGTCTAGATAGAACAAAGGGGTGCAACAGCGTCAGAGCCCTGTAAAGGTGCCGACGAGTGGTGTACAACTTGTGGCGAAGAGCTCAGTTAGCTCGGTCCAACCCATCAGCATGCAGAACCAGTCTCTGATGGTGGAAGGGCTCTCGAGTGACGGTGGAATAGGCAGCAGTGTAGTATCTCTCCGCACCAACATCGGATGCGATAGCAATGTGCCTGAAAGGGGAAGTGTCCAACGCCTGATACTCTCCATGAAGACGTGTCAGAGCAGCATAGGCAGCATCGTGAACTGCCATCTCAATGGTCACTCCAACACCATAAGCGGTGTGCAGCACAGTAGTGGAGTCATACTCCCGAGAGTAGAGGTGGACGATGGCACGGTACTGCTCCTGGTTAAAGTCCTGCTACTCCTCATAGACGGTGTACTCATGGTGCCAGCGATAACCCAGATAGGTCATCATCTCAGCTAGCACAGCAGGTGAACCTGAGGCACCAATGGCCGCCTGGTGGCGCACGACCTGCCTCGTGGGTTCCATCTGAAAACAAAGATGTTTCAATGGAGTCAAATGACAATGCGGGTACTATTCAAAATACTATCCTACAGAATAACTATGGCTTATCCAACTTTGGGGTGAAAGTGGTAACGGGATCCTAATGTTAGAGTTAGTAAATTCATTTACCCCGAGTAGGAGAGAGTTCAGAGCCCCAGAGTAAAGGTCGAGGAGTAAAAGTTCCTAATACCACCCAATGGCGACGTGGACCCGTAAGGCACACAGCCAAGTTAGTAAAAGTTTTGTAGTGACTAGACTCGACTTCGGCCAAGGAGTGTGGAAGGGGGATTCCGACAGGCAGTCGGCTCTGATACCAACTTGTGACGCCCCCGATTTAATCGTACACTAATCATGCACGCAAACGTGTACGATCAAGATCAGGGACTCACGGGAAGATATCACAACACAACTCTAAAAGTAAAATAAGTCATACAAGCATCATAATACAAGCCAGGGCCTCGAGGGCTCGAATACAAGTGCTCGATCATAGACGAGTCAGCGGAAGCAACAATATCTGAGTACAGACATAAGTTAAACAAGTTTGCCTTAAGAAGGCTAGCACAAACTGGGATACAGATCGAAAGAGGCGCAGGCCTTCTGCCTGGGATCCTCCTAAACTACTCCTGGTCGTCGTCAGCAGCCTGCACGTAGTAGTAGGCACCTCCAGTGTAGTAGTCATCACCGACGGTGGCGTCTGGCTCCTGGACTCTAGCATCTGGTTGCGACAACCAGAAAGAAAGGAAAGGGGGGAAAAGGGGGGAGAAAGCAACCGTGAGTACTCATCCAAAGTACTCGCAAGCAAGGAGCTACACTACATATGCATGGGTATATGTGTAAAGGGTCATATCAGTGGACTGAACTGCAGAATGTCGGAATAAGAGGGGGATAGCTAATCCTGTCGAAGACTACGCTTCTGGCAGCCTCCGTCTTGCAGCATGTAGAAGAGAGTAGACTGAAGTCCTCCAAGTAGCATCTCCAGTAGCATCGCATAGCATAATCCTACCCGGCAATCCTCTCCTTGTCGCCCTGTTAGAGAGCGATCACCGGTTTGTATCTGGCACTTGGAAGGGTGTGTTTTATTAAGTATTCGGTTCTAGTTGTCATAAGGTCAAGGTACAAGTCCGGATCGTCCTTTTACCGAGGGACACGGCTATTCGAATAGATAAACTTCCCTGCAGGGGTGCACCACATAACCCAACACGCTTGATCCCATTTGGCCGGACACACTTTCCTGGGTCATGCCCGGCCTCGGAAGATCAACACGTCGACCTAGGCACAATAGAGAGGTCAGCACACCAGTCTAACTCCTATGGTGCAGGGGTCTGGGCCCATCGCCCTTTGCACACCTGCACGTTGCGCACGCGGCCGAAAGCAGAACTAGCCCCCATAATACAAGTGCAGGCTTACGTTCCAATCCGACGCGCGCCACTCAGTCGCTGACGTCAAGAAGGCTTCGACTGATACCATGACGTCGGGATACCCATAACTACTCCCGCGTAGATGGTTAGTGCGTATAGACCAAATGGCCAGACTCAGATCAAATACCAAGAACTCGTTAAGTGTGTTATTATGAAGCAACCGCGGACGCCGATCAGGGCCAGGCCCACCTCTCGCCTAGGTGGTCTCAACCTGCCATGTCGCTCCACCACAAAGATCCACACAGAGGGTCGTCGGGACAAAGGTCCTTTCAGCCCCCAATCCGTGAATCACTCGCGGGTACTCTTCGAGCGGACCCGACTTTAGTCACCATCTGTAGTATGTATATATGTATAGTATATACCCGAGATCACCTCCCGAGTGATCACGGCCCAATAGTATAGCAAGGCAGACTGACAAGAATGTAGGGCCAATGATGATAAACTAGCACCCTATACTAAACATTTAGGATTGCAGGTAAGGTATCAATGACTGTAGCAACAATGACAGGCTATGCAACAGAATAGGAGTAACCGAATAGTAACATGCTACACTACTCTAATGCAAGCAGTATAGAGAAGAATAGGCGATATCTGGTGATCAAGGGGGGCTTGCCTAGTTGCTCTGGCAAGAGAGAGGGGTCGTCAACTCCGTAGTCGAACTGGGCAGCAGCAGCGTCGGTCTCGTAGTCTACTGGAGAGAAGAGGGGGAAGAAACAATGAATACAATGCAAACAGATGCATAACGATGCATGACAAAGCAATGTGTGATGCTAGGCGTGCCCTAACGCGGTAAGAGGTAATACCGGTGAAGGGGGGAACATCCGGGAAAGTATTCCCGGTGTTTCGCGTTTTTGGATAGAGGAACCGGAGGGGGAAAGTTGTGATGGGGTTATGTACCTAGGGTAGGGTCATGGACCTGATCCAAGTAACTTACCCCAGGACATCCTTAGAAGAGGTCGCCTTCCAGTCGACCAACGAGGATTCACTCGACTGGCCTGAAGGACTCGACCACGAAGACTCACTCGACCACCAGGAGGTCAAGAGGCACTCTGCACTGCAACGGCCTGTAATCAAGTAGACTTTATGATAGTAAAGGCCTTTATGTGGGGCGTTACCAGTAACGCCCCAGACTTAACTCACCTTAAACCCTCTCCTACGTGGGCTGGCTGGGGTCCTGGCGCACTCTATATAAGCCACCCTCCTCCACAGGCAGAAGGGTTCGGCACCTTGTAATTCATACATTCGTAATCCACTCGACCGCCTCCGGGCTCCGAGACGTAGGGCTGTTACTTCTTCCGAGAAGGGCCTGAACTCGTACATCCTTTGTGCTTACAACCTCTCCATAGCTAGGACCTTGCCTCTCCATACCTACCCCCCACTCTACTGTCAGGCTTAGAACCACGACAGTTGGCGCCCACCGTGGGGCAGGTGTTTTAGCGATTTTGTGGAGAAGTTGCGATTCTTCCGAGTACTCTCATCATGGTGTCTGCTGGAGTTTTGGTCAAGGGTCAAGAGATCCGTCTCGGCACCCTCACCTTCATCGCCGACGACTCCGCATGGCTCCAGGAGGCTCCACTTGACGTAGACGCGCTCCCCGTCCGCGGTGCGACGCACTTTCGCGCATGTGTCCGCGGCGTTCTGTTGCGGCAACCGTCGACCCAGTATCGGTCGGCTCCTCCATCATCCACCCTCCCGGTCTCCCGCCAGCGCAAGCGCTCAGGCTGGTCGAGGCTTCAGCGATGGGTGAGTCACGCGGTGGCTCGCCGATCGGCCACTACACAAGTTGCGGCAATCGAGCCCAACAAATCTCTCTACGGCTTGTTCGATCAGTCGACTGGCCCCGGAGAGACTGCATCAGAGTGCGGAAGCAGTGATCCAGCGGCGGAAATCTTGATGGTCGACGGGCCCCACAGCCCTCCTGGCTTCGCCCGTGGTGGTGGAGCAGGTGACGGCGGAGACCTGCACGAGACTACGAAGAGTACCAGCCCGAGCCACTCGACTCTCTGCAAAGAGAAGAGCTTCGCCGCAGGAACGAGGATCCCCTGCGTATTCCCATCGCAGGAGAAACCCCCGAGGCTCGTGCCTTGGAGGAGGCGCGTCTGGCCAATTTGGCCGAGCGCACTCGACTGGAGAACCTTCAGCGAGCACTCGACGAGCGCGCGCGGCAACGAGTTCCCGACACCAGTCGACGTCAACTCTTCCCGCCGACTCAGGTATATCGAACCCCAATTCAGAATTTAGCAGCTGCGACCCGTATAGCAGAGTCCATTCAGCCTTCGCAGTCGGAAGCTGGCAGAGGTTTGCTGCAGATCAGGGATCTGCTCCGGGCAGCAGGAGATCAGAATTCAGCCGTGTCTCAGTCGCGCAACAGAATTCACAGTCGATCTGTCACTGTGAATACGGTTCAGTCGGCTCACAGCCCCAGATCGCCTCTGCGGCGCGAAGGGCGTGAGAATCGGCGAGATCAATATGGCGACAGACTCGACCGAGATGATAGGCGTCGAGTGCCCTATTCCCCTCCGAGGGGTGGGTCTTACGCTCCTCGGCAGCCAGATGATAGGCGTCAGTACAGTACAGGGCGTAGGGTTCCAGTTGACCCCAGAGAGCCAGGCTTCGACGCGCGATCCATTATCGTGCAAGGGTTGGTCGACCGGAACAGAGCCCATTGAGGCGCACTCGACAGAGATGTACCCACGAGCAGTCGAGTACATGTTTCTGGTCCTGAATGTTTCAGCAGAGCTATCAGAGCCGCAGTTATCCCCCCCAATTTCAGGTTGGCAACAGGAGTCAGCAAGTTCACTGGTGAGTCTAAGCCTGAAACTTGGCTTGAAGACTACCGAGTGGCAGTTCAGATCGGTGGTGGGAACGACGAGGTGGCCATGAAGCATTTGCCCCTCATGTTGGAAGGTTCTGCCAGGGCATGGTTGACTCAATTACCTCCTAGCAGCATTTACACTTGGGAAGATCTGTCCCGAGTGTTCGTCAGAACGTTTGAAGGGACTTGCAAGCGACCAGCGGGATTGACAGAGTTGCAAGTCTGCGTGCAGAAAACTAATGAGACTCTCAGAGAGTATATTCAGAGGTGGATCACTTTGCACCACACTGTGGAAAATGTCTCTGATCATCAGGCAGTATGCGCCTTCAAAGACGGCGTCAAGAACAGAGAACTGAGTTTGAAATTTGGTCGAACCGGTGACATGACCTTGAGTCGGATGATGGAGATTGCTACCAAATACGCCAACGGCGAAGAAGAAGACCGACTCCGAAGCGGCAAGCACAAGCCGAGTCAGTCGGAAAAAGGAAACGCCAGTCGGAAACAGAAGCGGAAGGCTGAACCGGCAGCTCCTGGAGAGGCTCTGGCCGTGACTCAAGGAAAGTTTAAGGGGAAACCAAAAGGATCCTGGAACCCCAAGAAGGTAAAGGATAAAGAAGGGAACGACGTGATGGATATGCCGTGTCACATTCACACGAAGAAAGATGAAGAGGGGAATATCATTTACCCAAAGCACACCACTCGCCAATGTCGACTCCTGATCCAGCAGTTTCAGGGAAAACAGTCTAAGGACAAGGAGAAGGAGTCGGACAAGGCCGAAGACAAAGAGGACAGTGAGGGAGGATATCCGCATATCAACTCCACTCTGATGATCTTTGCAGATGTGGAAAGCAGAAGTCGACTGAAAGTGATTAACCGAGAGGTGAACATGGTTGCCCCAGCAAAGGCAAATTATCTGAAGTGGTCTCAAACACCCATCACATTCGACCAATCTGATCACCCGACTCATATTGCCACCCCCGGGAGGCAAGCTTTGGTGGTCGATCCAGTTGTCGAAGGCACTCGACTGACAAAGGTGCTGATGGACGGTGGAAGTGGGCTGAACTTATTGTATGCAGACACATTGAAAGGTATGGGCATTCCGATGTCCCGACTGAGCACTAGTAACATGAGCTTCCATGGAGTTATACCAGGGAAGAAGGCCGAGTCACTCGGCCAGATAGCATTGGACGTAGTGTTTGGTGATTCGAAGCATTTTCGCAAAGAAAAGTTGACGTTTGAGGTCGTGGATTTTCAAAGTGCATATCATGCCATTTTGGGGAGACCAGCCTATGCACGGTTCATGGCTCGACCATGTTACGTGTACCTCAAATTGAAGATGCCCGGTCCCAAAGGTGTGATCACTGTCACCGGTGATAGGAAAAAGGCAGAGGAGTGCTTTCAGAAGGGCTCCAAGATTGCCGATTCCCAAGTGACAGCGGTCGAGTTCGAAGAATACAAGCAAAACGCAGATCCGAGTGACTTGCTGCGATCCAAGAAGCCCGCCACAGAGTCTGCATTCCAGTCGTCCGGTGAGACGAAGCCTGTTCACATTCACCCGACCGACCTCGAAGCAGCTCCGACCCGCATCTCCACAACACTCGACCCAAAATAGGAAGAAGCGCTCATCCAGTTCCTCCGTGAGAACTGGGACATTTTTGCATGGAAGCCCGCTGACATGCCAGGTGTTCCCAGGGGACTGGCTGAGCATCGCCTAAGAGTCGACTCGTCTGCAAAACCAGTCAAAGAGCATCTTCGGCGGTCCGCCGTCCAGAAGAGAAAGGCCATCGGTGAAGAAGTGGCTCGACTGTTGGCGGCAGGATTTATCCGAGAGATATACCACTCCGAGTGGCTCGCTAATGTCGTCATGGTTCCTAAGAAGGACAAGTCGCTCCGAATGTGCATTGATTTCAAGCACATCAACCGGGCCTGCCCGAAAGATCACTTTCCTCTCCCTCGCATAGATCAAATTGTTGACTCGACGCGGGATGCGAGAGGTTGTCTTTTTTAGATGCTTACTCCGGGTACCACCAGATCCGTCTGTACGGGCCCGATGAGGTAAAAACAGCTTTCATCACTCCATTCGGGTGCTTCTGCTATATCACCATGCCATTCGGCCTCAAGAATGCCGGAGCCACATTTATGCGAATGATTCAGAAGTGTCTACTCACCCAAATCAGTCGGAATGTGGAAGCTTATATGGATGATATTGTTGTCAAGTCACGAAAAGGTTCCGACCTGCTCGCTGACCTCGCCGAAACATTTGCCAACCTCAGAAGGTATGATATCAAGCTCAATCCATCAAAGTGCACATTTGGAGTTCCTGGTGGCAAGTTACTCGGTTTTCTCGTTTCCGAACGGGGAATCGACGCTAACCCAGAGAAGATTGGCACTATTCTCCGAATGAAACGCCCTGTGCGAGTGCACGATGTCCAGAAGCTTACTGGATGCTTGGCCGCATTAAGTCGATTCATCTCACGACTCGGTGAAAAGGCACTGCCCCTTTACCGACTGATGAAGAAGGCTGACAAGTTCGAGTGGACTCCAGAAGCTGATGCAGCGTTTGCCGAGCTAAAAGCTCTGCTCTCCACCCAGCCGGTGCTTGCTGCTCCAATCAGCAAAGAGCCTCTGTTGCTCTACATCGCAGCCACAGGACAAGTCGTCAGTACTGTGCTAACGGTCGAGCGGGAAGAAGAAGGAAAAGCTCTCAAAGTTCAGCGCCCAGTGTATTATTTGTCTGAAGTCTTGACTCCATCCAAGCAGAGATATCCTCATTATCAGAAGCTTGTGTATGGAATATACATGACCACAAAGAAGGTTGCTCATTATTTCTCTGACCATTCCATCACAGTCGTCAGCGACGCTCCACTATCAGAGATTTTGCACAACAGAGACGCAACTGGTCGAGTGGCCAAATGGGCGATTGAACTTCTTCCCCTTGATATCAAGTTTGAGGCAAAGAAAGCCATTAAGTCCCAGGCGATAGCAGATTTCCTCGCTGAGTGGATTGAACAACAGCAGCCGACTGAAGTTCACTCGGAGCATTGGACCATGTTTTTCGATGGCTCTAAGATGTTGAATGGTTCCGGTGCTGGGGTTGTCCTGGTTTCCCCCAGAGGAGATAAGCTCAGATATGTGCTCCAGATTCACTTTGATTCCTCCAACAATGAGGCAGAATATGAGGCCCTCCTATATGGGTTGCGCATGGCCATTTCACTCGGCGTCCGTCGCCTAATGGTCTATGGCGACTCGGATTTAGTGGTCAATCAGGTGATGAAAGAGTGGGACGTGAGAAGCCCAGCCATGACTGGATACTGCAGTGCAGTGAGGAAGCTGGAGAAGAAGTTCGAGGGGTTGGAGCTCCATCATATACCCCGACTGAAAAATCAAGCAGCTGATGATCTAGCAAAGATAGGTTCCAAGAGAGAAGCCATTCCGAGTGGTGTGTTCTTGGAGCATATACACACTCCGTCAGTCAAAGAAGATCCTTTCACCGAAGAAACTCCGCAGCCCAAGAGCGCACAAGATCCGACTGAAGTTGAAGTCCCAGCGGTGGTCGACTTGATCATGGAGGTTTTGGTGGTCATTCCCGACTGGACGATTCCGTATGTCGCATATATCTTGAGGAAAGAGCTTCCGGAGGATGAGGAAGAGGCTCGACAGATCGTCCGTCGATCTAAGGCCTTTACCGTAATCAAAGGACAATTATACAGAGAAAGCGCGACTGGAGTCGGTCAGAAGTGCATAACACCAGAAGAAGGTCGACTCATCCTCAATGATATTCACTCGGGGACCTGTGGTCATCATGCGTCCTCTCGGACCATCGTGGCCAAAGCATACCGAGCCGGATTTTACTGGCCCAAGGCGAATGAGATGGCAAAAGAGATAGTAGATAAGTGCGAGGGATGTCAGTTCTACTCGAATATGTCGCACAAGCCTGCGTCAGCTTTGAAGACCATCCCACTCGTCTGGCCTTTTGCAGTTTGGGGGCTGGACATGATCGGTCCTTTGAGAACAGGACGAAGTGGCTTCACGCATGTACTGGTGGCAGTCGACAAGTTCACCAAGTGGATCGAGGCTAAACCAATCAAGAGCCTTGACACCGGTACTGCTGTTAGCTTCATCAGGGAACTAATATTCAGATATGGAGTTCCGCACAACATCATTACGGATAATGGGTCGAACTTTGACTCAGAGGAATTCAGAGCTTTCTGCGACTCCCAAGGCACACGGGTCGACTACGCATCAGTCGCCCATCCGCAGTCGAATGGACAAGCAGAGCGAGCTAATGGACTGATTCTCAAGGGACTGAAGCCTCGACTGATGCGTGATCTCAAACACGCGGCTGGAGCTTGGGTCGACGAACTTCCATCTGTACTCTGGGGACTGCGGACCACTCCTAATCGGTCGACCGGAAGAACTCCATTCTTCTTGGTCTATGGAGCTGAAGCAGTCTTGCCGAGTGATCTTCTCCACAATGCTCCTCGAGTTGAAATCTACAACGAAGCAGAAGCTGAACAAGCGCGGCAGGACGCAGTCGACCTTTTAGAGGAAGAAAGGGAGATGGCTCTGATCCGGTCGACCATCTACCAACAAGATCTGCGGCGTTTCCACGCCCGAAACGTGAGAGGTCGAGCCTTCCAGGAAGGGGATTTGGTTCTCCGAGTGGATCAGCACAAACCACACAAGCTTGCTCCTTCTTGGGAAGGCCCCTTCATCGTCACCAAGGTTCTCCACAACGGGGCGTACCGTCTTTACAACGTCAAGCATAATATCGACGAGCCCCGAGCTTGGAACGCGGAGCTACTCCGCCCGTTTTACACTTAAGCTTTATCACTCGGATGAGTTGCAATAAAATACTTCTGTAGTTCATGGACCTCAAAATAATAAGCGTCATAGTTCCTCCATAATATCTGTCACTTTTTATTTTTTGTCCAATGAAATTCCCCTCAGTGGGTGACTTAGCTGCGAATCAGTTTCGCCTAAGTTTGTAAAAATCCTACCGAGTGGTGAGCCAGACTCCCACTCGGAGGCTTAGCCGCGAATCCGTTTCGCCTAAGTTATCAAAATCCTACCGAGTGGTGAGCCAGACTCCCACTCGGAGGCTTAGCTGCGAATCCGTTTCGCCTAAGTTATAAAAATCCTACCGAGTGAAGAGCAACCCTCTCACTCGGGGGCTTAGCTGCAGTCCAAGCACTCGCCTAAGTTGTGAAAATCCTACCGAGTGGTAAGCCAGCCTTCCACTCGGAGGCTTAGCTGCAGCCTCGTGCTCGCCTAAGTTATAAAAATCCTACCGAGTGAAGAGCAACCCTCTCACTCGGGGGCTTAGCTGCAGTCCAAGCACTCGCCTAAGTTGTGAAAATCCTACCGAGTGGTAAGCCAGCCTTCCACTCGGAGGCTTAGCTGCAGCCTCGTGCTCGCCTAAGTTATGAAAATCCTACCGAGTGAAGAGCAACCCTCTCACTCGGGGGCTTAGCTGCAGCCCAGTGCTCGTCTAAGTGGACTAAAGAATAAATCGATTGCAGCACATGCACCTTGCCTTGAACCTGCAAAAGACATTCCGAGCCGAAGGCAATCGTATTCAAGCACCAAATCCAAGTTTGAATCGACATCTAAAGGAACCGAAAGTGCTCAGGCGTCAAGCCTGTTAAGGTTTGTCGGTTACAATTTCACTCGGCATACCGAGGCAAATTTAAAGCATCGAGCCAGAAGAAGTTTTTTACCCCTCCTGTGGAGGGCTGGAAGGTGCAACAAATTCATCAAGGTCAATCCCGTCGGCGATCCGAGTGGCAGCTGCAAGGAAAGTTTCCATAAAGGATCTGAAGTCGTGCTTCTTGGTATTGGCCACCCGAAGGGCCGCCAGCTTCTCTTCTCGCGCATCTTTGCAGTGGACTCGGGCCAGACACAGAGCGACATCTGCACCACACCGAGCCGAGGACTTCTTCCACTCCTGCACTCGACCAGGGATCGTGTTCAAGCGGGCCATCAGCGACTCAAGGTCATTCTGAAGTGTCTCCTCAGGCCAGAGCGTCGAGTCGATGCGGGATGTGGCGGCCTTCAGCCTTGCGAGATAGTCCACGACAGCTGCAACACGAGACTCCAGTCGGAAAACATCCATGGCAACTTCGTCGTTCACCGGAGAATTGACGGGGTCAAGGTTTGGCTCCAGTCGGCTGGTTTCTTCTTCAAAGTTTTGACAAAATTCTGCAAGGGTGATCACTAAGTCAAGGAGATAGTCGAATGGAAAAAGCCACAATTGGAAATATTTGCCAAACATGGAGGTCTACCTTCAAGCATAAGGAACAACTTTTTGGCAAGGCCACTCAGGAAGGCCTCCAGTTCAGTTTTCTTCTCAGTCAATTTGCTGACTTGGTCGGTTAGGGCAGCTTTGTCAGTTTTCAGTCGACTGACCTCCTTGTTGGCAATCCCAAGAGCAGCTTTTAGATTGGTATTGTCTTGTACGAGCTTGGTAACTGAAGCTAACTTCTCGTCAGCAAGCTTGATCTTCTCAGCTAGCTCAAGGTCTTTCTTCTGCTGGGCCTCCCTTACCTTACCTGCAAGTTACAGCAAGATCAGATGCTGAAACAAGCAAGGGGAAAAGCAGTCGTCAGGGTCTCACCAAACATACCTTCGGTCTCCTCCTTTGCCTTTGTCAGCTTCTCCTGAACCAGCCTCAAGCTCAGCTCGACTTGAGTATGTTTTTGTTCCAGCTCTGAGTAGCGAGCCACAAGATCACAGGAGTTCTGTGAAGAACCAATCGACTAAATGTCAAATATAATTCACTTCCGAGTGAAAAAGGGATAAACACACGTTTCTAAGACTACAGCCAAATACAAGCATTCGACCGTAGTCTCGGGGACTACACCCAGTGGGTGCACTCAGCGTGCCCCCACTAATCCTGTTGAAGACAAAGTCGACCAGTCGACCTCAAAAAAAAAAAAACCTAAGGCCGACTGCCAGCAGTCGACCTTAGCCTTGGGGACTACACCCAGTGGGTGCACTCAGCGTGCCCCCACCGGTTTGTGAAATCCAGTCGACCAGTCGACTGACAGAAAGATTGACATTATAAAGCCTAAGGCCGACTGCCAGCAGTCGACCTTAGCCTTGGGGACTACACCCAGTGGGTGCACTCAGCGTGCCCCCACCGGTTTGTGAAATCCAGTCGACCAGTCGACTGACAGAAAGATTGACATCATAAAGCCTAAGGCCGACTGCCAGCAGTCGACCTTAGCCTTGGGGACTACACCCAGCGGGTGCACTCAGCGTGCCCCCGCTAACATGGAGTTTATTCGACACACCCAGCGGGTGATTACTATAAATTCCGGAAAATAAAAGTTTTTGGTAGCATATCCAACAGAACAAACAGCGGTCGACTGACCTGGACATTGATTTGGAGGGCAGAGCTGGCGTCATAAGCTGCCTGGCTCGCGTCCCGGATAGTCTTCAGCTGCTCCATCATGAGCCCCGCCTGGCGTATTGCCTCCTTCGCTGCGCCAGCTTGGTCCTCTGGGACGTGGTGCGTCGTGAAGAGGGAGGGCTGCTGAGCACTCGTCAGTGGATTTGCGAAGGACACCGTGTGTCGAGTGATGTTCTCTTCTTCCACAGTCAGAATCTCAGGCGCCGTCACATCCTGAGGCACCTTACTGGCGGACGCTTTCCGACTCCTCCTGCGTGCCAGTGTTTCTTCATCCTCGTCGTCATCAGGGAGATTGATAACAGTATTGGGTGGAGCTGCGGAGAAGAATCAGGATCGGAGATCGCGAGTCAGTCGACTAAGAATGATGTTAAGAATACAGTACCTGGGTTCGAAGTTGCTGCATCCTCCATCTCGTGGTCATCAGCCCGGGCCGAGGTCTCAGAAGTAGCAGCACTGCAACTCCAAAGGATCGGTCGACTAACTTCAGCGTCGACCAGAGATAAAGTTCGCACAGAATAAGAAAATATGAGCAGCACAATTACCCTGATATGGTGGGGATGGACACCTTCATTTTCGGCAGGAGCTTGGTCGGCTTTGGCGGAGCCCCCCTAGGCTGCTTCGGCGCCTTTTCAGTCGGCGCTGGAGAAGTGGTCCTAGGGCGCTTGGTCGACTGCGTCGCAACCCCCTTGCCACGTTCAGTCGAAGGGTCGTGGACGAGCTTCGACCGCCTTTCCGAGCGCGGTGGCACGACCTCCTCCTCTTCCTCCTCATCTTCGGCATCATCATCATCGCCGTCGTCATCATCATCGTCGTCGTCGTCCCCTGCAACGTCCGAGTCCCATTCCTCCTCGTCCTGGCTCTCGCCCCCACTCGCCTCACCCTCCTCAGTCGGAGTTTGTGCCCCATTGGGCATCGAGTACAGCTCGGTGAGGGCCTAGCAGATATCAAGACAATGATCAGTCGACCAGTCGGCAGAGTGGACAGAGATGAATGCGACAAGAATGCAGTGGAGAGCAGGGCAAGTGTACCTTGTTTGGATCACTGTTGTGGTCGAGTGGAGGAATCCTTCTGGCTCCGCGTGGGTTGTCCTTGTTTCCGGTGACGGCTGCCATCCATCTTTCCAGAGTGACATCGTCGACTGCTTTTGGATGGACTCTAGTCTCGTCTTCGGTCCCACAGTACAACCACATGCAGTGGCTCCGGAACTGGAGGGGCTGGATGCGACGCCTGAGGAAGACCTCCAGGAGATCCATGCCCGTCACTCCCTCCCGAACCAACTGCACCACGCGCTCCATCAACATCTTCACATCGGCTTTCTCCTCCGGGATCAACTTCAGAGAGGAGGACTTGTTCACTCGGTCCATGGTAAACTGTGGGAGTCCACTCGACTGTCCTGGCGTCGACTGGTCCCGGCAGTAGAACCAGGTCGACTGCCAGCCTCTGACTGACTCGGGAAAGGTCATGGGCGGAAAGGTGCTCTTGTTCCTCACCTGGATGCCCAAACCCCCACACATTTGGACGACTCGGGTCTTTTCGTCGCCTGGACTCGCCTTCTTCACGGTCTGAGAGCGACACGTGAATATATGCTTGAACAAACCCCAGTGCGGTCGACAGCCCAAGAAACCCTCACACATGGACATGAACGCGGCAAGATAGGCAATGGAGTTTGGGGTAAAGTGGTGGAGCTGCGCTCCGAAGAAGTTCAAAAAGCCACGAAAGAAAACACTCGGCGGCAAGGAAAACCCGCGATCAACATGGGTGGCCAAAAGCACACACTCACCCTCTTCTGGCTGGGGCTGCCACTCCTTCCCCGGAAGCCTCGCAGCTCCGTGGGGGATCAAGCCCTCGTTGGCCATGTCGAGAATGTCATTCTCAGTGATGGTCGACTGGATCCAGTCTCCTTGGACCCAGCCTTTCGGCAGGCGGGATCTGGACGAGGACCCTCCGCGGCTGGTGGATCTCCCCTTCGCCTTCTCCGACGCCGACGCCTTCTTTGCACGCTCCAGCGCCGCCGTCTTCTCCTTGGCCATGGTCGCCGGCGAGATGCGCGAAGGGAAGTGGTGCGGGGGCGAGAGCGAGCACGCTGAGCAGAGAGGAAGGAAGCAGAGAGAGGGGGAGAATGCTAAGGCGCAGCACAGAAATCCTCGCCGGGCACATTTATAAGGTCCCTTCCGAGTGGATGACAGGTGGGCCCAGTCGATCTAATCATATCTGGAACAGTTATGCAGACGGGATACGTGGCGAAAAAGGCGGCGCGGAGATCGAGGCGTCCATGCCCCGTCCCATCCGAACGCCGCGGTCCGCCCCGCTTCGCGCGCGCCCCAAAATTTCGCATCCCGCGGAATCCACGAGCAACAAATCAGTCTGTCAGGCGCGGTGTTTCCGGCGATCCGTCGCTCGGAGATCGTCGAAGCCTGAAAGATCACTCGACGCAAAAACAGAATGGATCAAGTCGACTGAAGGCAAGTTTTTTCCTGTCGACAAAGGGATTCTTTGGTCCAGAACAGCGCACAACCGGAGCACAAAGATTAATCGGAAACGACATCAACTCCTTCTTCACTCGAAGCCTCAATCCATTCGGGGGCTAATGATGGGGTTATGTACCTAGGGTAGGGTCATGGACCTGATCCAAGTAACTTACCCCAGGACATCCTTAGAAGAGGTCGCCTTCCAGTCGACCAACGAGGATTCACTCGACTGGCCTGAAGGACTCGACCACGAAGACTCACTCGACCACCAGGAGGTCAAGAGGCACTCTGCACTGCAACGGCCTGTAATCAAGTAGACTTTATGATAGTAAAGGCCTTTATGTGGGGCGTTACCAGTAACGCCCCAGACTTAACTCACCTTAAACCCTCTCCTACGTGGGCTGGCTGGGGTCCTGGCGCACTCTATATAAGCCACCCTCCTCCACAGGCAGAAGGGTTCGGCACCTTGTAATTCATACATTCGTAATCCACTCGACCGCCTCCGGGCTCCGAGACGTAGGGCTGTTACTTCTTCCGAGAAGGGCCTGAACTCGTACATCCTTTGTGCTTACAACCTCTCCATAGCTAGGACCTTGCCTCTCCATACCTACCCCCCACTCTACTGTCAGGCTTAGAACCACGACAAGTTGCATGTTCGGTATGCTAGGGGTGTGTGGCGGACGAACGGGCTGCGTATCCGGATTCGTCTCGTCGTTCTGAGCAACTTTCATGTAGAAAGTATTTTCATCCGAGTTACGGATTAAAAGATATGATTTTCTAAAGATTTAAATCATTTTCTGATTTTAATTAGTTATTTAATTCCAACATTATCCAAAACAGTGAATGATGACGTCAGCATGACATCAGAGTGATGTCAGCAGGTCAACTGGTCAGTTGACCAGTCAAACCTGACCAGTCAAACTAGACAGGTGGGTCCAGTGGGACCCACATGTCATTGTCAGGGACATTAACAGAATTCTAAAACTAACTAAATGGGTTAATTAGTGTGTGGGTCCGAGCAGTCAGTGAGAGATTAATGTTTTAATTAATTAACTAATTTAATTAATTAGCAGTTTATCTATTTGTTTTTATTCTTTTATGGCATGGGGCCCGCATGTCAGTGCCATTGGGCTGCCCAGTCAGCACTTTGACCCAGTCAACAGGTCAACAGGGGGCCCTGGGCCCACCAGTCAGTGGCCCAGGTGGCGGGACCCGCGGTGCCAGGTCAGCAGGGGCGGTTCCCGCCGCAGGCGACCAAAAGCACGGCGCAGGCCCGCCGGAGTTCGCCGGAAACTACACATAGGGCACGGATCCGTGCGTGCCTGGGCTTGTTCGAACTAGCGCCCAGAGGCGCATCTAGTGGTGGTGGTGGTTCGTCCTGAGGTCGCCGGAGCTGTCGCCGGCGAGCAGAGAGGCGGACGTCGGGGCTCGGGTGAGTGGCGGTTTCGTTTGCAGGCCACCAAAATGGGCGGGACCGTTCGCATTCGAACCGCAAGACGACGGCGGAGCGAATGGTGGTGGCTGCGAAGGCTGTGGTGGCCGGAGTCGAGCACCACGGGCTCGACGGCGGTGAGGTGGTTCGGGCGTGAGGCGAAGACGGCGAGGCAGAGCGCTCCGGGGCTAACGGGGAGGCTAGGGCGGAGCTGCGCGACGCGCTGAGCACAAAGGGCTCGGCCCCGTGACCATTTGGTCACCGGGAACGCGTCGGTGACGAGATCCGTGGCGGGGCGCTCGGGTGAGTGGCGGTAGCTAGCTAGGGCGTGGGAGGAAGCTAACGGAGATGGGCGGGAGATGGGGAGCTCACCGTGCGGCACGCAAGATGGCCCGTGGTAGTTTAGTAGCAGCAGGGGGTGTCGCCGGAGTTGGTGAAGAACGCGGCCGCCGGAGATGAGGGCGAAGGGGATCCGGTGATTCGGGGCTCCCCCGCTCCAGCTGAGGCCTCCGGTGGACGAGGAAGACGATGGAGGCGTCGACGTACTCGCAGGCGCGGCGAGGCGATGGCTGTGGCCGCGCGATTCACGGCGGCGGGTCCATGGCAACGCTCGGACGTGGTGGGGAGCAAGGGGGAGAGCGAGGTGGATCTGGAGGGGAGAGGGAGTGGCGCAGGAGCCGAGGTGAGAGTGGGGGCGAGTGGGGAGGGGAGACCGAGGGGGCGCGGCATGGCGACCTTATCCCCTCGTCTCGTCGCCGGCGAGGGGGGTTCGGCTGGGACGCGCCCTGTTCCGCCCTGGGTCGGGGGAACAGGGGAAGGGGACGCGGTGCGGGAGCTGGGCCGGCTGGGCGGGCCAGGGGGGTTGGGCGGTGGCCGTGCGGGTGGGTTGGGCTGCCTGGTCCAGGGGGCTTCCCCCCTTTTTTTGTAATTTCTTTCTTTTATTTATTTTCCCTTTCTGTTTTATTTAGTTTTAGGGCATTTAGGCATTTTATAAAAAGGTGTTTGCTTCACCATAATTACCAGTGCAATATTTGGCAACCCCCGAACATTTTCGCTTTGACTTTTGAAAACTTAGGGTGTTTGTCACTAATTCATATTTTGAATTTGCAATGATTTTGAACTACCACTTGATTAGCAACAGTAACACAGATGACATGGCATCATTAGAAGAGTTTTACTGTAGCCTAATTATCCGGGCGTTACATGCGCTTAGACCAAACCATACGTTCTTTGCGTCACCTGCAAAATCCTCCCAGTGCATTCTCTTGATTTTTCTCCACTGCGACCCGTCAGCGAGTACTCTCAACTTCCCGTCTTTCTTACGGTCTTCTCTGTGCCATCGCATCAACTTGGCATGCCCTTTGTTTTGAAACAAACGTTTTAATAGTGGTATTATAGGAGCATACCACATCACCTTGGCAGGAATCTTCTTCCTGGGACGCTCGCCCTCGACATCACCAGGGTCATCGCGGCTGATCTTATAGCGCAATGCACCGCATACCGGGCACGCGTTCAAATCGTCGTACTCACTGCGGTAGAGGATGCAGTCATTAGGGCATGCATGTATCTTCTGCACCTCTAATCCTAGAGGGCAGGCAACCTTCTTTGCTTCGTACATACTCTCGGGCAATTCGTTGTCCTTTGGAAGCATCTTCTTTAACATTATCAACAACTTTCCAAATCCCTTGTCAGATACACCATTATCTGCCTTCCATTGCAGCAATTCCAGTGCGGTGCCCAGCTTTTTCTTCTCAGCTTCGCAATTCGGGTACAACAATTTCTTGTGATCCTCTAACATGCGCTGCAACTTCTTCTCCTTTTCACTTGCGAAGTTTCTCTTTGCATCGGCAATGGCCCAACCTAGATCAGCAGCGGGCTCATTTGATGCCTCTTCTTCAGCTTCTTCCCGCATTGCCGGCTCAGCTTCTTCCCCCATTGTTGTACCATCGTATTAAGGGAACCCATGTCCAGGATAGCTGTCTTCGTCCTCTTCTTCTTCATTGTCTTCCATCATAACCCCTCTTTCTCCGTGCTTGTTCCAAACATTATAGTGGAGCGTGAAACCGGACTCAAACTGCTGGACGTGAATGGTTCTTGACTTAAAGTAATTCAGATCATTCTTACAGCCAACACATGGACAAGGCATAAAACCATCTGCCCGCCTGTTAGCCTCAGCCACAAGCAGAAAAGTATGCACGTCATTAATGAACTGGGGAGAGCATCAGTCATCGTACATCCATTGCCACCTCATGTTCATTTACACAGCACCGAAAAGACCAAATTAATACAAGTTCATACATAAAGTTCATACAACACTTATTCTCATAAAACAACATACAAATAACTCTCTAGCTAAAGCATTAAATGCAATAACAAATGCGATCAAGATCGCAACTAAGGTAACAATTGATCCAACACCATAATGATACCAAGCCTCACTATCGATGGCATATTTTCTAATCTTCAAGCGCATTTTCTCCATCTTGATCTTGTGATCATCAACGACATCAGCAACATGCAACTCCAATTCCATCTTCTCCTCCTCAATTCTTTTCAATTTTTCTTTCAAATACTCGTTTTCTTTTTCAACTAAATTTAACCTCTCGACAATAGGGTCGGTTGGAATTTCCGGTTCACATACCTCCTAGATAAAAATATCTATGTCAACTTGATGAGCATAATTTGTCATAATACGAAATGCAACAAATAGTTATAAAAGAGAATATACCATATCTGAATCATAAGCCGGACGAGGGCCGACGGGGACGGATATCAAAACCATGGCACTATGTATAACAAACAACATACGGGTAAGATAATTATACAAGTAACTATATATCTAAATCGCACAAACATGATTTTTTTTCTTATATTTAAAAAGATAAGAACAAGAGGCTCACCACAACGTGGAGCAGGCAACGGGACGGTGCGGGCGATCGACGGTGGTTAGGGCGGAGACGGGAAGGCACTAAGTAAACCACACCTACATATGCAAACTAAGAGTTATTTTGACCTCAGATTGCATATAAATCAAATACTACCCCATATAATTCATCCCAAAATAAAATCCACAAACCACTATACTTATAGAGCATTGCAAGAGGCAATCTAGCAATGAGAGATGAAAGGACAAAGTTGCTAACCTTTGTGATCACTTGGATGGATGGGAGCCTTCAAATCTTCACAAACTTTGGCAAAAATGGAGTGTGAGCTCGAGAGGAAGAGGAAGAAAACAGAGGAGAGGAAAGGGGAAGAACAGAGTGCTCGGGCTAAAGGTGAACTTCTAATCCCCATTCGTGGCATGAACGGTACTAGAGGTGATGGTGGGGCCACAGCCTGCCACCAGCCTGCCACCACCTCTTTAGTACCGGTTCGTGGCACGAACCAGTACTACAGGTTAGCCACGAACCAGTACTAATGAGCGCCGTCCGCCTAGCCGTTGGAACCGGCACTAATGTGCTTCACATTAGGCCCTTTTTCTACTTGTGCGTGGTGAAATTCCCGTGTGCCCTCAAGAACGTTTTGCTTATTATAAGAGACTGTCTTGGCCTGTCCTTTGCACAAAAAGATTGGGCTACATTGCTGCACTTTATTTATCGTTTTACCATTACTTGCTTGTTACAAATTACCTTGCTATCAAACTACCTGTTGCCGACAATTTTAGTGCTTGCAGAAATTACCTTGCTGAAAACCACTTGTCATTTCCTTCCGCTCCTCGTTGGGTTCGACACTCTTACTTATCGAAAGGACTACGATTGATCTCCTATACTTGTGAGTCATCAGGCACATACTCCCCGCGGCGTCGGGCTTAGAGACGGAGGCTAACAAACATTGGCATGCTTTATGAGCCATCCAGTGCGGACATGAGGCGAGCCCGCTGCCCACCATGCAAGGCAGAGGGCACGGGTGGCCAAGGCCGTGGAAGTGGAATTGCACGCTACCTCAGATACGAAGCCGCAACAGGTGACCGCAGGGTGGCAGCGTCGAGCTCCGACCACGAGGTCTGCCCGTCCACATCTATCATGGAGATCACGTCAATCGGTGACGTCCATGGCACGGGCTCCGACAAGAAAGAGTAGGGCATGGGAGACGGTGGCTCCCCATGTCCCATGTGGGCTAGTCCGTGTCCCACGTCCTACTCTTCCTTGCCGGCGACCGGACCTTCACTTTACGGGTCTTACGACCGCTAGACATGGGCACGAAAGGGAACAACATGGACTCGGTGGAAGGGCGCTAGTGAAGATTTAATCTAAGATTTACATTGTATATATAATTGTATGGACTTGAGGATTTGCTAATTAGGTACCAATTGTGGAATGGAATATTTTCATTGTCTGTGGACGTGCACGGAAGTGTCCGCGGACGGCCGAATTGGCTAGGGTCCGGCTGTAGATGCTTTAAGAAACAACATTCAAATTACGCTTGTCATCCGGGCCCTAAAAGTCTGGTTTTCTCCGGCAGTGTCATTTAAACAGCCAAACTAATGCCATAAGGGTGAATGTTAGGAGGAGAGACTTGCACTCGGCCATGTAGCAAGAAGATATGATGCAAGCAAGAAGATATGATGCAAGATCCTCAAAAAAGAAGAAGAAGAAGATATGATGCACAGAACATGAGAACAAGAGAACGGGATTTGCACCCATAGCAGAAATTAAAGAGAGGGGTTAATTAGCTCGTAGGGGTCTCGGTAAGTAGTATAGTGTTTTCTTAGCGAAAAGTAGCGGAGTTACGCAGGGGAAATTTACAGGACATGAATCCCGATACAGAGATGTTTCGTTTCTGAACCGCACAGCACGTGTGTCTTTTCACTTTATAATTTGGCGGTTACATGACGACTCGATCCCCTAAGGTCTTGTACAATGGAAGGTGTTTAGAGAGATGTTTAAAAAAATAAATCAGATTTTTCTGAAGCACCGGTGCATATTTCTACAGGAGAGACACTTAGTTAAGCGTCTATCATGTACAAATAAGCACCGATGCTTAAGAAAAGCCTACTTTATTTTTCTAAAAACTTTCCCTAAGCACCTTTCATTGTACAAAGCCTAAGGGCAATGCCTATAACCTATGGAGACAACCCGTAAAAATACTGATGGAGATAGATAATCAACGATACACCACGAAGATCCCCTACATGTCGACTAGAGACATACTGACTATTATTGAATGTAAATCTCAATCATGATTGGATCATCATACTCCGATTTCCATCACGACGCGGAATGAGCGACACAGAGCTCGATATTGGACCAGTACATGTCTACGCCTGCGGCATGTTAACGTTTGGCGGTTCATTGACCCTGCATTAAAAGAAGCCATTTTAGTTTAGTACTCCCTCCTTTTCGAAGTACTCCCTTCGTTCGGAAATACTTGTTCTAGAAATGAATAAAATGGATTTATCTATAATTAAAATAAGTATAATACAACCATTTTGAGGACAAATATTTCAGGACGGAGGTAGTATAAGTCTTTCTAAAGATTGCAATATACTCCCTCCGTTCGGAATTACTTGTCGCAGAAATGGATGTATCTAGACGTAAATACGTCTAGATACATCCATTTCTGCGATAAGTAATTTCGAACGAAGGAAGTAGGTTACATACGAAGCAAAATGAGTGAATCTACATTCTAAAATATGTCTATATACATTCATATGTTGTTCATATTAAGATATGTAGAAAGACTTTTATTTAGGAACGGAGGGAGTACAACACAATATAGATAGATTTAGGACCATCCATCCAAAAAAACATAGATCGATGTATCCTTGTCATCAACAGATTGTCTTGTCTAGGCACATCCGTACATGTGGTGCGTGCATGTATACTTTTTTTAGGGGAGCGCCCATGTATACTTGAAACAGACATTATAATTTGTTATTTTAGTCACACTAAATTCAGTCAAACGTATCCCTCAAAAGAAAAATCAGTCAAACAAGCTGCGAGGAGGGTAAAACCAGCAATAATCCTACAGCTACGTGCGGGCACAGAGAATTGGGCGGCACTTTCCCGAAGATAAAATGGTTAAAACAGCTACGTACGGCGGAGCTGGGCGGCCGATGCTGCGGCGCGGCGGATTATAGGGTGAGGACTAGCGGCGGGCGCCCAGCCGCGAGTAAAGTGGCGTTCGCACTGCCGCGGGTGGCGGACGAGCTGTTTGCCGTAGCAGAGCACTCCAGCTTCAACGTGCACGGCAGGCGGCCAAGGGTTGTGACGAGCGGCGGGTGGCGTTTGGGGAAGAGCGGCGTGCTCGTGGCGGCGGCTGGCGGACGAGATGTTTGCCTCAGCAGAGCACGTCGGCTTCGAGGTTCACGTGCAGACGGCCGTGGGAGGTGAGAAGCGGCGGGCGGGATGGGCGCCGCCGCGGCTGGCGGACGATCGGCATGAGTATCCAGGCGGGCCGCTGGTGGGGCCGAGCAGCCTGTGCGCCGCGGCGGGTGGCGACCGGCGGCACGTGTGCGCGGCCGCGATTCTTGGAAACCGAGCGTTCCGCGCGGTGGCGGAGGCGGACTGGCGGTGCAGTGCTTCGAAGTGAACGGGAGCAAGGATGCACATGCATGGAGGACAAGAAAGAAGGCGTACCTTTCCTCCTCGAAGAAGGCGAAGAATGCACCGACACCGGTGGCCGCAGCGATGGCCCAAACGAGTAGAGCAACGGGGAGGGTGAGTCCAGCCGCCCCCATGACCATGTAGCCGAAGGAGAAGGTGAGCAGCGTGGTGAGAATCCACACGGACGCCTTGAGGCGATCCCGGAGCGCCGAGCCGGCGGGCGATCTCTTGTAGAACCATATGCAGCCGAAGAGGAGAAGAAGGTCAGCGTAGGAGGTGGCGACGAAGGCGACGATGGCGGCGTCGCCCTTGGAGTGGAAAACAGCCATGACGGAGTTGAAGGTGAGGAAGAAGAACATCCCGAAAAGAAAGAACCAGGGGAAGCTACGGCCGCCGGCGCGGATGGGCTCTGGCGGTCCGGGCGGCATCATATTAGCGGTGGAGCGGTGGAGCTTCTGAGCGAGGGTTGTGGCGAGAGGAAGATGGGGCAGGTGATAGAGAGCTTTGCTAGCGAGAGGAAGATGTGGCAGATGATCTCTTTTCGGGAAGGAGAGAGAGAGTGTGTGCCTCTGTAATATGGAGAGAGATGGGGAGAGAGAGAAAAGCAAGGGCGTGTATCTGTGATGAGGAGACAGAGAGAGAGGATTGTGCTGTTTTGTTGATGTTGATGTGGAGTGAGAAAATGGAGGTTGTCTGCCCGAAACTACTGCCCGAAACTACTGGGCGGACGACAGTGCCCGCCCGAACTATGCACGATGGCTGATTGAACGGCTTGATACAGTATATCTTGTGTAAATGGACGTCTTGATGGGTAGCATCGTGTGTAAATCGTCCATACTTGTCGTGTGTATAGCAGCGTTCTGCCTGTCTGATGACGAAGGAGAGAGAATAATGTAATAGTACTAGATTCCTTGGAACCGAGTCAAGCGAGCTTTAAAATCTGGCTTTTCTTAAAAAAGCATAAGTCGTAGGGAAAGGCTACGGAAAGGCGCAAGGCACGTCACGCCCTCCCTTCTCGGCTAGTCCGGGACCGCTGCTCGGCCGGCCTCACCGGTCGTGCGCTCCGCCGGCGATGAGCCATGGCGTTCACCGTGCAGATGTTGTTGTCGTTCCCTCGGCTCTAAAGTAGTCTCTACATATACCACTTGACACGTTGCGTCCCGCATCAAATGCATGACAGGTTTAGCATCAAAAATACATATACCACTTGGCTGGATAAGTTTCAGTTGTTAAGTTGGCAAATTTCTTCTGCATCAAACGATGCACCGGCCGCGGTTGAGAGTGACTGAGAGGAAGAAAAAGAGCGGGTGTGGTGCCTATGTGACGTGGAGAGGAACGGAAGGAAAAGAGAGGGTGTGTGCCTATGTGATACCGTAGAATAATGCGATGTGCGCGGGCGGGGAACAAAGTCAGGCGACCTTTAAAAAAAAATCTGGATTTCCTTAAAAAAGCATGGCGGCGGAAAGGGACAAAGCACGTCGCGCGCTTGCTTCTCTGCTGCTCCGGGAACGCGGTCGCGCGCGCGCGATCCGCCGGCGATGAGCCCATCTTTCCCGACGACACCATCGTGTTCACGGTACAGATGCTCTTGTCGTTCCCTCGGCTCTCAAGCAGTCTCTACATTTCCCATCTGACACGTTGCGTCCCGCATCAAACGCATGGCAGGATAAGTTCAGTTGCTAAGTTGGCAAATTTCTTCTGCATCAGCCGCGGTTGAGAGTGATCGACTAGATCTAATTTAGTTTAAAAGCAAACGAATGGTCGACTCGATCAGTAAACCATTTGTTCACTGGCGTGCACGTACCTGGTGGCGAAGAAAAGCCTGCTGCCATGTAAACCCAGCAAAGTGGGTTGTTGTGAGGCAAATCATTATTTTAATCCAAGATATCTCGCCCGATCCGAGGTGTGGGGTCGATCGGCTTTCAGGAAAAGTCACGTATACTAGTCCATAGTACTAGTATAATAATCAGTTCGTGGAGAGCGCGAATGATGACGGGTCTCCCTAATGAAGGCAAGAGAAGCTGGCCACACCATCTCGTCCGATCTCTACCCCGCTTTTACAATCTCCTCTAAGACAGGTTAGAGACTATTACTACTAATTTAGCAAGGAACGTGTATTAAAGGGCCAACTATTGCTGCTAATTCTGCAATGGAGCGAAAATAAGAAAAAGTGGACCTAGAAGGCCTTGTCTTCTGCATCTTTAGGCAAGGACTCGTACTACTGCACCTGCATCTTTTTGCGAACCATGCTGCATGTTACCCTTATTAGTACATGAATGAAGTATAGTACTAGTATACGTACTAAACAAAGTTCAGTGTTAAGAAAAAGGACCCAGCCGCAGAGAGGGAATGTGGGGTGGATTCTATCGGATGGCTCGAAATCTGGCCGGAACGAATGTCTCACCTGGCCACGTAGCGCGGCCGTTTCAGGGGGAAGCTTCGCGGCACTTACGGCCCGTGGTTCTTTATATTGTTGAACTTTTCTTTACCGCGAGTAGTGACGCGTTCCAACTGGTAAATAAACGGACCAGCTATATAAGCGCACGCCGCTATCAGATAAGATCACGTACTTATCAGGTGATAAGACAACTTAGCAGAGAAAAAGGCAATAAGCCAGCTATATAAGCCGATGCCACTATCTCCATTAACTATCTGTCTATCTCCACTATTAAATCTAAGGTAAACGTTTTTTTTTGCGGGGGAAAGGAAGATTCCATTAACTCACGGAGGCTTCTTGGCCTCGAAAATATTTACAATGCAGTCTAAATCCAAACTCAACCAGACAACCGTACGAGGGGTACTACGACCATACGCGGCCGGTGCATGACTGACATTGTTTTGTGATCTACTAATGTGAGAAGATGAATCTACTAGTGCTCGAACTTGTGATCGGTTCGCTGACTTGGCCGACAGCATCGAAACCGCTTCAGAGCAGTCCAACTTTACCAAGATGGGCAGGTTGGTACGGTACAAAGCCAACTTCAATCCCTCCCTGCATGCTTCCAACTCCGCTTGGAGGCTATTATCACATGTGAGCAGCTGCCTACAAGCTGTAAAAATGAGCTCCTCTCTATGATCTCTAAGGACCATCCCTCCCCCTGTTGCTCCTGTGGCCTGTACAAAGCTACCATCAGTATTCAGCTTTGTCCAGCCGACTAGGGGAGGTATCCAATGGAGCCGCTGTGCCTTCCTCTCGCTGGCATAGTCAGCCCGTCCTCCCTCTTGCACCACCACTTTTCCTTACTCCAAATCTGCATGTGGAAACTGGTGGATACACAACAAAGAATTGATGTACCCTTGGAGGAAACGCCTGGATGCTTCTGTGGGCGGAGGGACTTTGTGGTGTGTGATTTCGTTGCAGATGTACCATGTCCGCCACATGATCATGAGGACGACCATGCGCACCGTATCCGATAAAGGGTTTAGTAGCGTGAATAGCCACTCCGGGCCATCATTCTTGATGGTCTCCACCTTTGGAATTGGCCAGTCCTTCTCCATGGCTCGCCAAAGGTCCATGGCAAGTCGGCACCTGCACATCGCGTGAAAGTCGTCCTCTCGTTCCATGCCACAAAGGGGACATACATCAGTAAGCTCGAGACGGCGGGAAAACTTATTAGCCCGGGTGGCCAAAGAGTTGGTGATAATTCTCCATGCGAACACGCGTACCTTGGGGGGAGCAGGGCACCCCCATATGATCTTCCAGATGGCGCGACGACCATCCGGTGCCCTGCTCGTGGCGGTTGCCAATGGACGCTCGCGCTCGTCCATGGCAAGGCGGTAGGCCGAGCGAACGGTGAAGATACCATTCCTCTCACGCGCTCAGGCAATGATATCATCGGTGACGCGCGCCAATGTACGGATGCTGCTGATGGAGTCGAAGTCCGGAGGAAGGAAGTGGCGACGAAGAAGGTCCATACGCCAATTACTAGACTCATCGAGGACCTCCGCAACTCTCCTAAGCCGGCAGGTCCCTTGCTGAGTAATGGGGTGGCGCGAAGCCTCAATGGGCAGCCAGGGATCACGCCAAATGCGGATGTTCTATCCATCCCCGACACGCAACACGATGCGCTTTTTAAAGAGCTCAGGACCATGTTGGATGCCCTGCCATGTAGGGGAAGCGTTCCCCGAGAAGACAGTGTCCTCGAGGTGACCCTTCGGGTAGTAGCGAGCCTTTAGCACCTGCGCACATAAGCTATTAGGATTAGTAAGTAAATGCCACGCCTGCCTGGCGAGTAGGGCCTGATTAAACAGGCGGAAATCCCTGAACCCGAGGCTGCCCTTCATTTTATGTGCCAAGATCTTGGGCCAAGCTAGCCAATGTGTTTCCTATTTCCCTTCCGTAGAGCCCCAGCAGAAATTACGCACCATCCTATTCAGATCATCACATACGGACATAGGAATCTTGAAGATGCCCATGATATAAGTTGGGATGACTTGTGCAACGGCTTTTATCATTGTTTCCTTCCCAGTAAGAGACAAGGTATCTCCCCAAGCTATAATTCTTTTCAGAAGCCTGGACTGCAAATTTTGAAATTTACCACGGGACATATGGCCATCAGCTGTGGGCAGACCCAAGTACTTGTCCTCAAATGACAGTACGTTCACGTGCAAAACTGACTTGATTCTTTCCTGAACATCCATGGCACACAATTTACCAAAAAGAATATTGCACTTAGCCGGATTAATGCATTGCCCTGTAGCCCGTGCACACACATTGAGCACGACCTATACTTTCTTAGCCTGCTCCTCCTCTGCCTTAAAAAATAACAGTGTATCATCTGCAAAGAGCAAGTGTGATATGCCTGGGGCTCGCCGACACACTTTCAGAGGTGTATATCCCCCCTTTTCCTCTCTGTCTTTCAACAAAGCAGACAAACCATCAGCACCAGAAGGAATAAAAAAAGGAGAGAGTGGATCACCTTGCCGCAGCCCTCGCGACGATGCAAACGAATCCAAGAGGGTTCCATTAAATTTAACAGAGTATCTCACCGAGGTGACGCAAGTCATAATCCAGTCCACCCAGCGGTGAGCGAAACCCATCTTTTGCAGCATCGCTCCAAGAAGATCCCATCAACCCTGTCATATGCTTTAGACATATCCAACTTATAGGCACAAAAACATTTGTCAGGGTCTTTTTCATCCTGAATAGAATGAAAGCACTCAAAAGCTATCAAGGCATTATCAGTAATCATCCGCCCCTGGACGAAAGAACTTTGTTCTGGTGAAATTATCTCATCCAGAATAGGGTGCAGGCGATTTATCAGGCACTTGGACACCACCTTGTAATGACGTTGCAAAGTGATACGTCTCCATCGTATCTATAATTTTTGATTGTTACATGCCAATATTATACAAGTTTTACATACTTTTGGCAACTTTTTATATGATTTATTTGGACTAACTTATTTATCCAGTGCCCAGTGCCAGTTCCTGTTTGTTGCCTGTTTTTGTATCGCAAAAAATCCATATCAAACGAAGTCCAAACGTGATGCAACTCCACTGAGAATTATTTTGGAATGTTTGTGATTTTTAGGAGGTGGAATCAACGTAAACGGAGGCCCGAGGGCACCACAACCCACCAGGGCGCACTACCAAGCCCAGGCGCGCCCTAGTGTATCGTGCCCTCCTCGAACGTCGGTTGGAGCTATACTTCGGGCGCAAGGAAGCTTATATCCGGAAAAAAATTGTGTAAAAATATCAGCGCAATCGGAGTTACGGATCTTCGAGGATTTAAGAAACTGTGAAGGGCCAGATCTGAGGAGCGCAAAACAGAAGAGAATAGAGAGACAGATCCAATCTCGGAGGGGCTCTTGCCCTCCGACGCCATGGAGGTGGACCAGAGGGGGAATCCTCCTCCCATCTAGGGGTGAGAAGAAGGAGGGGGTCTCTGATGCGGAGCATCCCACGTTCATCCCCATGTACACTCCGACTACTCTCCACACCCCAAGAGGACATATGACGAGACCTCGAACATACGCCATTGGACACAAGGTGAACTCGCTCCTCTCCGAACCTTCACTTTCTACATGTGAGTCTTGGCTACTATCTCCAACGTGTGTGCTATGCATGATCAGGTACTTAGAGGAAAGCCACGGAGCCACCACATCCAACGGACGAGCTAGCGAGGATGCCAAGTACAAGGACAAAGAGAATAAGTTGCCCGAAGTGTTCAGCCACCGGACGACCGGACAACGACGGACGTCCGCCGCCTGGACACTCAGCCAGCTAGAAGGGCCAGCCGACGAAAGCTACAGCGGCCGGACGACCGCAAGTACCGGACGTCCGACACCCCCCAGGCCCCGGACGACCAAGCACCACCGGACGACCGGCGCCACGGCTACAGAACGCTATTTGCGGAAGTCCGAAGACCTCCGGACGTCCGACGCCACCTGTCCAGAGCAAAAACACCGGACGTACGACAAGCACCGGACGAACGGACTCTTGGGAGCCACCGGACGTCCGGTACCTGTCGGATGACCGACGCATGTGTGCGTGCAGCTTCGGGCCCGAGGCCCATGTACCCTTTCACTTCGCCCCTGTTTGCACTTAGACTATAAATAGACCTCCTCCTCCTCCTCCTAGAGAGGGTTAGCGTTGATTTAGCTCATTTGTGAGATAGAGCCTCGCTCATCCATCCAGATCTACTCCTCGTGAGGGACCGACACCTCTTCGGAGAAGATCCACTTGGATTCAAGACCTCCATCCAGAGAAGACCATCTTCAAGACCTCCCCACGGAGAAGAACCGGTTACCCTTTGTATCGTCTCTTGTTGGATTTGGATCTTGTACCTCTCTTGTGTGTTTCAATGATCTAGCACATGTGTGACTTTGTTCTTGTTGGTTGAGTGTTCTCTCGTGTTTTTCCCTCGTTCCCCTCCTCGTGTTCTTTGTGTTCCTCGTAGGGATCCTCTCCAAACGTGAAAGATCAGCCCCTAGGGTTCTACCCTACATCATCTTGGATCAGAGCAAGGTTGATCACGTTTTTTGGGCCCTGATAACCCACAAGTATAGGGGATCGCAACAACTTTCGAGGGTAGAGTGTTCAACCCAAATTTATTGATTCGACACAAGGGGAGCCAAAGAATATTCTTGAGTATTAGCAGTTGAGTTGTCAATTCAACCACACCTGGATAACTTAGTATCTGCAGCAAAGTATTTAGTAGCAAAAGTGGTATGATAATAAAGGTAACGGTAGCAAAAGTAAAGATAAATGTTTTTGGGTTTTTGTAGTAGTTGTAACAGTAGCAACGGAAAAGTAAATAAGCGAAGAACAATATATGAAAAGCTCGTAGGCAATGGATCAGTGATGGATAATTATGCCGGATGCGATTCCTCATGCAATAGTTATAACATAGGGTGATATAGAACTAGCTCCAATTCATCAATGTAATGTAGGCATGTATTCCGTAAATAGTCATACGTGCTTATGGAAAAGAACTTGTATGACGTCTTTTGTCCTACCCTCCCGTTGAAGCGGCGTCCTAGCGGAAACTAAGGGATATTAAGGCCTCCTTTCAATAGAGAACCGTAACAAAGCATTAACACATAGTGAATACATGAACTCCTCAAACTACGGTCATCATCGAGAAGTATCCCGATTATTGTCACTTCGGGGTTGTCGGATCATAACACATAATAGGTGACTATAGACTTGCAAGATAGGATCAAGAACACACATATATTCATGAAAACATAATAGGTTCAGATCTGAAATCATGGCACTCGGGCCCTAGTGACAAGCATTAAGCATAGCAAAGTCATAGCAACATCAATCTCAGAACATAGTGGATACTAGGGATCAAACCCTAACAAAATTAACTTGATTACATGGTAAATCTCATCCAATCCATCACCGTCCAGCAAGCCTACGATGAAATTACTCACGCACGGCGGTGAGCATCATGAAATTGGTGATGGAGGATGGTTGATGATGACGACGGCGACGAATCCCCCTCTCCAGAGCCCCGAACGGACTCCAGATCAGCCCTCCCGAGAGAGATTAGGGCTTGGCGGCGGCTTTGTGTCATAAAACGCGATGAAACTTTGTCTCCGATTTTTTCTCCCCAAGACGGAATATATGGATTTGGAGTTGAGGTCGGAGGAGGTCCAGGGGGCCCACGAGATAGGAGGCCGCGCCCTAGGGGGGGGGCGCCCCCTGTCTCGTGGACAGGCTGTGGGCCCCTTGGCATTAATTCTTTTGCCAAAAAATCTTATTAATTCCAAAAAGTGCCTCCGTGGATTTCCAGGACATTCCGAGAACTTTTCTTTTCTACACATAAAACAACATCATGGCAGTTCTGCTGAAAACAGCGTCAGTCCGGGTTAGTTTCATTCAAATCATGCAAGTTAGAGTCCAAAACAAGGGCAAAAGTGTTTGGAAAAGTAGATACATTGGAGACGTATCAACTCCCCCAATCTTAAACCTTTGCTTGTCCTCAAGCAATTCAGTTGATAAACTGAAAGTGATAAAGAAAAACTTTTACAAACTCTGTTTGCTCTTGTTGTTGTAACATGAAAAGCCAGCATTCAAGTTTCAGCAAATATTACGAACTAACCATACTCACAATAACACATAGGTTTCACAATTACTCATATCAATAACACAATCAGCTAGCGAGCCATAATAGTAAAACTCGGATGACAACACTTTCTCAAAATAATCATAACATGATATAACAAAATGGTATCTCGCTAGCCCTTTCTGAGACCACGAAACATAAATGCAGAGCACCTTTAAAGATCAAGGACTGACTAAACATTATAATTCATGGTAAAAGAGATCCAGTCAAGTCATACCCAATATAAACCAATAATAATGAATGCAAATGACAGTGTGCTCTCCAGCGGGTGCTTTTTAATAAGAAGGGATGATGACTCAACATAAAAGTAAATAGATAGGCCCTTCGCAGAGGGAAGCAGGGATTTGTAGAGGCCAGAGCTCGATTTTAAAATAGAGATTGAATAACATTTTGAGCGGCATACTTTCGCTGTCAACGCAACAACTATGAGATGGATGTATCTTCCATACTACATGCATTATAGGCAGTTCCCAAACAGAATGGTAAAGGTTTATACTCCCCCAACCACCAACAAGCATCAATCCATGGCTTGCTCGAACAACGAGTGCCTCCAACATACAACAGCCCTGGGGGAGTTCTGTTTAATTATTTTTATTTTCTTTGATCTTTTTGGATCATGGGACTGGGCATCCTGGTTACCGGCCCTTTCTCGTGAATGAGGAGCGGAGTCCACTCCTCTTGAGAATAACCCACCTAGCATGGAAGATATAGGCAGCCCTAGTTGTAACATGAGCTGCTCGAGCATACAAAACAAAATTTCATTTGAAGGTTTAGAGTTTGGCACATACAAATTTACTTGGAACGGCAGGTAAATACCGCATATAGGAAGGTATAGTGGACTCATATGGAACAACTTTGGGGTTTAAGGAGTTTGGATGCACAAGCAGTATTCCCGCTTAGTACAGGTGAAGGCTAGCAAGAGGCTGGGAAGCGACCAACTGAGAGAGCGACAACAGTCGTAAACATGCATTAAAATTAATTCACACCGAGTACAAGCATGAGTAGGATATAATCCACCATGAACATAAATATCATGAAGGCTATGTTGATTTGATTCAACTACATGCGTGAACATGTGCCAAGTCGAGTCACTTAATACATTCAAAGGAGGATACCATCCCATCATATCACATCATAATCATTCTAATAGCATGTTGGCACGCAAGGTAAACCATTATAACTCATAACTAATCAAGCATGGCACAAGTAACTATAATCTCTAAATGTCATTGCAAATATGTTTACTTCATAATAGCTGACTCAGGAACGATGAATCATCATATTTACAAAAACAAGAGAGGTTTAGTTCATACCAGCTTTTCTCATCCCAATAAGTCCATCATATATCGTCATTATTGCCTTTCACTTGCACAACCGAACGATGTGTATAATAATAAGAGTGCACGTGCATTGGACTAAGCTGGAATCTGCAAGCATTCAACTCAAGAGAGAAGACAAGGTAATATGGGCTCTAAGTTAAATAAACAATCATGCATATAAGAGCCACTAAGCATTTTCAATATATTCTTCTCGACCCCCAAAAGAAAGAAAAGAAAATAAAACTATTTACACGGGAAAGCTCCCAATAAGTAAAAGAAGAACGAGAAATCTTTTTGGGTTTTCATTTTAATTCTACTACAAGCATAGAATTTAAACTAACTAATTTTTTTTTGGTTTTTCTTAAGGTTTATCAAACACACAAGAAGAAAACTAGAAAAAGAAATTTAAACTAGCATGGATAATACAATGAAAGAGTATGAGCACCGACGACTAGTGTGTGAACATGAATGTAAATTCGGTGAGAAATACGTACTCCCCCAAGCTTAGGCTTTTGGCCTAAGTTGGTCTAGTACCAAGGACCGCCTAGCTGATATCCATAAGTGAAACTGGGGTAGTACTGAGATGCAGAGGCGACCGCCTCCTGAGCAGCAGCGTGTTGGCGAGCTGCCTCCATTCCCCTCTCATATTCAGTTGCTTCTTCCCTGGTGATAACATATCTTCCTTTTGCCTGATAATCAAAAAGGTAGGGAGGAGGAAGAGTAACAGGGACGACGTTGCGTCTATCATAGATTAGTCAATAATGGAGGAATTGTTCATTCCTCTCAAGAAAATGATGATCAAACATAGCTTCTTTATCCAAATAAACAGGAGGTACAATCATATCCCCCTCTCGTGGAGCTATATTAAGAAAATTAGCCACACGGGTTGCATAAATTCCTCCAAAGAAATCTCCCCTTCTACTATTATTCTGCAACCTACGTGCAACTATTGCCCCCAAGTTATAACCGTTATAACCTGACACAGCACTCTTGAGGACACAAAGATCAGGGGCACACATGTGACATACCTCGTCCTTACCGTTAATGATCTACCAACAAAGAGCGCAAAGTAATGTATAGCAGGAAAATGAATGCTCCCTATGGTAGCTTGTGTTACATCCCTAGATTCTCCCACCATAATACTAGCAAGAAAATCTCTAAATTCAGATTTGGGAGGATCATTAATATTACCCCACTGCGGGAGTTTGCAAGCAGTTGTGAAATCCTCTAAATCCATGGTATAAGATGTATCATAAATATCAAACATGACACTAGGAGAATTACGCGCAAAAATATATTCGAACTCCGCACACAGGAATCAGTCAATTGATAATATTGAGGACACTTATCTTGTAAGAAGTCCTCCAGCTCGGCATTATGCACATACGCGTCAAATTCCTCCTTGAAGCCTGCTTCGACCATAAAATCATCGGATGGCCACTCACAAGCCCGTACATTTGCGTCCCTTGGCAAATTAACATCTTGTTCACATATAGCAATCATTGGCCCTTTCTTTGCCGAGGAACCACCTTGGTACATTCTTCTAAGCATATTTCTTTTTCTGAAAATTTCTGAAATTTTTGTAACTTCAAAATAAAAGTAGATAAAGCTAAACAAGATTGATAGCAACTACTCCTACAGTGCCTAGAGCCTATATCATGCGTTGGAGTTGTTTGGGACCTCAAAAAATTTAACATGCAAGCTCAAGAACATGGTCACCTATGCAGCAAAATTTTGCAATGAATAAAGCACTAGAACAAAAACTAATTGGACCAATGGAGGAGTCACATACCAAGCAACAATCTCCCAAAGCAGTTTTGCGAATGGAGCTTTGAGCTAAGAGATCGAAAATCGCAGTAAAACGAGCTAGAACTCGTGCTTGAGCTGGATGGGGAATTTTTTTGGATAGAAGATGAAGTGTGTGGGTGCTAGCATAAGTGGAGGGGAGCCACCAGGGGCCCATGAGACAGGGGGGCGCGCCCTACAGGGGGGGGCGCCCTCCTCTCTCGTGGCATGGTGCTTGCCCCTCCTGCAGTGTTTTCAGTGCCTAAAATCCTCAAATATTCTAGAAAAAATCATACTAAATTTGCAGGCCATTTGGAGCACTTTTATTTTCGAACTATTTTTTAATGCACGAATAATTCAGAATATAGACGGATAATACTATTTTTGCTTTATTTATTCTAAATAACAGAAAGTAAAAGGAGGGTACAGAAGGTTGTGCCTTCTAGTTTCATCCATCTCGTGATCATCAAAATGAATCCACTAACAAGATTGATCAAGTCTTGTTAACAAGCTCATTCCGAATAACACGGGACCGGAGAAATTTCGAATAACACTAAGTTACCTCAACGGGGATATGAAAATCCCCAACAATAAGAATATCATACTTTTTCTTGACAGTAGGGAGAGGAAATTCAAAATCTCCAAAAATGATAGTTGGAACTTTTTCAATAGAATTGATGCTATGAACTTGAGATTGTTTCCTCGGAAAGTGTACCGTATGCTCGTTACCATTAACATGAAAAGTGACATTGCCTTTGTTGCAATCAATAACAGCCCCTGCAGTATTAAGAAAAGGTCTACCAAGGATAATAGACATACTATCGTCCTCGGGAATATCAAGAATAACAAAGTCCGTTAAAATAGTGACATTTGCAACCACAACAGGCACATCCTCACAAATACCGACAGGTATAGCAGTTGATTTATCGGCCATTTGCAAAGATATTTTAGTAGGTGTCAACTTATTTAATTCAAGTCTATGATATAAAGAGAGAGGCATAACACTAACACCGGCTCCAAGATCACATAAAGAAGTTCTAACATAATTTCTTTTAATGGAGCATGGTATAGTTGGAACACCCGGATCTCCAAGTTTCTTTGGTATTCCACCCTTAAAAGTGTAATTAGCAAGCATGGTGGAAATTTCAGCTTCCGCTATCTTTCTTTTATTTGTGATGATATCCTTCATATACTTAGCATAAAGATTTACTTTCAGCATATCAGTTAAACGCATAAGTAAGAAAATAGGTCTAATCATTTCAGCAAAGTGCTCAAAATCCTCATCATCCTTCGACTTGGATGGTTTAGGAGAAAAGGGCATGGGTTTCTGAACCCATGGTTCTCTTTCTTTACCGTGCTTCCTAGCAACAAAATCTCCCTTATCATAACGTTGATTCTTTGATTGTGGGTTATCAAGATCAACAGCAGGTTCAATCTCTACATCATTGTCTTTGCTAGGTTGAGCATCAACATGAACATTATCATTAACATTATCACTAGGTTCATGTTCATCACCTGATTGTTTTCAGCATCAGAAATAGAAATATCATTGGGATTCTCAGGTGTGTCTACAGTAGGTTCACTAGAAGCATGCAAAGTTCTATCGTTTTTCTTCTTCTTTTTACGAGAACTAGGTGCCTCTAAATTATTTCTCTGAGAATCTTGCTCGATTCTCTTAGGGTGGCCTTCAGGATACAAAGGTTCCTGAGTCATTCTACCAGTTCTAGTAGCCACTCTAACCGCAAAGTCATTTTTATTATTCAATTCCTCAAGCAAATCATTTTGAGGTTTGAGTACTTGCTCAGCTTGAGTAGCAACCATAGAAGCATATTTGCTAACGCGGTGAAGTTCATCTTTAACTCTAGCCAGATTATCACCTACGCGTCCTATCTCGAAAGCATTATTATTTAACTCTCTACCAACATAAGCATTAAAACTTTCTTGTCTATCCATAAAGTCATCAAATTCATCTAAGCATGGGCTATGAAATTTAGTAGAGGGTATTTCAACTTTACCATATCTATAGAGAGAATTTACCTTTACTACCTGTGTCGGGTTATCAAGACAATGTGGTTCTTCAGGCGGTATATTAAGACCATGTATTTCTTCAATAGGTGGTAAATTCTTAACATCTTCAGCTTTAATACCTTTTTATTTCATTGATTTCTTTGCCTCTTGCATATCTTCAGGACTAAGAAATAAAACACCTCTCTTATTTGGAGTGGGTTTAGGAATAGGCTCAGGAGTTGGCTCAATTGGTTCAGAAATTACTTCAGGAACTGGCTCAGGAAGAGTCCAATTATTTTCATTAGTCAACATATTATTCAATAATATTTCAGCTTCGTCGACTGTTCTTTCCCTGAAAACACAACCAACACAACTATCCAAGTAGTCCTTGGAAGCATCGGTTAGTCCATTATAAAAGATATCAAGTATTTCATTTTTCTTAAGAGGATGATCAGGCAAAGCATTAAGTAACCGGAGAAGCCTCCCCCAAGCTTGTGGGAGACTCTCTTCTTTGATTTGCACAAAATTATATATTTCCCGCAAGGCAGCTTGTTTCTTATGAGCAGCGAAATATTTAGCAAAGAAGTAATAAATCATATCCTAGGGACTACGCACACAAGCAGGAGCAAGAGAATTATACCAAGTCTTAGCATCACCCTTTAATGAGAACGGAAATATCTGAAGGATATATAAATAGCGAGACTTCTCATCATTAGTAAACAAGGTGGCTATATCATTCAACTTGGTAAGATGTGACACAATAGTTTCAGATTCAAGGCCATAAAAAGGATCAGATTCAACTAAAGTAATAATATCAGGATCAACAGAGAATTCATAATCCTTATCAGTAACACAGATAGGTGAAGTAGCAAAAGCAGGATCGGGTTTCATTCTAGCATTAAGAGATTGCTGCTTCCATTTAGCTAATAATTTCTTAAGATCATTTCTATCATTGCAAGCAAGAATTTCCATAGCAGCTACTTCATTCATAACATAACCCTTAGGAACAACAGGTAATACATAATCATTGGGGGAACCTTCATCATCACTATCATCAGTAATAGGATCTTCAGTAATATCATTCCCCCTAACTCTAGCAAGTTGTTCATCAAGAAATTTACGTAATGGCAAAGTAGTATCACACACAGAAGTAGTTTCATCATGCATAGCAGAAGTGGCATCATCAATAACATGCGACATATCAGAATTCATAGCAGTAGCAGGTTTAGGTGTCGCAAGCTTACTAATAACGGAAGGATAATCTAGTGCAGAGCTAGATGGAAGTTCCTTACCTCCCCTCGTAGTTGAGGGCAAAATCTTGGTCTTATCGTCTTTCAAGTTCTTCATAGTGATCAGCAGATATAAATCCCAAGTGACTCAGAGAGTAGAGATATGCTCCCTAGCAACGGCGCCAGAAATTAGTCTTGATAACCCACAAGTATAGGGGATCGCAACAGCTTTCGAGGGTAGAGTATTCAACCCAAATTTATTGATTCGACACAAGGGGAGCCAAAGAATATTCTTGAGTATTAGCAGTTGAGTTGTCAATTTAACCACACCTCGATAACTTAGTATCTACAGCAAAGTATTTAGTAGTAAAAGTGGTATGATAATAAAGGTAACGGTAGCCAAATAAAAGATAAATATTTTTGGGTTTTTGTAGTAGTTGTAACAGTAGCAACGGAAAACTAAATAAGCGAAGAACAATATATGAAAAGGTCGTAGGCAATGGATCAGTGATGGATAATTATGCCGGATGCGATTCCTCATGCAATAGTTATAACATAGGGTGATATAGAACTAGCTCCAATTTATCAATGTAATGTAGGCATGTATTTCGTAAATAGTCATACGTGCTTATGGAAAAGAACTTGTATGACGTCTTTTGTCCTAGCCTCCCGTTGAAGCGGGGTCCTAGCGGAAACTAAGGGATATTAAGGCCTACTTTTAATAGAGAACCGGAACAAAGCATTAGCACATAGTGAATACATGAACTCCTCAAACTACGGTAATCACCGAGAAGTATCTCGATTATTGTCACTTCAGGGTTGTCGGATCATAACACATAATAGGTGACTATAGACTTGCAAGATAGGATCAGGAACACACATATATTCATGAAAACATAATAGGTTCAGATCTGAAATCATGGCACTCGGGCCCTAGTGACAGGCATTAAGCATAGCAAAGTCATAGCAACATCAATCTCAGAACATAGTGGATACTAGGGATCAAAATCTAACAAAACTAACTTGATTACATGGTAAATCTCATCCAATCCATCACCGTCCAGCAAGCCTACATGGAATTACTCACGCACGGCGGTGAGCATCATAAAATTGGTGATGGAGGATGGTTGATGAGGACGACGGCGACAAATCCCCCTCTCCGGTGCCCCGAACGGACTATAGATCAGCCCCTCCCGAGAGAGATTAGGGCTTGGCGACGGCTCCGTGTCGTAAAACATGATGAATGGAGTTGGAGTTGAGGTCGGAGGAGGTCCAGGGGGCCCACGAGATAGGAGGCCGCGCCCTAGGGGGGCGCCTCCTGTCTCGTGGACAGGCTGTGGGCCCCCTGGCATTAATTCTTTCACCAAAAATTCTTATTAATTCCAAAAAGTGCCTCCGTGGATTTCTAGGACATTATGAGAACTTTTCTTTTCTACACATAAAACAACATCATGGCAGTTCTGTTGAAAACAGCGTCAGTTCGGGTTAGTTTCATTCAAATCATGCAAGTTAGAGTCCAAAACAAGGGCAAAAGTGTTTGGAAAAGTAGATACGTTGGAGACATATCAAGCCCATACCCCGTGTTTTCTAGCTTGATTTTGTTGTGTTCTTCCTCAAAATCCAAAAATCCCCACCAAAAATAGCCTCAATTGTTTTTTGTGATTTGTTGGTTTGATGATGTTTTGTTGATTTTGATCCGTGGATTTGCTTGGTTTCGAGTGGATCTATCATCTCCCCAAGTTTCCCCATCTTTCATCCACGAAATCTCATCAATTTTGACCCCGAAATCTCCATTTTCCACCCAAAATCCCGCCCCGGATCTCGGATCTCGCGTTGACCCCGACCCATCGGACGACCGACGTTTACCGGACGTCCGGACCCTCTTGAAGCACCGGACGACCGCTACTTACTGGACGTCCGGGTCCTCTTGAAGCACCGGACGACCGCTAATTACCGGACGTCCGGAACCCCTATCCCGAGCTGAAATTAGCAGATTTCCAACCCGACCGGACGTCCGGCCACCGGACGTCCGCTACCTGTAGATATTGACTTCGGCTGATTTTTGTTTCGTCCATAACTAATTCATTCAAACTCCGATTTTAACATTCTTTAGCTCGTTTTGAAGCTATTGACATCCCCCGTCACACAAAAATACCACCAACATCATTTGAATCCATCAAATTTTGTGAATTTTGGTATCTTTGCCTAGGGCCTCCACCATATCATCCGCATAGCCACCACCGACTTCCGCAACCTAACCCATTTTGTTCACCATTGTAGATGTGGTTGTTTGAGTTGTGACTTGAGTCTCCTAAGGTGTTTCGGCTACTTAGGGACAGTTGCTTCATCATCAACCACCACCCCCACTTCCGCATAACTTTGCCCGCCATACACTTCCGACAACCCAACATAACCCAATTTTGTTTGAGCTTGTTTGAGTTGTGGCTTGTGTCTCCTAAGGTGTTTAGGCTACTTAGGGATGACAACTTTAACTACGACACGTGTATAGCCCATCATTCCACCTCCGCATTGCCAGGTGCAAACCACCACCGCTTTCCACTACCACCATTTGATATTTGCCTTTGGAGATTTTGAGTTTGCGGTTTTTCCATTTCCTAGGGTGTTTCGGCTAACTAGGAACGGGTCGACTTCGGCAACACCGCCACTCATCATCGCCACGGACGGTAACCTCGACGACATCATTGTATATTCCCCTTGCCATTGCATTGTTAACCCCTAGCCCATTTTGCGTTACTTGACTATCGAGACTAGCCATTTGAGTATTGCCCGGCAATGTTACTTGTGCACATTAGTGATCATACTTCCCATAGCATACATACCATATCATCGTGGTGCATATCTTGGTATCATATCTTGTGTCACAAGTTTGTTCCCTCATATACACAATTGCTATCTTGGTTTGTGCATTGTGCAAAAGTGGCCATACAAAAAAAAGAAATAAAGCTTTTAAGCAAAGAAAGAGAGAGAGCAAAGAGCTTGTAAGCAAGTGCCATAGCATCATACCACATTGCGTAAGATTGTCATATCCGATCATCTTGGATCATCTTGAAAGAAACACCGGGAACAATACATACATAGCATACTTGGGATAAAAGTCCATATGTTTTGCATCTTATAGGTTGTGCACAAGTGTCGTATCCGCCTATTGAGCAATCGTTCTAGCGTCTCTCTTGAGTTGTGCAACACGAGCGTTTTCCGTGGATTCCACATTTTGTGCTCATTCCTTGGTTGCATGACCCCATTTATCTATCCGTGTGTGTGTTTCCGTGTGCCATTCATTGCTATTGGTCTGCTTGTTTCTCTTGCGAATTTGTGAATCTTTTTCAACATTATTGACTCTTGCTAACATTTTGCATCAAATTTTTGTGCCACTATCCTCACCGAGCTCCACCATAAGCTTTACTTGTGTAGGTGTGAGAACCGACAAGAATTGGTACCAATTGTGCTATTTCCTTGTTACACATTTGAGTGATCATTGATCCATCTTCAACATCGGTCAAGGTACATTTGGTCTTGTTCTTCTCTTTCTCCCACCCATACTTGCTTGAGTCTTGTGATGGATAGGCAAGGTATTTCATCTCTGGTCTACAACAATAACGACGGTGTGAACAACTACATCACCAAAGCGTCCATCTTCGATCTACAATGACAAAATCAAGGCGCACAATCAAGATTGCGGGAGTGCATCGAGAACATCTCCATCGACATTCGTCACTCCGAAGCAAGGAAAAGGTACTACATCGACAAGAAGCTTTCCGCACATAAAGAGGAGCAAGATGCAAGGATGGAGGAGATTCGGGCCTTGATCAAGTCTTCTTCCCCTTCGTCATCTTCAAGGCGGCGACGTTCAAGCCACAAGTCTTCGAAGCGCGAAAACGATGCAAGCGCAATTCGTCCATGTCCACATCTTCGTGATGAACACCATCACAATCGTGATCAACATCATCATGAAGGGCAAGTCACCTCCAAGCAACATGTGCACGACGATGACGAACGACATCTACTACGAGCTCAAGCACGACAACGACACCATCATCATGACGATGCTCCACAAGCGCAAACGTACAAGTCCCAACAAGCCCTACTTCACGCCAAGTCCAAGCTTCATGAGCAAAAGAGAAGACCGCGAGACGACCACAACCAAGACGGCGCTATGGCTACCACAAACACTTCGGCATCTTCGCCAAGTGCTATCATGTCATCTTCGCCTTTGGACGTACGACATCTTTGCCTACTTCCCACGAGTACGCCTACATCGACTTCATCAAGTCTAAGGCGACTACCTACGAGCGAGGGTGACACTTCAATCTTCGGAAGCCCCCCAAGGAAGATGGCCGAGCATGGGACATTCCCTTCGGTCATGGAGACGAGCTACGAGGTGCCACATCATATGGGCCTCCAACACCAAGACGGTGACAAGAAGGTCGAGCAAGGGCCATCCCCTTTGACCACGGCGATAGGAGTTGAGCATGGATACATTTGCACCTACATCTCTCCGACACCCATATATCATGAGATGCCCTAAGTGCCATGTGAGGAGAGCCACTACCACATGAGAGACTCCACCATATGTGACATTGAGAGCATTTCCTATGAGAGGATGAGTGTGACCACCACTAGCCCCACACATGAGAGCATGCCACACATCCTATGTGAGGTTGAGCGCCATTTGAGTGACTCCACCAACCATATGAGTGAGTGCATCCTTGAGGGAGTGAGTGAGCCACAACACTTAGTGAGTGAGGTAGTTGACACGGCATGTGAGGCCACTATGATTCTAACGACTTAACCTCTACTCCTAGTGTGTTTTCTTCTTTGGTGCTAGGTCTCCTACATGATGACACGCTTATCCTCGATGAGTCCATCCCTCCAATGGACAAACCGATGGCCATGGTGGACGATGATGCACCCCCACATGGTTCCATTAAGATGAAGATGACAATGACTTGATCTTCGACACCTCACCTACAACACATGAACAACGCTCCAAAGGTAACATAGGTGATGGTGCTTCTCTTATCCCACTAGCGGACTATCTTACCAATGATTGCTTGCATGATGTTGACCCACCTATTCCCATGCTTCATGCTAGTGCGACTTCTTCAAGTCTTGACTTACCTATTTATGATGAATATGATGATGAGCATGTTGAGTTCCCTAGTTGTGATGCTATGCTCCATAGGATATCATGTGAAAATTCTATTGGTCACTTCATGTTTGACAATCCTTTGAACTTGTCATATGCTATGAGTGAGATCTCACATATTGCATCATTTCAATCTCAACATAGTAACTATGCATGCCCCATTAAAATCAATCTCATTTGCATTTATGTCATAGATGATGAGATGATGGTCATTGGCTTTTGTTTTTTCATGTGATGATATCTCCATGCTTCCTTTACATGATTTGCGCAATTCATCTATTATGCCATGCCATGATCACATAAAACCAAACATGCTTTGTTTTGGATGTTGTCAATATTCTCCATGTGATGCTTCTACTAATGCTCATGAGGAGAACCCCATATTTTCCTCATACATATTAGGAGATTTTGATGCATTCCATACTTTGCACGATTCCCATAATTGCGTGCACCATATGCATTCCATGAATAATAATGCTCTAGATATTTATCATGATGCATTACATCCTTTGAGTCTCCATTATGTCATACATAATAACAAACCTCTCATGATGGATGACATGTTTCTATATCACGCATCTCATTTATTTGAGCATTTGATATTTTGTGCTAACCGACACATGCACGTGCGCATCATGATGGATGATGTGTACATATATCACGCACACACAATTTTTCCTTTGTTTTTGTTTTGTGTAGGTACTCATGTATACTTGTCAACATCTCAATCCCAAGAGTTGACGAAACGAGCTCTTGAGAGCAACGATGACCTGGGATCCCGTGGACTATCCTTACCACCGTTATCTTCGCGCAACGACTATGCGCATCTCTTCTACTTGGATCTCACACGGCTATGGGCTATTTACCACTTGTCCCATTATGCCCATATGATCATGTTCACTTTGCATGTTATGCCACTTTACATGGTTTTGCCATGCAATTTGACCCTTGCTTGCATCTACCCATGATTCACCATTATGCTACTTCTATGTGTATTTGCATTTTTGGTGGAGATCCTTGTTGCTATTGTCATGTTTACCATGTGCTTCATGCTATTGTTGATTGTTGTGTTGGGAGAGTCATGATGCCCCATTGGTATTTACATATTGCCTCTCACCAATACATTGATGATATTTTTCTCATATCTTCCTTTCATGCTTGTGATATGTCATGTGCACTATTCATGCCCGCTATTTGCACACATGACATGCTTGCCATGATTATCTCTAGTATGTTACATCTTTGAACTACTAGCTTGCTTGACTTGATTGCTAGGATTGCTTGCTTGGTTGCATCACCCACGTTCCACTCTTACTTGCTTTCTTGGGTTGATGACATATATGTTCATGCCTCTCACATGATTTTTCATAATCATTGTCTCTTGTCTCCATTAGTTGCATCTCTCATATCACCTTGTATTGAGTGCCAACTTGCTATGCTTATTGATCGTGGAGACTTGGACATATTACTTGTGAAGCATGCTTGTTTACTTGAGCCTATTGTATTTGGTTGTTATCGCATCATATGCCTCCATACTATGAAATACTCCCTTGTCCTTTCTTATGATGAGCATGAGGTATACACTTGTTTGGTATCTTACCACACGAATGATAGGTCTTACACTTCCGCTAACCTCATTTGTTTTTCCGAGTGTTTGTCATGTTCTTTCATTTTGAAGGATTCACAAGGAGGTATGATCACGAGACATTTTGGTTATGAGAAGGCATACTCGATGCGCAACTCCATCATCCTTGAGAAACTTCTAAAGGTGACCTCCTTCCCTTTGCCCCATCCTCAAGTACGCATATTGGATGGGTCACTCTTTCATTGTTGTTTCCTTCTTGTTGTCTACATGATACATCTCGCGAACGGAGGAGCGACATTGGAGATTGGCTCTATGGACCTTCACATTGAGGAGCGCCCACACTTATTGGATGCACCTTTGGAACTCCACTCAGGCGACGACATCGAGCTTTGGTACATCAACACTCCTTTGAATTTGTGTACAACCACCTCCATATTTGTTGATTGTGCTTCCTCATGTCATGTTCGATGGACATATCATACTCACCACAAGTTTGCACCCTATGAATGGATTGACTCACATTATGATTGCCTTGTTGCATCTTGTATTCCCATGTCATCCATTATATATGAGCTTGTTCACTTCCTTAGAATTTTTTTGTGATCTTCCTTGATGGCATATTCATACATCATGATCATATTGCCCATCATCAATTGCATGACAACATAATCACATTGAGCACCAATTACCATGTTCATGCTCTTGATAAACCATCCCATTATCACATCATTTTGCACAATGGTCGCATTAATCACATTCACCACACCTTTGTGCATACGACAAATGAATTTGCTCACATGAATGCTTTACATCTCATTCTACATCTTTTGGATAAGCATATTGTGCCTTGCAACACACTATCTTGCCGCACGGACTCATTCTTACATGATGGACACTTTGTGTGCGCTAACCATTGTATTTCCAAGTGTCGCTTGTGTTTGCTCTTTTTGCATGTCTATCACTCCGGTGACACCTTGGACTACTCGGATTGCGCCATGTCTTCAACTTCGTCCAACTACAAGTCCGTCCACAACAACCGTTTCCATGGTGATGAGGATCATGATCCGAGGTCGAATCTTTCCCAAGGTGGGGAGATGATGCGGAGCATCCCACGTTCATCCCCATGTACACTCTGACTACTCTCCAAACCCCAAGAGGACATATGACGAGACCTCTAACATACACCATTAGACACAAGGTGAACTCGCCCCTCTCCGAACCTTCACTTTCTACATGTGAGTCTTGGCTACTACCTCCAACGTGTGTGCTATGCATGATCAGGTACTTAGAGGAAAGCCACGGAGCCACCACATCCAACAGACAAGCTAGCGCGGACGCCAAGTACAAGGACCAAGAGAAGAAGTTGCCCGAAGTCTTCAGCCACCGGACGACCGGACAACACCGGACGTCCGACGCCTGGACACTCAGCCAGCCAGAAGGGCCAGCCAACGAAAGCTACAGCGGCCAGACGACCTGGAAGTACCGGACGTCCAACACCCCCAGGCCCCGAACGACCGAGCGCCACCGGACGACCGGCGCCACGGCGACAGAACGCTATTTGCGGAAGTCCAAAGACCTCCGGACGTCCGATGCCACCTGTCCAGAGCCAAAATGCCAGACGTCCGACAAGCACCGGATGACTGGACCCTTGGGGGCCACCGAATGTCCGGTACCTATCGGACGACCGAGGCCTGTGTGTGCGCAGCTTCGGGCCCGAGGCCCATGTACCCTTTCACTTCGCCCCTATTTGCACTTAGACTATAAATAGGCCTCCTCCTCCTAGAGAGGGTTAGCGTTAATTTAGCTCATTTGTGAGATAGAGCCTCGCTCATCCATCTAGATCTACTCCTCGTGAGGGACCGGCACCTCTACGGAGAAGATCCGCCTGGATTCAAGACCTCCATCCGGAGAATATCGTCTTCAAGACCTCCCCACGGAGAAGAACCGGTTACCCTTTGTATCGTCTCTTGTTGGATTTGGATCTTGTACCTCTCTTGTGTGTTTCAATGATCTAGCACATGTGTGACTTTGTTCTTGTTGGTTGAGTGTTCTCTCGTGTTTTTCCCTCGTTCCCCTCCTCATGTTCTTCGTGTTCCTCGTAGGGATCCTCTCCAAACGTGAAAGATCGGCCCCTAGGGTTCTACCCTACATCAGTCTCTCTCCCCCTCTCTCCCGGTGGCGCCGGAACGCTGCCGGGGCTAGGATCATGACGGCGATCTACATCAACAACCTTGCTACCGTCAACACCAACTTTCTCCCCCTCTATGCAGTGGTGTAACACCTCTTCCCCCTGCTGTAATCTCCACTTAAACATGGTGCTCAACTCCACATATTATTTCCCAATGATCTATGGTTATCTTATGATGTTTGAGTAGATCCGTTTTGTCTTATGGGTTAATCGTGATCTTGGTTGGTATGATTGTATATTTTATTTATGGTGCTGTCCTACGGTGCCCTCCGTCTCGCGCAAACATTAGGGGCCTCCGCTGTAGGGTGTTGCAAAATGTTCATGGTTCGCTTATGGTGGGTTGCGAGAGTGACAGAAACTTAAACCCGAGTAGGTGGGGTATGATGTATGGGAGTAAAGAGGACTTGATACTTAATGCTATGGTTGGGTTTCAGGACCTTAATGATCTTTAGTAGTTGCGGATGCTTGCTAGAGTTCCAATCATAAGTGCATATGATCCAAGTAGAGAAAGTATGTTAGCTCATGCCTCTCCCTCATACAAAATTACAAGAATGACTTTTTTGTTGACAAAAGCTATCTACTTTTATTACCTTGCAATTTATTCTTAGTTTTATTCTCGCAAAGTACTCATACTTTTATTCTCACAAAATAGTTTCATACTTGTTTTAGGTAAAGCAAACATCAAGCGTGCGTAGGGTTGTATCGGTGGTCGATAGAAGTTGAGGGAATATTTGTTCTACCTTTATCTCCTCATTGGGTTCGACACTCTTATTATCGAAAGAGCCTACAATTGATCCTCTATACTTGTGGGTTATCAAGACCTTTTTCCGGCGCCGTTGCTGAGGAGCAATAGCGTGGGGTGAATATTCTCGTGTGTGCTTGTTTGCTTTATCACTAAGTAGTTTTTATTTCCTGTTCTAAGTTGTTCCCTATCTTTAGTTATGGATATGGAACACGAAACACCAAAAAAATTAGTTGGACTTGCTACTCATGGAGATGGGAACCTCCTAAAACCCTTGATTCTCGTTATGTAAAAGATATTATGCACTACTTTGATAATCCTGAGAAAACCCCATTCAACTATATAATGGGAGTAACATTGGATCAACGTGAATACTTTAGGGATTATCGCTTGATACAAAAAGGGAAACTTTTATGGGATCAAATTTATATGTTGCATTGGTATGCTTGAGATTTATGCTTGAGATATGATTTTACTTGTTGCTCTAGGATGAATGCTCCACACCTTCCCTTTTCATGTGAATTTAATGATAATGAATCCTTGGCTTCTTATGCTAGAGGTATATATGATTACGATGATGTGGAATGAATAGAAGAATTTGTTGCTTTTAAGGGTGCTTATGAAATTGAATCTTTATTTGAAAAGTTTGAAGCTTTTGATGATGATGTTTATAGGCCTGAAATTTTTTCCATCCTTAAATATTGCTATGATAATTATAAATTCAATTCCGATATTGATGCATCTATTGAGAAAGTCTCCGTTGTCCAAGAAGAGACTAATATTTTGCAGGAGTCTATGGAAGATGGAATTGATGAAACTGTGAGCTCATTGGATGAAAAAGATGATGAGGAGAGCGAAGAACAAGTGGAGGAAGAAAAAATTAGCTACCCATGCCTACCTTCTAATGAGAGTAACCCTCCAACTCATACATTATTTAATGCCCATTCGTTCTTACCGAAGGATGAATGCTATGATAATTGCTATGATCCCGTTGATTCATTTGAAATATCCCTTTTTGATGAACTTGATGCTTGTTATGCTTGTGGACAAGATGCCAATATGAATTATGCTTATGGAGATGAACTTGCTATAGTTCCTTATGTTAAGAATGAAATTGTTGCTATTACACCCACACATGATAGTCCTATTATCTTTTTGAATTCTCCAAACTACTCTATATCGGAGAAGTTTGCTCTTATTAAGGATTATGTTGATGGGTTGCATTTTACCATTGCATATGATGATTTTGATGAATGTAATATGCATGTGCTTGCTGCTTATACCTGCAATTATTATGAGAGAGGAACTACATCTCCACCTCTTTATGTTTCCAACACAATAAAATTGCAAAAAACTACTTATGCTATGTATTGGCCTTTACTTGATGTTCATGAATTGTTCCTGTATGACATACCGATGCATAGGAAGAGAGTTAGACTTTGTCATTGCTTCATATATGTTTCTTTGTGCTCACTACTAAATGCCAAATCATTGTTAATTCAAATTGGCTTTGTTATACCTTGGGATCTGGGTGGATCCATTACTTGAGCACTTTATGCCTAGCTTAATGGATTTAAAGAAAGCGCTGCCAGGGAGACAACCCAAAAGTTTTAGAGAGTCATTTATTTCTGTTGAGTGCTTTTATAAAGTTAAAAACAAAAAAAATATAGAGGGGAACACAAAAATTTTCAAAAAGGAAAGTGAAAGTGAGAGGGACGAGCATTGTGAAAGTGGGAGTGAAGGAAATATGCCCTAGAGGCAATAATAAAGTTATTATTTATTTCCTTATTTCATGATAAATGTTTATTATTCATGCTAGAATTGTATTAACCGGAAACTTAGTACATGTGTGAATACATAGACAAAACATAGTGTCCCTAGTATGCCTCTACTTGACTAGCTTGTTAATCAAAGATGGTTATGTTTCCTAACCATAGACATGTGTTATCATTTGATGAACGTGATCACATCATTAGGAGAATGATGTGATGGACATGACCCATCCGTTAGCTTAGCATAATGATTGTTACAGTTTCATTGCTACTGCTCTCTTCATGACTTATACATGTTCCTCAGACTATGAGATTATGCAACTCCCGAATACCGGAGGGACACTTTGTGTGCTACCAAATGCCACAACGTAAATGGGTGATTATAAAGGTGCTCAACAGGTGTCTCCAAAGGTGTTTGTTGGGTTGGCATAGATCAAGATTAGGATTTGTCACTCCGTGTTTCGAAGAGGTATCTCTAGGCCCTCTCGGTAATACTCATCACTATAAGCCTTGCAAGCAGTGTTACTAATAAGTTAGTTGCGGGATGAGTATTACGGAACGAGTAAAGAGACTTGCCGGTAACGAGATTGAACTACGTATGATGATACCGACGATCGAATCTCGGGCAAGTAACATACCGATGACAAAGGGAACAACGTATGTTTTTATGTGGTTTGACCGATAAAGATCTTTGTAGAATATGTAGGAGCCAATATGAGCATCCAGGTTCCACTATTGGTTATTGACCTGAGATGTGTCTTGGTCATGTCTACATAGTTCTTGAACCCGTAGGGTCTGCACGCTTAATGTTCGATGATGATTTGTATTATGAGTTATGTGATTTGATGACCGAAGTTTGTTCGGAGTCCCAGATGAGATCATGGATGTGACGAGGAGTCTCGCAATAGTCGAGACGTAAAGATCGATATATTGGAAGGCTATACGTACATCAGAAAGGTTCCGAGTGATTCGGGTATTTTTCGGAGTATCAGAGAGTTACGGGAATTCGCCGGGGTAAGTAATGGTCCTTAATGGGCCATACAGGAAAGGAGAGAAGGGCGGGTGGCTACGCACCCCCCATGGGCTGGTCCGAATTGGACTAGGAGGGGGCGCCCCCGTTCTTCCTTCTCCCCTCTTCCTCCTTCCCTCCTTCTCCTACTAGGAATAGGAAAGAGGAGGGGAATCCTACTTGGACTAGGGAGTCCTAGTAGGATTCCGCACACCTGGCGTGCCCCCCTTGGGCCGGCCACCTCTTCCGTCCCCTCCTTTATATACGTGGCTAGGGGGCACCCCATAGACACACAAGTTGATCTTTTAGCCATGTGCGGTGCCCCCCTCCATAGTTACACACCTCGGTCATATCATCGTAGTGCTTAGGCGAAGCCCTGCACCGGTAACTTCATCATCACCGTCACCACGCCATCGTGCTGATGGAATTCTCCCTCGGCCTCAGCTGGACCTAGAGTTTGAGGGACGTCACTAAGCTGAACGTGTGTAGATCGCGGAGGTGTCGTGCGTTCGGTACTTGATCAGTTGGATCGCGAATACGTTCGACTACATCAACCGCGTTACTTAACGCTTTCGCTTTCGGTCTACGAGGGTACGTGGACACACTCTCCCCTCTCATTGCTATGCATCACCTAGATAGATCTTGCGTGATCATAGGAAATTTTTGAAATTACTACGTCCCCCAACAGTGGCATCCGAGCCAGGTCTATGCGTAGATGTTATATGCATGAGTAGAACACAAAGAGTTGTGGGCGATAATAGTCATACTACTTACCAGCATGTCATACTTTGATTCGGCGATATTGTTGGATGAAGCGGCCCAGACCGACATTACATGACTGCGTTCATGAGACTGGTTCTACTGACGTGCTTCGCACACAGGTGGCTAACAGGTGTCTATTTCTCCAACTTTAGTTGAATCGAGTTTGACTATGCCCGGTCCTTGTTGAAGGTTAAAACATCACACTTGACGAAAAACCGTTGTGGTTTTGATGCGTAGGTAAGAACGGTTCTTGCTAGAAGCCCGTAGCAGCCACGTAAAACTTGCAACAACAAAGTAGAGGACGTCCAACTTGTTTTTGCAGGGCTTGCTGTGATGTGATATGGTCAAGACATGATGTGATATAATTTGTTGTATGAGATGATCATGTTTTGTAACAAAGTTATCATCAACTGGCAGGAGCCATATGGTTGTCGCTTTATTGTATGCAATGCAATCATCATGTAATTGTTTTACTTTATCACTAAGCGGTAGCGGTAGTCGTAGTAACAATAGTTGGCGAGACGACAACGATGCTACGATGGAGATCAAGGTGTCGCGCCAGTGATGATGGAGATCATGACGATGCTTCGGTGATGGAGATCACGATCACAAGATGATGATGGCCATATCATGTCACATATTTTGATTGCATGTGATGTTTATCTTTTATGCATCTTATTTTGCTTAGTACGGCGATAGCATTATAAGATGATCCCTCACTAAATTTCGAGCTATAAGTGTTCTCCCTGAGTTTGCACCGTTGCTACAGTTCTTCGTGCCGAGACACCACGTGATGATTGAGTGTGATAAGCTCTACGTTGACATGCAACGGGTGCAAGCCAGTTTTGCACACGCGGAATACACGGGTTAAACTTGACGAGCCTAGCATATGCAGATATGGCCTCAGAACACTGGAGACCGAAAGGTCGAGAATGAATCATATAGTAGATATGATCAACATAGTGATGTTCACCATTGAAAACTACTCCATCTCACATGATGATCGGACATGGTTTAGTTGATTTGGATAACGTGATCATTTAGATGACTAGAGGGATTTCTATCTAAGTGGGAGTTCTTAAGTAATATGATTAATTGAACTTTGATTTATCATGAACTTAGCCCTGATAGTATTTTGCAAATTATGTTGTAGATCAATAGCACATGTTGTAGCTTCCCTATGTTTTCTATATGTTCCTAGAGAAAACTAAGTTGAAAGATGATAGTAGCAATGATGCGGACTGAGTCTGTGATCTGAGGTTTATCCTCATTGGTGCACAAAAGAATTAATTCCTTGATGCACCGCTAGGTGACAAAACTATTGCAGGAGCAGATGCAGACGTTATGAACGTTTGGCTAGCTTAATATGATGACTACTTGATAGTTTAGTGCACCATGCTTTACGGCTTAGAATCGGGACTTCAAAGACGTTTTGAACGTCATGGACCATATGAGATGTTCCAGGAGATGAAGTTAATATTTCAAGCAAATACCCGAGTTGAGAGATATGAAGTCTCCAACAAGTTCTATAGCTAAAAGATGGAGGAGAATAGCTAAAGCAGTGAGCATGTGCTCAGATTTTCTGGGTACTACAATCGTTTGAATCAAGTGGGAGTTAATCTTCTAGATAAGATAGTGATTGACAGAGTTCTCTAGTCACCATCATCAAGTTACTGGAACTTTGTGATGAACTATAGTATGCAAGGGATGACTAAAGAAATCCCCGAGCTCTTCGTGATGCTGAAATCAAGGAAAAGCATCAAGTGTTGGTGATTAAAAAAGACCACTAGTTCAAGTAAAGGGCAAATGGAAAGAAAGGGAACTTCAAGAAGAATGGCAAGCAAGTTGTCACTCCCGTGAAGAAGCCCAAAACTGGACCTAAGCCTGAAACTAAGTGCTTCTACTACAAAGGAAATGGTCACTGGAAGTGGAGTTACCTCAAGTATTTGGCGGATAAGAAGGATGGCAAAGTGAACAAAGGTATATTTGATATACATATTATTGATGTGTACCTTACTAGTACTTGTAGTAATTCCTGGGTATTTGATACTTGTTCGGTTGCTAAGATTAGTAACTCGAAACAGGAGTTGCAGAATAAATAGAGACTAATTGAGGATGAAGTGACGATGTGTGTTGGAAATGGTTCCAAGATTGATATGATCATCATCGAGCACTCCCTATACTTTCAGGATTAGTGGTGAACCTAAATAAATGTTATTTGGTGTTTGCGTTGAGCATGAATATGATTAGATCATGTTAATTGCAATACGGTTATTCATTTAAGACAGAGAATAATAATTATTCTGTTTACATGAATAAAACCTTCTTTGGTCATACACCCAATGTGATGGTTTATAGAATCTCGATCGTGGTATTACACATATTCATAGTATTGATGCCAAAAGATGCAAAGTTGATAATGATAGTGCAACTTATTTGTGGCACTGCCGTTTGGGTCATATCGGTGTAAAGTGCATGAAGAAACTCCATGCTGATGGACTTTTGGAATCACTTGATTATGAATCATTTGATGCTTGCGAACCATGCCTTATGGGCAAGATGACTAAAACTCCGTTCTCCGGAACAATGGAATGAGATATTGACTTACTGGAAATAATACATACCGATGTATGCGGTCCAATGAGTGTTGATGCTCGTGATGGGTATCGTTATTTTCTGACCTTCACAGATGATTTGAGTAGATATGAGTATATCTACTTAATGAAACACAAGTCTGAAACATTTGAAAAGGTCAAAGAATTTCAGAATGAAGTGGAGAATCATCGTAACAAGAAAATAAAGTTTCTACGATCTGATCATGGAGGAGAATATTTGAGTTACGAGTTTGGCCTTCATTTAAAACAATGTGGAATAGTTTCATAGCTCACGCCACCTGGAACGCCACAGCGTAATGGTGTGTCCGAACATCGTAACCGCACTTTATTGGATATGGTGCGTTCTATGATGTCTCTTACCGATTTAACACTATCATTTTGGGATTATGCATTAGAGACAACTACATTCACACCAAACAGGGCGCCATCAAAATCTGTTGAGACAACACCTTATGAACTGTGGTTTGGCAAGAAACCAAAGTTGTCGTTTCTTAAAGTTTGGGTCTGCGATGCTTATGTGAAAAAGCTTCAACCTGATAAGCTCGAACCCAAATCGGAGAAGTGCATCTTCATAGGATACCCAAAGGAAACTGTTGGGTACACCTTCTATCACAGATCTGAAGGCAAGATCTTTGTTGCTAAGAATGGATCCTTTCTAGAGAAGGAGTTTCTCTCGAAAGAAGTGAGTGGGAGGAAAGTAGAGCTTGATGAGGTAATTGTACCTTCTCCCGAATTGGAAAGTAGTTCATCACAGAAATTAGTTCCAGTGATTCCTACACCAATTAGTGAGGAAGCTAATGATGATGATCATGAAACTTTAGATCAAGATTACTACTGAACCTCGTAGGTCAACCAGAGTACGATCCGCACCAGAGTGGTACGGTAATCCTGTTTTGGAAGTCATGTTACTAGACTATGATGAACCTACGAACTATGAAGAAGCGATGATGAGCCCAGATTCCGCCAAATGGCTTGAGGCCATGAAATTTGAGATGGGATCCATGTATGAGAACAAAATATGGACTTTGATTGACTTGCCTGATGATCCACAAGTCATTGAGAATAAATGGAAGACGAACGTTGATGGTAGTGTTACTATCTACAAATCTCGAATTTTCGCAAAAAGTTTCGACAAGTTCAAGGTGTTGACTACGATGAGATTTTCTCACTCGTAGCGATGCTTAAGTCTGTCTGAATCATTATAGCAATTGCCACATTTGATGAAATCTGGAAAATGGATGTCAAAACTGCATTACTTAATGGATTTCTTAAAGAAGAGTTGTATATGATACAACAAGAAGGTTTTGCCAATCCTAAAGGTGCTAACAAAGTGCGCAAGCTCCAGCGATCCGTCTATGAACTGGTGCAAGCGTCTCGGAGTTGGAATATACGCCTTGATGAGTTGATCAAAGCATATAGTTTTATACAGACTTGCATGAAGCCTGTATTTACAAGAAAGTGAGTGGGAGCACTACAGCCTTTCTGATAAGTATATGTGAATAACATATTGTTGGTCAGAAATGATGTAGAATTTTCTGGAAAGCATAAAGGAGTGTTTGAAAGGAGTTTTTCAAAGAAAGACCTCGGTGAAGCTGCTTACATATTGGGCATCAAGATCTATAGAGATAGATCAAGACACTTGATAAGATTTTTCAATGAGTAAATACCTTGACAATTTTTTGAAAGAGTTCAAAATGGATCAGTCAAAGAAGGAGTTCTTGTCTGTATTACAAGGTGTAAAGTTGAGTAAGACTCAAAGCCCGACCATGGCAGAAGATAGAAAGAGAATGAGAGTCATTCCCTATGCCATAGTCATAGGTTCTATAAAGTATGTTGTGCTGTGTACCAGACCTATTGTGTACCTTGCCATGAGTTTGGCAATGGGTACAATACTGATCTAAGAGTAGATCACTGGACAGCGATCAAAATTATCGTTAGTGAGGACTAAGGAAATGTTTCTCGGTGATGGGGGTGATAAAGAGTTCGTCGTAAAGAGTTACGTCGATGCAAGATTTTTCACCGATCCAGATGACTCTAAAGTCTCAATCTGGATACATGTTGAAAGTGGGAGCAATTAGCTAGAGTAGCTCTATGCAGATCATTGTAGACATAGAATATTTGCAAAATACATACGGCTCTGAATGTGACAGACCCATTGACTAAACTTCTCTCATAAGCAAAACATGATCACACCTTAGTAATCTTTGGGTGTTAATCACATAGCAATGTAAACTAGATTATTGACTCTAGTAAACCCTTTGGTTGTTGGTCACATGGCGATGTGAACTATGGGTGTTAATCACATACAGATGTGAACTATTGATGTTAAATCAGATGGCGATGTGAACTAGATTATTGACTCTAGTGCAAGTGAGAGACTGAAGGAAATATGCCCTAGAGGCAATAATAAAGTTATTATTTATTTCCTTATTTCATGATAAATGTTTATTATTCATGCTAGAATTGTATTAACCGGAAACTTTGTACATGTGTGAATACATAGACAAAACATAATGTCCCTAGTATGCCTCTACTTGACTAGCTCGTTAATCAAAGATGGTTATGTTTCCTAACAATAGACATGTGTTGTCATTTGATGAATGGGATCACATCATTATGAGAATGATGTGATGGACATGACCCATCCGTTAGCTTAGCATTATGATCGTTACAGTTTCATTGCTACTGCTCTCTTCATGACTTATACATGTTCTTCAGGCTATGAGATTATGCAACTCCCGAATACCATAGGAACACTTTGTGTTCTACCAAATGTCACAACGTAAATGGGTGATTATAAAGGTGCTCTACATGTGTCTCCAAAGGTGTTTGTTGGGTTGGCATAGATCGAGATTAGGATTTGTCACTCCGTGTTTCTGAGAGGTATCTCTGGGCCCTCTCGGTAATACTCATCACTATATTCCTTGCAAGCATTGTTACTAATGAGTTAATTGCGGGATGAGTATTACGGAACGAGTAAAGAGACTTGCCGGTAACGAGATTAAACTAGGTATGATGATATCGATGATCGAATCTCGGGCAAATAACATACCGATGACAAAGGGAACAACATATATTGTTATGCGGTTTGACCAATAAAGATCTTCGTAGAATATATAGGAGCCAATATGAGCATCCAGGTTCCACTATTAGTTATTGACCAGAGATGTGTCTCGGTCATGTCTACATAGTTCTCGAACCCGTAGGGTCCGCACGCTTAACATTTGATGATGATTTGTATTATGAGATATGTGATTTGATGACCAAAGTTTGTTCGGAGTCCCGGATGAGATCACGGATGTGACAAGGAGTCTCGAAATGGTCGAGACGTAAAGATCGATATATTGGAAGGCTATATTCGGACATCGGAAAGGTTCCAAGTGATTCGGGTATTTTTCGGAGTACCGGAGAGTTACGGGAATTCGCCGGGGGAAGTAGCGGGCCTTAATGGGCCATACGGGAAAGGAGAGAAGGGCGTCACGGGGTGGCTGCGCGCCCCCCATGGGCTGGTCTGAATTGGACGAGGAGCGGGCGGCGCCCCCCTTCTTCCTTCTCCCCTCTTCCTCCTTCCCTCCTTCTCCTACTAGGAGTAGGAAAGAGGAGGGGAATACTACTTGGACTGGGGAGTCCTAGTAGGATGCCCCACACCTGGCGCGCCCCCCTTGGGCTGGCCACCTCTTCCCTCCCCTGCTTTATATACGTGGCCAGGGGCACCCCATAGACACACAAGTTGATCTTTTAGCCATGTGCGGTGCCCCCCTCCACAGTTACACACCTCGGTCATATCATTGTAGTGCTTAGACGAAGCCCTGCGCCGGTAACTTCATTATCACCGTCACCACGCCGTCGTGCTGACAGAATTCTCCCTCGGCCTCAGCTTGATCTAGAGTTCGAGGACGTCACCGAGCTGAACGTGTGCAGATCGCGGAGGTGTCGTGCGTTCGGTACTTGATCAGTTGGATCGTGAAGACGTTCGACTACATCAACCGCCTTACTTAACGCTTCCGTTTTCGGTCTACGATGGTACGTGGACACACTCTCTCCTCTCGTTGCTATGCATCACCTAGATAGATCTTGCGTGATCGTAGGAAAATTTTGAAATTACTACGTTCCCCAACAGGGAGATAGCCTTGAACTTTGTTCATGCCCATGGAAACTTTGTGAATCTCAAATTACAGAATCTTTTCAACAAAAATAATTATCCCCTTTGTACAATTCCATTGTACTATAAAAATAATGTGCCAAGATTTGTCTATAGGATGGGTAGATTGTTTGTTGGTTTGTGCGGTGCAAAACAGAAACTTTGGCTGTAGTGCGTGATTTGACATTTTTTACTGAAACGTCAAACGGTTCTGAAACCTTTTGTACTATCTTTCTATACAAAATGTATTTTTCCTATTTTTCTCAGAATTTTGGAGTACCAGAAGTATGGTACTGTTTAGATTACTACAGACTATCATGTTTAAGACAAATTCTGTTTTTGATGCATTGTTTTGCTTGTTTTGATGAAACTATCGATTCTATCGATGGTATAAGCCATAGAAAAATTATATTACAGTAGCTGCAATGCCAAAACAAAATATGAATTTGTTTGCAATAGTACTTATAGTAGTGATTTGCTTTATTATACTAACGGATCTTACCGAGCTTTCTGTTGAGTTTTGTGTGGATGAAATGATTAAAGATCGAGGAGGTCTCGATATGAGGAGAAGGAGGAGAGGCAAGAGCTCAAGCTTGGGGATTCCCAAGGCACCCCAAGTGAATATTCAAGGAGACTCAAGCGTCTAATATTGGGGATGCCCCGGAAGGCATCTCATCTTTCTTCAACAAGTATCGATATGTTTTTGGTTTCGTTTCGTTCACATGATATGTGCAAATCTTGGAGCGTCTTTTGCTTTTAGTTTTCAATTTTCTGTTATGCACCATGCTGGTATGAGATAGTCCATGGTTGATTTATAGAATGCTCATTGCACTTCACCTGTATCTTTTGAGTGTGGCTTTATAGAATGCTTCATGTGCTTCACTTATATCATTTGAAGTGTGGATTGCGTGTTTCTCTTCACATAGAAAACCGATGTTTGTAGAATGCTCTTTTGCTTCACTTATATTTGTTAGAGCATGATCTTTTGTATAAAGAATTAAACTCTCATACTTCAGTTATATCTATTTAGAGATTCAACAGGAATTGGTAAATTGCATGGTTAGTCATAAAATCCTACATAAAACTTATGGATCATTGAATATGATATGTTTGATTCCTTGCAATAGTTTTGTGATATAGAGATGATAAATACGTGGGAAGTACTAGTAAATGGTTGTGGTTAAGTAAGAATATTGTTGTTAAGGTTTGTGATTCCCGAAGCATGCACGTATTGTCTCTCGTTATGCTATGAAAGTTGGAGCGCAATTTTTCCTTGATTGTCTTCCTTATGAGTGGCGGTCGGGGACGAGCGATGGTCTTTTCCTACCAATCTATCCCCCTAGGGGCATGCATAGTACTACTTTGCTTTGAGGGCTAATAAACTTTTGCAATAAGTATATGAGTTCTTTATGACTAATGTGAGTCCATGGATTATACACACTCTTACCTTTCCGCAATTTGCTAGCCTCTACGGTACCATGCATTGCCCTTTCTCACCTCGAGACGTGGTGCAAACTTCGGCGTTGCATCCAAACCCCGTGATATGATACGCTCTATCACACATACACCTTACTATATCTTCCTCAAAACAACCACCATACCTACTTATGGCTTTTCCATGGCCATTCCGAGATATATTGCCATGCAACTTCCACCGCTTCCGTTTGATGACTTGAGCATTCATTGTAATATTGCTTTGCATGATCATATAGCTGACATAGTAGTTGTGGCTCAGCCACCGTGCATCATTTTTATACATGTTACGCTAGATCATCTGTCATAGGCATTCATATAGTCATATTTTGTTATAGGTATCGAGTTGTAATTTTTATTTCTGTTGAGTTATAAGTAAATAGAAGTGTGATGATCATCATTTTTAGAGCAGTGCCCTAGTGAGGAAAGGATGATGGAGACTATGATTCCCCCGCAAGTCGGGATGAGACTGGATATTGAGAGAGAAAAAAAGAGAAAAAGAAAAAAAGAAAAATAATAATAATAAAAGAGAGAAGGGGCATTGTTAGTATCCTTTACCACACTTGTGCTTCAAAGTAGCACCATGTTTTTCATATGGAGAGTCTCCTATGTTGTCACTTTCATATACTAGTGCGAATATTTCATTATAGGATTAGATGCACACCCACTTAGTTTTCATATGGAGCTTTCATACACTTATAGCTCTTAGTGCATTCGTTGCATGGCAATCCCTACTCCTCTCGTTGATATCAATTGATGGGCATCTCCATATCCCGTTCGTTATCCACGTCGATGTGAGACTTTCTTACTTTTTTGTCTTCTTTATATTGACCCCTATCATCATACTCTATTCCACCCATAGTGCTATATCCATGGCTTGCACCCATGTATTGCGTAAGGGTTGAAAAATCTGAAGCGCGTTAAAAAGTATGAACAAATTGCTCGGCTTGTCATCGGTGTTGTACATGATTTATACTTTGTGTTAAGAAGATAGAGCATGACAAGACTATATGATTTTGTAGGGATAGCTTCTTTAGCATTGATATTCTGAAAGACATAATTGTTTGTTGGGATGCCTGAGTATTAATGTCTTTATGTCAAATTATAGACTATTGCTTTGAATCACTTATGATCAAGTTTATGTTAGGTAGCATTCCACATCAAAAATTATCTTTTTTATCATTTAGCTACTCGAGGACGAGCAGGAATTAAGCTTCGAGATGCTGATACGTCTCCGTCGTATCTATAATTTTTGATTGTTTCATGCCAATATTATACAAGTTTTACATACTTTTGGCAACTTTTTATATGATTTGTTTGGACTAACTTACTTATCCAGTGCCCAGTGCCAGTTCCTGTTTGTTGCCTGTTTTTGTATCGTAGAAAATCCAAATCAAACGTAGTACAAACGTGATACAACTCCATGGAGAATTATTTTGGAATATATGTGAATTTTTAGGAGGTGGAATCAACGTAAACGGAGGCCCGAGGGCACCACAACCCACCAGGGCGCGCCACCAGGCCCAAGCGCGCCCTGGTGTATCGTGCCCTCCTCGAACGTCGGTTGGAGCTATACTTCGGGAGCAAGGAAGTTTATATCTAGAAAAAAAATCGTATTAAAAGATCAGCGCGGTCGGAGTTACAGATCTCCAGAAATTTAAGAAACCGTGAAGGGCCAGGCCTGAGGAGCGCGAAACAGAAGAGGACAGAGAGACAGATCCAATCTCAGAGGGGCTCCTGCCCCTCCATCGCCATGGAGGCCATGGACCAGAGGGGGAACCCTCCTCCCATCTAGGGGGAGGCCAAGGAAGAAGAAGAATAAGGAGGGGGGCTCTCTCCCCCTCTCTCCCGGTGGCGCCGGAACACCGTCGGGGCTAGGATCATGACGGCAATCTACATCAACAACCTTGCTACCGTCAACACCAACTTTCTCCCCCTCTATGCAGCGGTGTAACACCTCTTTCCCCCGCTGTAATCTCTACTTAAACATGGTGCTCAACTCCATATATTATTTCCCAATTATCTATGGTTATCCTATGATGTTTGAGTAGATCTGTTTTGTCCTATGGGTTAATCGTGATCTTGGTTGGTATGATTGTATATTTTATTTATGGTGCTATCCTACGGTGCCCTCCGTCTCGCTCAAACATGAGGGGCCTCCGCTGTACGGTGTTGCAATATGTTCATGGTTCGCTTACGGTGATTTGCGAGAGTGACAGAAACTTAAACCCGAGTAGGTGGGGTATGACGTATGGGAGTAAAGAGACTTGATACTTAATGCTATGGTTGGGTTTCACGACCTTAATGATCTTTAGTAGTTGCGGATGCTTGCTAGAGTTCCAACCATAAGTGCATATGATCCAAGAAGAGAAAGTATGTTAGCTCATGCCTCTTCCTCATATAAAATTACAAGAATGATTACCGATACTTGTTATCGATTGCCTAGGGACAAATGTCTTTCTTGTTGACAAAAGCTATCTACTTTTATTACCCTGCAATTTGTTCTTAGTTTTGTTCTCACAAAGTACTCGTAGTTTTATTCTCGCAAAATAGTTTCATACTTGTTTTAGGTAAAGCAAACATCAAGCGTGCGCAGAGTTGTATCCGTGGTCGATAGAACTTGAGGGAATATTTGTTCTACCTTCAGCTCCTCGTTGGGTTCGACACTCTTACTTAGCGAAAGAGCCTAAATGGTCCTCTATACTTGTGGGTTATCACAGAGGCTAATCGGTCTGAACTCCGTGAGCCTCTCGGGGTTTTCAACCTTGGGGATAAGAACAATGGAGGTGTTGTTCACCCCTTCCGGCATTATTGCCGTACGAAAACTTCCTTGATCCCAGCGATCACCTGTTCGCGCATGCAAGACTAGTTTCTTTGAAAGAACCTGGCGGGGAAACCATCGGGGCCCGGCGCCTTCAACGGACCAATCTAGAAGAGCGCATCTGCAATCTCCTTATCCGAGAACTCTGCACATAGGCCATCATTCATTTGATCAGTAAAACGTGAGTTAATTAAGTTGATCACCGGATCCACACATAGAGTATTGTCCGCCTTGAACAAATTAGTAAAATAGGAGGTGGCCAGCTCGGCCATGGCTGCATGGCTCCGATGCGTTGTGCCAGCATCGTCCACAAGTGATTTTATGCGGCTTTTGCGAGCGCGCCAGACCGCTTTGCGGTGGAAAAAATTTGTGTTCCGGTCCCCCTCACGCAGCCATGCAACATGGGACCGTTGCATCCATAGCATCTCCTCCCGGTAAACAGGTTCATTCATCTTATTGGTGGCCTCTCGAATCTCTTTTGTATCTACATTCATAGACATAAGCTCTTCCAGACGTGAGCGAGACTTATTAATTTCTTTAATAATGTTTCCAAATTTTTTGCGGCTCCAATCTTCCAACTTTTTCATGATAGTTCCCAAACCAGAAGCTATGTCTCCCAAGTTCAACATAGACCCCAAATCAACCCAGGTATTCATTATTACCTTTGGGAGAGTCGGGTCTCTCTCCCACATTATCTCGTACTGACGGCACCTCCTGCCTGACTCCGGTAGCCGTTCCTCCATGACACACCAAAGCAAGATAGCCATGTGGTCCGAGCTGGGCATCATGATGTGCTCCACCTTGGCATTTGTGAAGATGTCACGTCAAGAATTATTAGCAACAGCCCGGTCTAGTCTGACTTTGACATTCACTGCCCACCATGGCGATTGTCATAAGTGAAAGGCGGCCCTACAAAACCAAGATCACCCAGACCACAAACTTCCAAAGTATCACGAAAATCAATCATCTGACCTGTCGGTCGCGGCGATTCGGAGAAGTGCTCGAAGCACCACATAGCCTCGTTGAAGTCTCCCACCACCACCCATGGCATGTCAGTTTGGTGATGAAGATCCCGGAGGATGGACCACATGCGATGTTGGTCCTCTGTCCGCGGTTCTCCATAGACGCAGGTAAGCCGCCAGGGTGGCTCCCCCGTCGTCACAGTCACGTACGCATCAATATATCTTTCATTTATCGTTTTTACATCAAGACTCAAGGACTCATGCCAATACAAAGCCAGACCACCATTAAGACCAACACTATCTAAAGCGTCGAAACCACTTAAACCTAACCGAGAGCGATACATCTTCATTTTATTCTTAGACTGTTTAGTCTCACAAAGGAAAATGATACTAGGGGAATGAGTCTGAACATGACTCACAAGATCTCAAACTGTCCGGGAGTTCCCACCCCCTCGGCAGTTCCAGCTTATAGGACATTCATTGCTCCTGATGGGGCTACGCCGGCCCGTCAGTTCGTCGGCGGCCCCTGAGCCGACTGCCTCCAATGGGTTGGACATCTCCTGCATGTCCTGGTCGTGGACTCAACCATGCTGTTGAGACCGCTGCCCCTCTAGCGTCACTGATGTTATACGTTTCTTCGGTGTACGTGAAATCATATGAGCTACCGGAGCAGTCAAGTTAGAATAGAGCACCAACACTGTTACTCCTGGTTTCGCTCCAGCTGCCGAGGAAACTTCATTTTCCGTGTTCCTTTTCCCAAGCAGTGAGACGTCTGAGAGTTCCGCATTAGCCATCTTCACCTCATTAGACAGATCACGCAACACCGATATAATGTCCGAACTGTTGGGACATGAGCGCCCTATGTACTGGTTATGAGTGTGGTCGCCCCCACTAATTCCTCCTGTAGTGTTTTGCATGCCCAGCTTACCACCATCACTGCCTGACATTTGTTTCATTTGCTCAGCTAGCATCTATTCCCAAAGGGTGAGGTCCTTCATGCGCGGGTTCATCGCCACAGCGGCCTCGGATCCCCCACTAGTGGGCTTTGGGCAGGTAGCATCCGCAGAGGGAGCCCCATATTCGCCCCCATCCACCACTGGATTCACCTCCGTCGCCGGCAGTTCCTTGCCCGCAGTGCGCGCGAACGACACGGACATCTCAACGAAGGGAAAATTTGACGGTAGCGGCGCAGCAGCGTGAGAAGATCGATATGGCGGCTCTCGAGGCTTCATGCGTTGTTGCACCACCCCCTTAGGCTTTAAAGGGATTCGGTTCAGTCTTTCCATGCTGCATGGTTTAGGAAACCCTAATCCTTCCTGTCGTACGGTTCCAGAACGCCACGAAGTTGTAACCGACTTGGCCACGGCGGGATCGACGGGACCCTGGGAGTCACGCGATCGCAGGGCGGACATAGCCGGTGCAGGTCCAGTACCCTGCCTAGGCATTCACGGACGCGTACGTATAGTGTGTGTGTACACACACACACTATATATATATATATATATACACACATGGATTCTTCCTTGTTGGTCAAATTAACCTCACTACCAGTTGTTCGTCAAAGTGATGGACGACGACCTCGCGGGCCCATAGAAAGCGTCATACACGAGTATCGAGTGTCGTGTAGGACAACCATCGACTACATGTGGCCAAAACATGTATGTATGACAGGGTTGTGTAATGTTTTAAATTATGAATTCACGACTCTGATGTGGCACCGGCCTGCCTAACAAAATGGCCAACCCACACGGTGGCTCACAACTCATAGTGTACTGCGAGCCACTCACCACCCCCAGACGCACACACCCACATACACACCGTGAATCCACCGCAACTACTATGCATGTTAAATTAATTATCCCGCGGTGAACATATATATGTTACCAAAGGAGGGACGTTTTAATTTTGAAAAAAAATCAAAGATTATTAAGACGTTTTAGTACATTAAGTGATTGATTTTCTACGGGTATAATGTGCAAAAATCAAATTCGATTGCACACGTAACAGTGCACCTAAATGGATTGCAAAAACACATGTGTCTCACTGGGTGCATGTTTACTCCCCGTGTAACAAATTTCAAACAATGAGAATCTTGATTTTTAAATTCTAGTACATCCAAAACTTATTTGAAGTTCATGAAACTTATCGTGTTGTCATATGGACACCAATACAAAATTGCATTGTACTTTTGGGGGTCAAATTTGAGACCAGTTTTGATGTAATTTTTATCTAATTACAAATGGGAGGTTATTAATTGGGAACCAATATCCAAAATGGACTATTTATTCGAACCGTGAGCGTTAGACCAACAATGGATACATGTCATGCTTCGGTTAAGCAAAAAATAAAGCGACATCATTAATCATCCAAATAGAAAAACAATATACGTGCCGCCACACAACCCGTGTACCGTGCAAGCAGGCGTGAGTTGACGGGCGCATGCGAGCAGCCCGCCGCGCAGGCAGACCGGGAGGTGTGCGTGCAGGTGTGTGAATTGACGGAGGCATGCTCACTGCATAGTGTCATCGGGAGGGTTGTGAGTAGCAGTGTGAAATGATGGTAGGCATGCTAGCAGTCTGGTGCGCAGGCTCACCAGGAGGCGAGCCAGCGGTTTGACCGCCGCCCGCCTCTCTCCCACTACTCCATATTAATGATGCACCCGAGCGGCCGCACCCCCCATCCTCGCCACACACACAATCCCCTCTCTTCGCTCGCATCCTCGACGCCGCTATCAATCATGAAAGCGTTAGTGTATGAGGATGACGCCGTAGTGCCCCATCGGAGGGAGCGGCGAAGCCGGGGCTGCTAAAGCATTGGAGCACGGCGTGGAGCTGGAGACAGAGGTTGCCGTCACCGCTGGCAAGTTATCGCTGCAACCCGACGTCGTCGACGGTGTCGAGATTCCGCAGCCGGAGGGGGAGTTCCACATCGACTCTGGTGACGACTCGGGCGACGACTCTGACGACCACTCTGGTGACAACTCCGACGACGACGGACAACTGGTTATTCATCTATACCAATTTATGTGTCAAATAGATCCCAGGGTTTCTTTGGTTACTCCTGCCTCCCCCTTTTTGGAATAGAAATCTTATGGTTATGTTCTCCCAATCCATCAAATCTGAGTAAGTTTCGTTAGATCTGTGTAGTGCATATATTGTTTGAATGGTACAAGTGATAAGTGATTAGTTGTTTCATCTGTGGAAATGATTTCTGCTAGTAATCGGACTAGGTGTAGTGTTCGTGCTAATAATTACTAGTCAGGACTTGACAATTGATTTTGAATGACCTACATATGTTTGTGCCATTATTTTCTTCAAGATTGGTCTGGACATAGACGAATGTACTTAAAAATCGAACCATAAGCTCCGGATATGTATAAATAAATAGCCATAAATTCCTAATCCTACTTCACGGCATGTAATTGTCGATTTGATGCCAATTTTTGGAAACTGCCAAATGTTCGCTAGAGATTAGTTTGTAACCATTAATTTGACGCCACATTTTTTTACTATTTGTATAGGTGCTGTCTGACGATGTGGACAGCGAGGATGAAGATGTCCAGAGGAGGTACAAGAGGCAAATCCCGAGGGAGCTTTATGCGGGAATGCACAACAGGTGTATTAGGACCTGGAACGGCAGCTATCGATGCCCATTTTGCAACCACAAGCTTCATGACGTGTATCAAAGTGTTCTGGCGCATACAAGAGGACGAGCCGTTGGCTCCTTCAAGCAGAGGTATTCTCGCAGGGTGGAGCACGACGCGTATGCCGAGTACCTGGAGAAGCTTCAGGATCGTGCCGGCTTGTGAGATGAGATGTGGGATCGAACTATGTACGCTTGAGCATGCTTAATGATGGTTGAACTATGCTTGTGTACGTGTACACTTATTATCTATGTCTAAGTATGTTTAATCTATGTTTACTTATGTCTAACTGTGGGATATGGATGCAATCAGTTCGGTTGATGGAATCTACCTCCGTCCTCGTTTATTGGTCCCCTTTGTAATTTGTGTTAAATGTTGACCAAAGATTTAACTGACAAAATGTTAGTGCAGGTCAGCAAAATTATATCATTGGATGCGTATTTGAACATAGTGTTCAATGATATAATTTTTGGTGACATGCATAAACATTTCTTAGTCAAATATTTGGTCGAAATTTGGTACAAATTACATAGGGGACCAATAAACTAGGACAGAGGTAGTACGTCAATCACACACGGTTCCCAAAATTGGACCCGTGTGCAATGACTTTCATTATGCTTGTTTCTTCCATGACACACAATTCCGAAAATTGGAACCATGTGCAATGACTTTCGTTTTTCTTGTTGCATCAACCACACACGGTTGGCTCTAGCAAACCGTTGCCTCCGAAATTCTATGTGGGACAGAAAACCCTCATCACCCAATTCAAAAAAGAAAAAAGAAAACCCTCGCCATCCCCATATCACAAAAACCTCACCCCCGCCCGCCACCCCATGCCTCCAGTCCCCATTAACACCTGCACAAGCTCCTCCGCGTCTATGCATGGCACCGCCTATCGCGGCGGTAACCATTTAGCTCGACACCTGTCGCCGCCTCCAGGCTACCGGCAAAACAACACCGCATTTCACCACTTCTGCTTGCCCCCGCCTATCTCCAGACGCTGCTCGCGGTCGACCCAGCTCCACTCGGTTGGGGAATCTGTCGTACTGAGGTTTTTTCTCATGGACGACAAGATAACTAATTTAATGAGATATTATCTCATCTCTCATCTCGGTTCATCTGCCTCCTTTAATCACCCGGTGGAAATCGCCGTCAATTCATTTTATTCGAGTTGATTTGAGGGTTTTCTTTCATTCATAGAGTGTACAGTGCGTCGACACATCAGGACCTTGCGACCTTCACCAGAGATTCAATCTCATCGTACCAGATGACTTGAGCATGTGCGCGGTATGTTCAATCTCACCCTAAATCGGTTGGCATGGCCTACTTTCCTATGGATATTCTAAATATTGCTACATTTGGATAAAAGGTGCCACATGAACCATATACATCAAAGGGGATTTTTCCCCCTCTTCTTTCTATATTAGGCAAAGTAATGATGTATTGTTCTTTCGATTACTCTCATATTTCCATGACATCATGTTTACCCTATCTGTTTAATTATAGATTTTTGTCCTTCAATTTCAACTTCCGTATAGTTCTTTCAATTTGGGCCCATATTTGCATGTCACCATATTTTCTTTAACAATCTTATCACTTTCTGCAGCGCATCCCTTGCTATGCAACAGATTATAGTGCATATTTTTTCCTTTACATAGATCAAGGTTGCACGAATGTCATGCTACACACAAACCATGGATTTACAATAGTTGCTTAAGACTTGATGAACGTGGTGACTCTATTTTGGCGCTGGCTTTTGGAAAGAAATTTCTAAGTTTTATGTACTAGAAGCTAACACTAAAATTGGACTGCATATAAAAGGGCCTGGTCATGAGATATATGCTAACTTCCCCGACAAAATCATCCGTCCTGACTTTGTTTGAAGTAAGTTTTCTTTTCAACTATCTGCATGTTGACTTACCCAACAATGTTAAATGAATTGTGTAGTATTTAAGCAACCAATTGTTATTCCCTTTTCTTACTATATTCCTACCTAATAACTTCTAGTTGCCAATACACTTTTCTGTTGCCCTGTTTTAACTAAATATTCCATGTACTCTCATTTCTATCAGAAAGCATCGCTGACAAGGAGACTCCGGAGGTGGAGAACGGGGCTGCCAACAAGCGGAGGCGGGGCGAGCTAGAACCGCAAGCGACTCCAGCAGGCATAGACTTCATCGGCAGCCTCCCCGATGATATGTTGACAGTCATCGTCTCCCTTCTCTCAATCAAATGTGGGGCGCGAACAACCGTCCTTTCCCGGCGGTGGCGCCCCTATGGAACTTCACCCCTCTCGACCTCATCAACATCCACGAGCTCTGCCATGGCTATCGCAAAAGCTTGGATGTGTTCTCCAAGATCCTCGGCAGTCACTCTGGCCCAACCAGAGGCCTTAGAATGGGCAAGTTCCGTTCCAATGGCAGGGACCGAGCCAAGCTTGATGACTGGTTCGGATCCCCCGCCCTAGATCAGCTCGAGGAGCTCACTTTTGATGACGGGCATATGCGCTCGCTGCCAACGTTCACGCTCTGCCTCGCGCCCATGCTGCGGGTCGCAAAGTTCAGGAGCTGCCATCCCCCTTAATGACGCGCCCGCTCTTATTCTACCACGACTGAAGCACCTCGAGCTCGTTGTCGTCTGCCTCTCAAAAGGTGACATGGAGCGCCTTCTCCGTGGTTGTACTACACTAGAGTACCTTCATCTTTAGGCAATCAACGGGTTGAGTACATTCCACATCACCTCCATGACTCTTTGGACTATTTATGTGTGTTGCTGGTTCGGCAGGAAAACATGATAAGATGTGTACCATGGTATGGTCATTGAGGACACTCCTACACTTGAGAGATTACTTGTACTTGATCAAGTAGGTCCACAAGAATCAACGTCATTTCTGCGCCGAAATTGACAGTGCCGGGCTACTCGTCTGAAAAATACTCCGAACTTGTTATTGGATCCACACCCATTCAGGTACAACAGCCGCCTTCTACCTTTGCTTCTACAAATTAACATTATTTCTAATTTTGAAGATGTTTATTCGTTTGTCATTCAGAAAATGATTCTGACAAGCCTGACCGCGAAACTGCGCACAGTGAAGGTCTTGGCACTAGAATCTATCGGCCCCAACCTGGAGCAAGTTCTCACTTTCCTGAGATGCTTTTCATGCCTGGAGAAGCTATATATCGAGGTGATGTTCCTGTACTGTTAAATGTTAACCATAAGGGAGTTCAATTTGTGACACCTTTTTCCAAGTTTACAATGACAATGTACTATGATTTCTGAAGGATTCTTTTGGAGGATTTCAGTACATACATGTCTCCTTTTCCAAGTTTACAATGACAATGCTTGATCCATATGGTTACAATCCATATGCATTTCTCCTTTGGATTCATCTGTACTAGTTTTGTTAGGGAACTTTTCATCCACTCCAACATCTTGTGAAGATCGAAGATGGCATGTTAATGCCCATGTTAATCATGTCAGATCGAAGATGGCATGTTAGTGCATTTTACAAATCCTGCAAACCAAATAGGCTTGTAGTAGTGTTCAAAACTGCATCTAGGCACTAACACGTTTTCTTCTTTTGCAGATAAGATTAGGCCAAGTGGTGGATAATGTGATACAATATAACAATCACGTCCAATGCCTAGATCTGCATCTCTCAGAAATTACTTTGAACTCCTACCGAGGGACCTTATCGGAGATTATATTCGCCAGGTTCTTTGTTGTCAGAGCAAGGGTGCTGAAGGTAATGAGGTTTGCCCTACATTTATTTCAGAAAAGTGAATGGTTTGTTGCGCAGCGCTGGCACCTGTGGCAGAATGGAATATGCTCCAAAAATGTTGAATTTCATTTTGGAACTTCAGATGATAGAGTAATCAGAACTCATCGTGTCAACCCCATACATGACTTCTCAGTGGCTGACCCCTTTGCAAAAGTTCTGAGGTTTCGAAACCAGACTTAGAAGTGGTAGTATTAGTTTGAACCTCTCTGATATCCATGTTCAGCGGATCAGCGTGAGCGTCTGCAGCTGATGAGCTGAATTTCATTTCTAATATCAGTTTGAACCTTGTAATCTTCGAATTTGAGCCATATAACTCTCGAATTTGAACCTTGTAATATTTCGAGCCTTTGTGGTCCAATCATTGAAATGGCATCGTATGAGACTCCTATATTGGTAGCACTATTTTGACCTTAATATGCATTAGCCTTAGATTTGATTTTATTAACCATTCTTGAATCTGTTTACCTTGTCGATCTCACAGCACATGATCTGTATAGCTAACTCAACTGTGATCTTGGACATTATTGCACACAATTGGTTTCTTCCATCGTGTGCCCTATAGAATGCAGAATTAATTATCGCACTTGAGTGTACATCATCACCCTTCTGTGTAACTATGACCTCATCACCCACGGGTAAACTTACGACCGAAGTCATTCCACACACTTCGTTTTTACAAAGCTTTTTGTCAATAAATGCCCACATTTGTCCCTCTTCTAGCCGACGCATGGCAAAACAAGCCGGGCGTGAAGCTTGCGCGGTAGCGCGGGAACAGGCTCACCGATGATACAATTGGCGCCTCTTCGAGCCCACGCGTGGTCAAACTGCGGTGCGGTGTTGTCAAGCGTGCACTAGAATCCTCACTGCGGTGCGGTGTTGTCAAGCGTGCACTGGAATCCTCTGCTATGAATGTTGTGATAAGACATGACGATTACAGGCCGGCTTGCCCCCATTTGTTACAATGGCTAATTAACCCTTGTGTCTCTTCAACCTTTCGATCGCGCCCCACCATTGCAAGGAGCACACCCACCACGACAAATTCTTAGAGAGTATCCTGCGCGGCTCCAATGGCGCTCCGAGAGGCTGCCGCCGCCGAGCAGCAGTTCACCATGCATGTCGTGTTGGACACCCACCGAAGGTTCGTGGAGCTCTCGGTGGTGTACACCAACAACCCGGTCTAGGTGGAGCACTCCATCCACATCATGGAGTTGTTGCTTGCCGACGAGAAGTACAAGGTGGCCGGGTTCGACATTGAGCACACCCACGCTCGTGCCGGGTCTCTTCCCAAGGTCGCCATTGCCCAGATGTGCATGCGCCACCTCGTCCTCGTCTTTCACTACTTCCTGGCCACAAGGCTTTGTGAGCGTTTCGCCAGGTTTGTCAACAACCCCCACTACATGTTTGCTACGGTCGACATCACCAACGATGTCAAGCTGCTCAAGAATTCAGGCATCACCTGCCAGAATCTTGTTGACCTCCAGGGCCAATACAAGATCTAGGGCAGCAAGGAGCATGAGAAGGACTCATTGGTTCACCTCGCTGAGGCTATCATCGACCCCTACTACAGAGACATGAAGGATTCCTGCAACAACGACAAGCATGCCTGGCACTCGGCCTGGATGGAGAAACTCGACAAAGCTCACGTCGCGTACGCGGCCAAGTGGGCGTACACATGCTATGACATGTACAGGCGGATCATTGACATGAGGAAGTGCCTCCTTCCCCAAAACGACCAGGGATCCAGCCGGAAGCAGAGCAATGGCAAGCGTCATCGCAACAAGAAGTAGATGATTAGATCCTCGTTTCTCCTAGTTTAGTAGGCATGTAATTGCTTACTTTGGTATGTGAAAATGTTATCTGTGTAGTCACTTGTGTAATTGTATGCTTAATTTGGTTATGCAATGTTGTCTCTTTAAGTATATATGTTGATGCTCTGTAGACAGAGAAAATCACATCGCACACGGACTAAACAAGGGAACCCGTCGGTGATGATTTCATCAATCACTGACAATTGTATACCAGCAATCCTTTGATCACAACACACATGACTTGTTAACAGGAATCGTCTGTGTTGTTATCGGTCTTCCCACACATTTCTGAGTACAGACTTGTTTGCCGCGTATCACACACATGTTGTTACATTGATCCGTTTCTTTTCTCTTGTCTCAACACAAACAATTCATCCGAGTGAACCGCATGTTGTTATCGCACACACCTTGATCTGGCTAACCGTTTCTTTTGTGTTGCCTAATCACAAATAGTTCATCCGAGTGAATCGTATGCTGTGTATCGCACACGCCTTCATCTGGCTGCCCGTTTCTTTTGTTCCTCCTCATCGCAAACGGTCAGTTGAACTGAACCGTATGCCCTGCATCGAACACGCAACTAAAATCTTAATCATGTTTGATGCATCCATCATCGCAAACGTTTTGCACATTTTTGACGGTTTTTCTTACACCACCATTTGCGATTATTGCATCGCACACAGTTTCTCGAAGGGTCTCTGATCGTAGTGTCACGTTAGCAGCATCCTGTAGTAGTGTGCACCACATTACCCAACACACTCGATCCCTCTGGCCGGGCACACTTTCCTGGGTCATGTCCGGCATCGGGAGATCAACATGTCGCATCCCTACCTAGACACAACAGAGAGGTCAGCACGTCGGTCTAAATCCTAAGCGCGCAGGGGTCTGGGCCCATCGCCCATTGCATACATGCATGTTGCGAGGGTGTAATATCCCAATTTTCAATTTGGATGTTATACATAGATCATCATATGCATATCATACTTTATTTGCATTATGTTGTGATGCTAGAAATCTTAAGCAACTCAAGGACCCAAGGAGAGAGTTGGAGGTTTCACAAAAATTCATATTTGAATTTATTTTAAATTTAAAAATAGGATCAATTTGATTTTAATATTTTTCTCTCTCCAATTATTTTCTACTAATAAAAATAAATGAGAGAAGATAATATGACTTCTTCAACCTAAGAGAAATATTGGAGAAGAAATTTTAAAATCAAATTATTATTTTATTTGTATTATTTGCTATTTTATTTGAATTAGATAAAACTTGCATTTTTGAAAATTGCATTTTAGTCCGGAAAAATGTTCATCTTGTCCTAAATATTAGGTTTGGACGGTAAAAATTGTTTCAGAAATTTTTAGAATTTTTTTTATTTTATTTGGATTTTTCTCTGCGGCGAAAATTATTTAAAAAAATCTTCCCGGACCGACTGGGCCGAAACCCAGCCGGCCCATCCGCGCGCACACCGCCTTCCCCGCCCGCAAGTCGTGCCGCCGCCGGAGCTGGAGGAGTCCGGGCACACCCTGCCGCCACCGGACACCTCCCCAAGTCGGAAACCCCCCCAAGGCCTTTAAATGCCCACGCCGCCGCCCCTCCTCTTCCCCAAGTCGCCCCGCCGCCGCAGCCCGCAACCGCTTCCACCCGAGCCGCTGTCGTGGGCCGCCGCACCGCCGCCCGCGTCGCCCCGCCTTGCCTCGCCGCCGCATCACGCCGTTGCCGGAGCCGCCGGATCTCGCCGTCGTTCACCGTCGGTCAAACTCGGCTAAACGGTATAAAACCATTTGGTTTATTCTGGGTTTTTTTCAGTTTTAGGGTTAGATCGGTTTAGTTTTTGTTTTAGTTTAAATTGTAAACGTTCACTCGTTCGTTTGGTTTAACGAATGGTTTTCGTTTGTTTAGTTCTGTTAATTGATGTTCACTCCGTAGATATTTCTTTTTGGTTTTATTTTCAGCTAGGGACCTATCCGCGAATAAGTTTTATCACGATTTAGCCCCTGATCTTCAAACTAACGCAACGTTTTACTCGTTTATCAAAATTAGATGAAACCAGCGCCTAAATCATCGTAACGATCTCTTCTTTCGAGTAAACCAACTTGAACATGCTTTTGAGAATTTAAAATTTGAGTTTAGTTTGATCTTGTTTCGTTTGTATCTTGAATTTTGTAACTCCATTTGAGTTGATTCTTTTTGCAAATCGTAGCTAATCACATGTACCTACAGATCTAATCCACATGAAAATAATATTTGTAGGTTTTGTTTTCTGTTTAGTTTAGATGTTTGCTTGTTTCGAGTGTTATTTGGATCTTTTCTCGATTTCTCTTTGTTTCGTTTGAGTGATTGCTTATGTATGCTACTGTTTGTCTATGCTAGATTATCCAGAGTACAAAGCTTGTTACTACGAATCTCTAGAGTTTGCAGATCGTCAGCAAGGCAAGTTACACTTTGATCATACTCTTCTATACCCAGTTTTTACTATGCATTAGTTATGCCCCTCAAATATTTGCATGAGTAGGATTGGGAACATGTGGTTTGGTTGTAGTGCTTGAGGTAGGAACCTACTACCTTTTTATCACCACGGGAATATATGTATGCTTTATTATTGCTTAGCCAGGCTCGTAGACGGGGTTTGGATCGTGATTCACATGTAAGTTATGAGAGTTGTTAATCTTGGATAACATTAAGGTGGCAACTTTAATACACATCTAGGTGGATTGGTTGGGGCACCTGGGGAACCTAGTGTTGTCCATTAAGGGAAATCCCGGGGTACCCGTGTGATTTTTCCTCGGTTCGCCACCCAGGCTCAAAGGGATCATATGATATTTCATGACTAGAAACTTCCGTGTGCAGCCACAAGCCATTATGGGCTCTGGCATAGTTGAGTAAGTTGTATGAGCTGTCGAAGAGGTGGACTAGCAGATGTAGAGGGAAAGTAGGTGTACCGGTCTGCCCGGAGTAGAGAGTTAATGCTTTAGAAATACTATGTCTCGATCTTCCGATCATTGATGCGGTCGAGTTTTGTGGGGAAAAGTGCGCAACCTCTGCAGAGTGTATAAACTAATCATGGTTAGCGTGTCCCCAGTTATGGACATCTTGAGTATCTGGAATTAGATATTATTGTTGATCTCATCACCCTTTAATTAATTGAATTGGTTTTAATGATGATACTTGTTTAATTGGGATTTTGAGTTGGGGGAACCTTCTCAAATATTGGAACAACTTGGGAGTAGTTAAATAATTTTATTCCTTTGTTGAAGGGGAAAACTAGCTTTATGCAAAATTAAACTTAGAGCCTCCACCAGCCAAATATTGCATGTAGATATAGTTCTTGCATTCATTTGCTTTATAGTGTAACTCTACCAGCATATTCAATGTACTGACCTACACGGCTGCAACGTCTTGTGTTGCAGACTACTCAGACGGCGAATAAGGTGCGATAGGTCATTGTCATGCACTCAGCTATGCTGTTGGAGTTGATGGACTCATTTACCTTTGATGCTTTTGCAGTTATTTAGTTTAGATGGCCTTCAGCCATGATATTTTTCTATTCATACTCTTTATGAGGACTTGATGTAATAAGTGTGTGATTGAACTCTGTTATAATTCCTTGAGTACTGTGTGTGTCAGCATTACCGGTCCAGGGATGACACTTAACCACAGAGACTTAGGTCCATTGGGATCGGGGTCGCTACAAGATGGTATCAAAGCACACGCTGACTGTAGGACGCGACCACTAGAATAAGCCACAAGATTTCTCTTCTCTGCTCATTTCTAATTCTCCTCTATTTCTACTCTATAGATGGCAGACCCTAGGAACAAGTTCACTCAGCCGGATCACGACACCCCTTTTGGATGACACTTGAAGGAAGTCACTAAGTACCTGAACATCTGACTACCAAGCTTCACTAGGAATTTCTCTGCAACTTTACTGGAAGAGGAGCGCTGGAAGATCAAAGTCTGGGTACTTGGGAGGACATTTGCGTCAACAATAGAGCCTATTGATTTCTACCTGGACGCACCAAGCTGGAGTTTAGGAAAGAGCATGGCAGCCAATATCACCTTTTCACGCATATGTGAGGTGTATCACAAGAAGCTGGAAAACACCATTTACCAAATAGGTGGCCGCCGAGACGAAGAATGGGATATGATTCATACCAGGAAGGATGGATCAATTGCCTCATACATTCAGGAGATGGGTGATCATATTCGTCGACAAGAGAATCAACTGTGCTTAAACATGAAGAAGATCAAGAAGCTGATGAAGAAGAACAACAAGCTAGAAGAGGAACTCAAGTTTACACGCGTTGGATATGAGGAAGAAATTGCCGTACTACTAGAGAAGCATGAACATCTGAAGAAGAAGCTAGGACTACCAGTGGAGAATCATAAGCGAGAACCTGTAAAAGAGATCCGTTCACATGACTACATCATCTTGGACGACACTGACACAGACAGTGATGCAAATGACGATAGTGATGACGACTACGTTGACGAAGCTGGAGCAGATATCATGGAGTCTTCCTCTGATCAAAATTTCTAGATGACCACCATATTACTAGTAGTATTCTTCCAAGTAGTTAGCATCGATCGAGTTTGTAATCATAGTTTAGATTGTTTGTGTGAACCTTGTGTGTTATTGAATGAAGTGAATTGTTTGTGTTTGTCTCATGAGCATGTGGGTAGTGAATCTCTCTTAGACCTTATTCTATTCTGTTTTCTCGCCCCTTCTAACCCATCAGATGCCTCTGAGACGTGACAATGGATTCGTGTTCCCATCAGAGCTGACTCAGTTGATCCAGCAGCAGAATGCCTTGATGTAGATGCTAGTTCAGAACCATAACCAAGGCAACGACAAAAACAACAACAACCCACCACCACCACCCCCAGTTGACAACCTAGCCCTCTTTCTGAGGTGAATCTGCCGGTGTTCTCTAGCAGCACCGAGCCGATTGTTGCAGATGATTGGCTCCGCAAGATTGGTAGAGAGCTGACTACTGCATGATGCACAGAGGCGGAGAGAGTGCGCTTTGCCGCACACCAGCTTGATGGACCCGCAACATCATGGTGGGAGAACTTCACCACCACTTACCCCATTAACATAGTTACATGGGATCAATTTCAGCAGGCTTTCCACACCGCCCATGTTTCAGCAGGAGCTATGAGCATGAAGAAGCGTGAGTTTCGCAACTTGCGCCAAGGAGGTCGTACAATGGAACGGTATGTGGATGAGTTTAGCAAGTTAGCATGCTATGCCCCAGAGGATGTGTCCACAGATGCCGCAAAGCAGGAGAAGTTTCTTGAGGGACTCAATGATGAGTTGAGTATGCATTTGATGGTGGCAACGTTCAACAACTACTAGGAGTTTGTAGACAGGGCCCTCATGATAGAAGCAAGCAGCAACAGAGACAATCACAAGAGGAAGTATGCACAAGGGAGGAATACCTCTGGAGCTCAGCAGAAACCCCGCTATTCCCCGTACTCGAGAGGACATACTCGTAACCATGGACGACACACGCACAACGGAGCAAGTTCGCACTACCACAGTGGCCCCAGGAATGGCAATGGGAATGGAGGAAGCAGGAGTCAGAACCGTTCCAACCCCGCAACACCAGCCAAGAGGGATCTAAGCCACATTACTTGTTTAAAGTGCCAGAAGACCGGACATTATGCCAATGATTGTCCTAAAGCCAATAATGGAAATGGCAATGGAGGTTCTGCAAAGAAGACCAACCCATTCACCAAAGGTCAGGCGAACCACGTCAGTGTGGAGGAGATTGAGGATCAACCCGACGCAGTTGTCGGTAAATTTTTGATTAATGCATTTACATCACTTGTTCTTTTCGATACTGGTGCATCTCATTCATTCATATCAAGGGGATTTGTGGATAAGTATAAATTGCCAACAGTAGCCCTTAAGTCGCCTATGTTAGTAAGTTCCCCAGAGAGCGGAGTATATGGCTAGCAGGGGATGCTATCAGTTGGCAGTAGCCATAGGTAGACATGTTTTTCCCACTGACATGATTGTTCTAGAGTCACAAGGATTGGATGTGATACTAGGCATGGATTGGCTATCCAAGTTTGAGGGAAACATTGATTGCGCCAGTAAATCAATTCTTCTCACCACCCCGGAAGGGAAGAGGATCAAGTATGTATCCAGGCATGCACCGAGGAGGACTCAGGTGAATTCCTTATCAGGAGTTGTATAGGAGGAAGTACTAGTGGTGAAGGATTATCCAGACGTATTTCCGCAGGAGTTACTAGGCATGCCACCAGATCGAGACATTGAGTTTTGGTTTGAGTTATTGCCAAGCACTGGAACAATATCCAAGAGGTTGGATGCCCGCAAAACATATGGAGGAAATTAAGAAACAGATAAAGGAGTTACTGGAGAAAGGTTATATTCGACCAAGTTCATCACCTTGGGGAGCCCCAGTGCTTCTAGTTGAGAAGAACGATGGATCTTTGAGGATGGTTGTTGATTATCATGCGCTGAATGAGGTGACGATCAAGACAAATACCCTCTGCCGATGATCAATGATTTGTTTGACTAGCTGCAAGGAGCTAAGGTTTTCTCCAAGATCGATCTTCGATCAGGTTATCACCAGTTCAAGATCCAAGAGCAGGATATACCTAAGACGACTTTTACCATGAGGTATGGGCTATATGAATATACAGTTATGTCATTTGGTTTGACTAATGGCCCTGCCTATTTCATGAGTATGATGAACAAGGTGTTCATGGAGTTTTTGGATAAGTTCGTCCTGGTGTTCATAGATGACATATTGGTCTACTCGAAGAATGAAGAAGAGCATAAGGAACATTTGCGTTTGGTTCTCGAAAAGCTCAGGGAACATCAGTTGTATGCCAAGTTCAGCAAATTTGAATTTTGGTTGAAGGAAGTTGGACTTCTCGGACATGTTATATCCGGAGAAGGAATAGTAGTAGACCCTATCAAGGTTGCTTCTGTTACTAAATGGTTGGCACCCACCTCAGTGGGAGAGATCAGGAGTTTTCTTGGACTCGCAGGTTATTACCAGAGATTTATTGAGAATTTCTCCAAGATTGCAAAGCCCATGATGAAGTTATTGAGAAGGACACCAAGTTTAAATGGACTAAGGATTGTGAGGCCAGTTTTCAAGAGTTGAAGAAACGTTTGGTTACAACCCCAGTGCTGATTCTCCCAGACCAACGCAAGGATTTCCAAGTGTATTGCGACGCTTCACGTCAAGGACTTGGAGGAGTGCTTATGCAGGAATGGAGAGTTGTTTCATATGCCTCACGACAGCTTCGACCTCATGAGTTGAACTATGCTACGCATGATTTGGAGTTAGTAGCCGTAGTGCATGTGCTCAAGAGACATGGAGACACTTTCTCATTGGAAACCGTTGTGATGTATACACGGATCATAAGAGTTTGAAATATATCTTCATGCAGAAGGAGTTAAACCTCAGGCAAAGGAGATGGTTGGAGCTCATAAAGGGTTATGACATGAGACCGCATTATCATCCAGGAAAGGCAAATGTCGTAGCAAATGCGTTGAGCCGCAAGAGTTATGTTAACACACTCATGACTGGAGGATTACCTAAGGAGTTAGCAGACGACCTTCGAGAGCTACGCTTGGAGGTAGTTCCAACAGGTTATGTTGCAGCATTGGAAATTTAGTCCACCTTGTTGGGTAAGATCAGGGAAGCCCAGAAGACGGACAAGGAGATTGCTGAGATAAAGGAAAGGATGAGTAAAGGAAAGGCTAAAGGATTTTGGGAGGATGAGCACGAAACTTTATGGTTTGGGGATCGCATATATGTGCCAAATGACCCTGAGATCAGGAAGTTGATTCTTCAGGAGTCTCATGATTTGCCTAACTCGATTCACCCAGGCAACACTAAGATGTATCTAGATTTGAAGGAAAGTTTCTGGTGGACAGGAATGAAGAAGGATATTGCCGAGTATGTAGCAGTATGTGATGTATGTCAGAGAGTTAAGGCAGAGCATCAGAAGCCAGCAGGATTGCTACAGCCGTTGCCCATACCCGAATGGAAGTGGGATAAACTTGGCATGGATTTTATCACTGGATTACCCAGGACTCGTTCAGGCTATGACTCGATTTGGGTTGTAGTCAATCGCTTGGCGAAAGTAGCCCATTTCATCCCTGTGAAGACAACTTACACGGGTGCTAAGTTGGCGAAGATATACACGACCAGGATCGTATGTCTGCATGGAGTTCCCAGGACCATTGTATCAGATAGAGGAACACGGTTAACTTCAAAGTTTTGGAATCAGTTGCATGAAACTTTGGGTACCAGACTAGAGTTCAGTATAGCCTTTCATCCACAGACAGATGGACAGACCGAGAGGGTCAATCCGATTCTGGAGGACATGTTGAGAGCTTGTGCACTAGATTATGGATCTAGTTCGGATAACAATTTGCCCTATGCAGAGTTATCTTACAACAACAGTTACCAAGCCAGTTTGAAGATGGCCCTTTCGAAGCCTTGTACGGAAGGAGGTGCAGGACACCGTTATCATGGGATGAAGTTGGAGATCGACAGTTATTTGGACCAGACTTAATCAGAGATTCTGAGGAGAAGGTTAAGTTGATTCGAGACAGACTCAAGGTAGCCAATCTAGGAAGAAGAGTTATGCAGATACAAAACGCAAGGAGGTAGCCTATGAAGTCGGAGATAGAGCATATCTTCGTGTGTCCCCACTACGAGGAGTTAAACGTTTTGGAGTGAAGGGAAAGCTAGCACCACGTTTTGTGGACCCTACAGAGTTTTGGAACACATGGGAGAAGTTGCGTACAAGATGGAATTGCCCGAAGGATTGTCGGGAGTTCATGATGTGTTTCACGTTTCCCAGTTGAAGAAGTGACACGCAGAGCTGGCCTATATTCCTCTGAGAGATATAGTGCAACTGGAACCAATTCAGTTGGATAGTGATCTGACCTATGAAGAGAAGCCAGTCAAGATTCTCAAGTTTTCTAGTCGAGTTACTTGCAGCAAGGTTATCAAGTTTTTGCAAAGTTCAGTGGAGCCACCATACCGAGGAGGAAGCCACCTGGGAGCGAGAAGATCTTCGAAAGGACCACCCAAACCTTTCTGCTGACCAACCCGAATCTCGAGCGCGAGATTCATCTTAAGGGGGGTAGGTTTGTAACATCCCAATTTTCAATTTGGATGTTATACATAGATCATCATATGCATATCATACTTTATTTGCATTTTGTTGTGATCCTAGAAATCTTACGCAACTCAAGGACCCAAGGAGAGAGTTGGAGGTTTCACAAAAATTCATATTTGAATTTATTTCGAATTTGAAAAGAGGATCAATTTGATTTTAATATTTTTTTCTCTCCAATTATTTCTAATAATAAAAATAAATGAGAGAAGATAATATGACTTCTTCAACCTAAGAGAAATATTGGAGAAGAAATTTTAAAATCAAGTTATTATTTTATTCGTATTTTATTTGCTATTTTAACTTGCATTTTTGAAAATTGCATTTTAGTCCAGAAAAATGTTCATCTTGTCCTAAATATTAGGTTTGGACGGTGAAAATTGTTTCTAGAATTTTTAGATTTTTTATATTTTATTAGGATTTTTCTCTGCGGCGAAAATTATTTTAAAAAAAACTTCCCGGACCGACTAGGCCGAAACCCAGTCGGCCCATCAGCGCGCGCACCGCCTTCCCCGCCCGCGAGCCGTGCCGCCGCCAGACTCGGAGAAGTCCGGGCACTCCCCGCCGCCACCGGACCCCTCCCCAAGTCGGAAACCCCCCCACCCCCGAGGCCTTCAAATGCCCGCGCCGCCGCCCCTCCTCTTCCCCAAGTTGCCCCGCCGCCGCCGCCGAGCTCCGCCGTCGCCACCCGAGCCGCCGCCACGCCGCCGCCCCGCGTCATCGCTGGAGCCGCTGGATCTCGCTTTCGTTCACCGTCGGTCAAACCCGGCTAAACAATATAAAACAGTTCGGTTTATTCTGTTTTTTTTTTCGGTTTTTAGGGTTAGATCGGTTTAGTTTTCGTTTTAGTTTAAATAGTAAACGTTCACTCATTCGTTCGGTTTAACGAACGGTTTTCATTCGTGTAGTTCTATTAACAAACGTTCACTCCGTAGAATTTTTCTTCTTAGTTTTATTTTCGGCCAGGGACCTATCCGCGAATAAGTTTTATCATGATTTAGCCCCTGGTCTTCAAACTAGCACAACATTTTGCTCGTTTATCCAAATTAGATGAAACCAATGCCTAAATCTTCGTAACGATCTCTTCTTTCCAGTAAACCAACTTGAACATGATTTTGACAATTTAAATTTGGTTTTAGTTCAGATTAGTATACGATCTTGTTTCGTTTGTATCTTGAGTTCGTAACTCCGTTTGAGTTTATTCTTTTTGCAAATCATAGCTAATCACATGTACCTACTGTTAAGATCTAATCCACATGAAAATAATGTTGTTAGGTTTTGTTTTCAGTTTAGTTTAGACATTTGCTTGTTTCGAGTGTTATTTGGATCTTTTCTCGATTTCTCTCTGTTTCGTTTGAGTGATTGCTTATGTAGGCTACTGTTTGTCTATGCTAGATTTCCCGGAGTGTGAAGCTTGTTAATACGAATCTCTAGAGTTTGCCGATCGTCAACAAGGCAAGTTACACTTTGATAATACTCTTCCATACCCAGTTTTTACTATGCATTAGTTATGCCCCTCAAATATTTGCATGAGTGGGATTGGGAACATGTGGTTTGGTTGTAGTGCTTGAGGTAGGAACCTAATACCTTTTTATCACCTCAGGAATATATGTATGCTTTATTATTGCTTAGGCATGCTCGTAAACGGGGTTTGGATCGTGATTCACATGGAAGTTATGAGAGTTGTTAATCTTGGATAACATTAAGGTGGCAACTTTAATACACATCTGGGTGGATTGGTTGGGGAACTTGGGGAACCCAGTGTTGTCCATTAAGGGAAATCCCGGGGTACCCGTGTGATTTTTCCTCGGTTCACCACCCAGGCTCAAAGGGATCATATGATATTTCATGACTAGAAACTTCCGTGTGGAGCCACAAGCCATTATGGGCTCTGGCATAGTTGAGTAAGTTGTATGAGCTCTCGAAGAGGTGGACTAGCAGATGTAGAGGGAAAGTAGGTGTACCGGTCTGCCCGGAGTATAGAGTTAATGCTTCAGAAAGACTATGTCTCGATCTTCCGATCATGGATGCGATCGAGTCTTGTGGGGAAAAGTGCGCAACCTCTGTAGAGTGTATAAACTAATCATGGTTAGCGTGTCCCCGGTTATGGACATCTTGAGTATCTGGAATTGGATATTATTGTTGATCTCATCACCCTTTAATTAATTGAATTGGGTTTAATGATGATACTTGTTTAATTGGGATTTTGAGTTGGGGGAACCTTCTCAAATATTAGAACAACTTGGGAGTAGTTAAATAATTTTATTCCATTATTGTAGGGAAAAACTAGCTTTATGCAAAATTAAACTTAGAACCTCCACCAGCCAAATATTGCATGTAGATATAGTTCTTGCATTCGTTTGCTTTACGGTGTAAATCTGCTAGCATATTCAATGTGCTGACCTACACGGCTGCAACGTCTCATGTTGCAAACTACTCGGACAACGAATAAGGTGCGATAGGTCACTGCCATGCACTCAGCTATGCCGTTGGAGTTGATGGACTCATTTAGCTTTGAAGCTTTCGCAGTTATTTAGTTTAGATGGCCTTCAGTCATGATATTTTTCTATTCAAACTCTTTATGAGGAGTTGATGTAATAAGTGTGTGACTGAACTCTGTTATAATTCCTCGAGTACTGTGTGTGTCAGCATTACCAGTCCAGGGATTATACTTAAGCACAGAGACTTCGGTCCATTGGGATCGTGGTCGCTACAAGATAGTATCAGAGCACACGCTGACTGTAGGACGCGACCACTAGAATAAGCTACAAGATTTCTCTTCTTTGCTCATTTCTAATTCTCCTCTATTTCTACTCTATAGATGGCGGACCCCAGGAACAAGTTCACTCAGCCGGATGACGACACCCCTTTTGGACAACACTTGAAGGAAGTCACTAAGTACCTGAACATCGGACTACCAAGCTTCACTGGGACTTTCTCTGCAGCTTTACCGGAAGAGGAGCGCTGGAAGATCAAAGTCTGGGTACCTGGGAGGACATTTGCGCCGAGCCTATTGATTTCTACCTGGATGCACCAAGCTTGAGTTTAGCAAAGACCATGGCAGCCCATATCACCTTTGGACGCATATGTGAGGTCTCTCACAAGAAGTTGGAAAACACCATTTACCAAATATGTGGCCGCCGAGACGAAGAATGGGAGATGATTCGTACCAGGAACGATGGATCAATTGCCGCATGCATTCAGGAGATGGGTGATCACATTCGTCAACAAGAGAATCAACTGTGCTTCAACATGAAGAAGATCAAGAAGCTGATGAAGAAGAACAACGAGCTAGCAGAGGAACTCCAGTTTACACGCGTTGGATATGAGGAAGAAATTGCCGTACTACTGGAGAAGCATGAAGATCTGAAGAAGAAGCTAGGACTACCAGTGGAGAATCATAAGCGAGAACCTGCAAAAGAGATCCATTCGGAGGACTACATCATCTTGGATGACACCGACACGGACAGTGATGCAAATGATGACAGTGATGATGACTACGTTGACGAAGCTGGAGCAGATATCATGGAGTCTTCCTCTGATCAAAATTTCTAGATGACCACCATATTACTAGTAGTATTCTTCTAAGTAGTTAGCATCGATCGAGTTTGTAATCATAGTTTAGATCGTTTGTGTGAACCTTGTGTGTTATTGAATGAAGTGAATTGTTTGTGTTTGTCTCATGAGCATGTGGGTAGTGAATCTCTCTTAGACCTTATTCTATTCTGTTTTCTCACCCCTTCTAACCCATCAGATGCCTCTAAGACGTGACAATGGATTCGTGTTCCCATCGGAGCTGACTCAGTTGATCCAGCAGCAGAATGCCTTGATGAAGATGCTAGTTCCGAACCAGAACCAAGGCAACGACAATGACAACAACAACAACAACAACAACCCACCACCACCACCCCCCGTTGACAACCTAGCCTGCTTTCTGAGGTTGAATCTATGATAACCCACAAGTATAGGGGATCGCAACAGTTTTCGAGGTTAGAGTATTCAACCCAAATTTATTGATTCGACACAAGGGGAGCCAAAGAATATTCTCAAGTATTAGCAGTTGAGTTGTCAATTCAACCACACCTGGATAACTTAGTATCTGCAACAAAGTATTTAGTAGCAAAGTAGTATGGAAGTAATGGTAACTGTGGCAAAAGTAATAGTAGTAGTTTTGTAGTAATTGTAACAGCAGCAACGGTAAAGTAACTAAGCGAAGCACAATATGTGAAAAGCTCGTAGGCATTGGATCAGTGATGGATAATTATGTCGGATGCGATTCCTCATGTAAGGGTTATAACATAGGGTGACACAGAACTAGCTCCAGTTCATCAATGTAATGTAGGCATGTATTCGAATATACTCATACGTGCTTATGGAAAAGAACTTGCATGACATCTTTTGTCCTACCCTCCCGTGGCAGCGGGGTCCTAATGGAAACTAAGGGATATTAAGGCCTCCTTTTAATAGAGTACCGGACCAAAGCATTAGCACTTAGTGAATACATGAACTCCTCAAACTACGGTCATCACTGGTAAGTATCCGATTATTGTCACTTCGGGGTTAACGGATCATAACACATAATAGGTGACTATAGACTTGCAAGATAGGATCAAGAACTCACATATATTCATGAAAACATAATAGGTTCAGATCTGAAATCATGGCACTCGGGCCCTAGTGACAAGCATTAAGCATAGCAAAGTCATAGCAACATCAATCTCAGAACATAGTGGATACTAGGGATCAAACCCTAACAAAATTAACTCGATTACATGGTAAATCTCATCCAACCCATCACCGTCCAACAAGCCTACGATGGAATTACTCACGCACGGCGGTGAGCATCATGAAATTGGTGATGGGGGATGGTTGATGATGACGATGGTGACGAATCCCCCTCTTCGGAGCCCCGAACAGACTCCAGATCAGCCCTCCCAATAGAGATTAGGGCTTGGCGGCGGCTCCGTATCGTAAAACGCGATGAAACTTTCTCTCTAATTTTTTTCTTCGCGAACGTGAATATATAGAGTTGGAGTTGAGGTCGGTGGAGCTTCAGGGGGCCCACGAGGCAGGGGGCGTGCCTAGGGGGGGCACCCTCGTGGACAGGGTGTGGGCCCCCTGACGTTGATTCTTTCGCCAATATTTTTTATTAATTCCAAAAAGTTGCTCCGTGGACTTACATGTCATTCCGAGAACTTTTATTTCTGCACAAAAATAACACCATGGCAGTTCTGCTGAAAGCAGCGTCAGTCCGAGTTAGTTCCATTCAAATCATGCAAGTTAGAGTCCAAAACAAGGGCAAAAGTGTTTGGAAAAGTAGATACGACGGAGACGTATCAACTCCCCCAAGCTTAAACCTTTGCTTGTCCTCAAGCAATTCAGTTGACAAACTGAAAGTGATAAAGAAAAACTTTTACAAACTCTGTTTGCTCTTGTTGTTGCAAATATGTAAAGCCAGCATTCAAGTTTTCAGCAAAGATTATGAACTAACCATATTCACAACCATATTCACAATAACACTTAGGTCTCATGTTTACTCATATCAATGGCATAATTAGCTAGCGAGCAATAATAATAAATCTTGAATGACAACACTTTCTCAAAACAATCATAATATGATATAAAAAGATGGTATCTCGCTAGCCCTTTCTGAGACCATAAAACATAAATGCAGGGAACCTTTAAAGATCAAGGACTGACTAAACATTGTAATTCATGGTAAAAGAGATCTAGTCATAGTCATACTCAATATAAATTAATAGTAATGTATGCAAATGACAGCGGTGCTCTCCAGCGGGTGCTTTTTAATAAGAGGATGATGACTCAACATAAAAGTAAATAGATAGGCCCTTCGCAGAGGGAAGTAGGGATTCATAGAGGTGCCAGAGCTCAATTTTGAAATAGAGATGAATAACATTTTTGTTGGGGAACGTAGCAGAAATTCAAAATTTTCCTACGTGTCACCAAGATCTATCTATGGAGAGACCAGCAACGAGTAGAAAGAGAGTGCATCTACATACCCTTGTAGATCGCTAAGCGGAAGCGTTCAAGTGAACGGGGTTGATGGAGTCGTACTCGTCGTGATTCAAATCACCGATGATCCTAGTGCCGAACGGACGGCACCTCCGCGTTCAACACACGTACAGCCCGGTGACGTCTCCCACGCCTTGATCCAGCAAGGAGAGAGGGAGAGGTTGAGGAAGACTCCATCCAACAGCAGCACAATGGCGTGGTGGTGGTGGAGGAGCGTGGCAATCCAGCAGGGCTTCGCCAAGCACCATGGGAGAGGAGGAGTAGGAAGAGAGGTAGGGCTGTGCCAGAACTTCGTGTATCGCTCCCATGCGCCTCCCCACTATATATAGGGGTGGAGGGGCTGGTTTCTTGCCCTCCAAGTCCATTGGGGCGTTGGCCAAGGTGGGAGGAAAGAAATCTCATTATTTCCTTCCCCACCGATTGTTATCCCCCCTTTTTAGGGATCTTGATCTTATCCCTTCGGGATATGATCTTATTCCTTCTAAGGGGGGATCTTGGTGCACCTTGACCAGGGGTGTGGGGCCTTGCCCCCACTACCCACGTCCATGTGGGTCCCCCCATGCAGGTGGGCCCCACTCCGGAACCTTCTAGAACCTTCCCGGTACAATACCGAAAAATCCCGAACATTTTCCGGTGGCCAAAATAGGACTTCCCATATATAAATCTTTACCTCCGAACCATTCCGGAACTCCTCGTTACGTCCGGGGTCTCATCCGGGACTCCGAACAACATTCGGTAACCACATACAAACTTCCTTTATAACCCTAGCGTCATCGAACCTTAAGTGTGTAGACCCTACGGGTTCGGGAGACATGTAGACATGACCGAGACGTTCTCCGGTCAATAACCAACAGCGGGATCTGGATACCCATGATGGCTCCCAAATGTTCCACGATGATCTCATCGGATGAACCACGATGTCAAGGACTTAATCAATCCCGTATTCAATTCCCTTTGTCTATCGGTATGTTACTTGCCCGAGATTCGATCGTCGGTATCCAATACCTTGTTCAATCTCGTTACCGGCAAGTCACTTTACTCGTTCCGTAACACATCATCCCGTGATCAACTCCTTGGTCACATTGCGCATATGATGATGTCCTACCGAGTGGGCCCAGAGATACCTCTCCGTTTACACGGAGTGACAAATCCCAGTCTCGATCCGCATAAAACAATAGATACTTTCGGAGATACCTGTAGTGCACCTTTATAGTCACCCAGTTACGTTGTGACGTTTGATACACCCAAAGCACTCCTACGGTATCCAGGAGTTACACGCTCTCATGGTCGAAGGAAGAGATACTTGACATTGGCAAAGCTCTAGCAAATGAACTACACGATCTTTTGTGCTAGTCTTAGGATTGGGTATTGTCCATCACATCATTCTCCTAATGATGTGATCCCGTTATCAACGACATCCAATGTCCATAGCCAGGAAACCATGACTATCTGTTGATCACAACGAGCTAGTCAACTAGAGGCTCACTAGGGACATATTGTGGTCTATGTATTCACACGTGTATTACGATTTCCGGATAATACAGTTATAGCATGAATAAAAGACAATTATCATGAACAAGGAAATATAATAATAATACTTTTATTATTGCCTCTAGGGCATATTTCCAACAGTCTCCCACTTGCACTAGAGTCAATAATCCAGTTCACATCGCCATGTGATTAACACTCACAGGTCACATCGCCATGTGACTAATACCCAAGAGTTTACTAGAGTCAGTAGTCTAGTTCACATCACTATGTGATTAACACTCAATGAGTTTTATGTTTGATCATGTTGCTTGTGAGAGAGGTTTTAGTCAACGGGTCTGAACCTTTCAGATCCGTGTGTGCTTTACAAATCTCTATGTCATCTCCTAGATGCAGCTACCATTCTCTATTTGGAGCTATTCCAAATAACTGTTCTATTTTGAGCTATTCTAAATTATTGCTCCATTATATGTATCCGGTCTCTCTACTCAGAGCTATCCGGATAGGTGTTAAGCTTGCATCGACGTAACCTTTACGACGAACTCTTTTACCACCTCCATAATCGAGAAAATTCCTTAGTCCACTAGTTACTAAGGATAACTTTGACCGCTGTCCTGTGAGCCATTCTTGGATCACTCTTGTACCCCTTGACTGACTCATGGCAAGGCACACTTCAGGTGCGGTACACAGCATAGCATACTGAAGAGCCTACGTCTTAAGCATAGGGGACGACCTTCGTCCTTTCTCTCTATTCTGCCGTGGTCGAGCTTTAAGTCTTAACTTCGTACCTTACAACTCAGGCAAGAACTCCTTCTTTGACTGGTCCATCTTGAACACCTTCAAGATCATGTCAAGGTATGTGCTCATTTGAAAGTATTATTAAGCATTTTGATCTATCCTTATAGATCTTGATGCTCAATGTTCAAGTAGCTTAATCCAGGCTTTCTATTGAAAAACACTTTCAAAATAACCCTATATGCTTTCCAGAAATTCTACATCATTTCTGATCAACATGTATTCATCAGAAATTCTATAGTGCTCCCACTCACTTCTTTGGAAATACAAGTTTCTCATAAACTCTGTACAAACCCAAAATCTTTGATCATCATCAAAGCATACATTCCAACTCCGAGATGCTCACTCTAGTCCTTAGAAGGATCGCTGGAGCTAGCATACCTTTTAGCATCCTTAGGATCGACAAAAACTTTCTGATTGTATTACATACAACCTTTCCTCACGAAAACTGGTAAGGAAACTCGTTTTGATATCCATCTGCCAGATTTCATAAATACAGCTAATGCTAACATGAATCCGACGGACTTTAAGCATCGCTACGGATGAGAAAATCTCATCGTAGTCAACTCCTTGAACTTGTGAAAAACTTTTCGCCACAAGTCGAGCTTCATGGATGGTGACATTACCATCCACGTCCGTCTTCTTCTTAAAGATCCATTTATCTTAATGGCTTGCCGATCATCGGGCAAGTCCACCAAAGTCCATGGATCCGTTCTCGGATTTTATGGCCTCGAGCCATTTATCGGAATCCGGGCCCACCATCGCTTCTCCATAGCTCGTAGGTTCATTGTTGTCCAGCAACATGACTTCCAAGACAGGATTACGTACCACTCTGAAGTAGTACGCATCCTTGTCATCCCACGAGGTTTGGTAGTGACTTGATCCGAAGTTTCATGATCAATATCATAAGCTTCCACTTCAATTGGTGTAGGTGCCACAGGAACAACTCCCTGTGCCCTGTCACACACTAGTTGAAGAGACGGTTCAATAACCTCATCAAGTCTCCACCATCCTCCCACTCAATTCTTTCGAGAGAAACTTTTCCTCGAGAAAGGACCCGATTCTAGAAACAATCCATATTGCTTTCAGATCTGAATTAGGAGGTATACCCAACTGTTTTGGGTTTCCTATGAAGATGCATTTTATCCGCTTTGGGTTCGAGCTTATCAACCTGAAACTTTTTCATATAAGCGTCGCAGCCCCAAACTTTTAAGAAACGACAACTTAGGTTTCTCTAAACCATAATTCATACGGTGTCATCTCATCAGAATTACGTGGTGCCCTATTTAAAGTGAATGTGGTTGTCTCTAATGCCTAACCCATGAACGATAGTGGTAATTCGATAAGAGACATCATGGTACGCACCATATCCAATAGGGTGCAACTATGATGTTCGGACACACCATCACATTATGGTGTTCCAGGCGGTATTAATTGCGAAACAATTTCCACAATGTCTTAATTGTGTGCCAAAACTCGTAACTCAGATATTCATCTCTATGATCATATCATAGACATTTTATCCTCTTGTCACAATGATCTGCTACTTCACTCTGAAATTACTTGAACCATTCAATAATTCAGACTTGTGTTTCATCAAGTAAATATACTCAGCATTTACTCGAATCATCTGTGAAGTAAGAACATAATGATATTCACTACATGCCTCAGCACTCATTCGACTGCACACATCAAAATGTGTTACTTCCAACAAGTTGCTATCTTGTTCCATCTTACTGAAAATGAGGCTTTTCAGTCATCTTGCCCATGTGGTATGATTTGCATATCTCAAGTGATTCAAAATCAAGTGAGTCCGAACGATCCATTTGCATGGAGTTTCTTCATGCATATACACCAATAGACATGGTTCGCATGTCTCAAACTTTTCAAAAACGAGTGAGTCCAAAGATCCATCAACATGGAGCTTCTTCATGCGTTTTATACCATTATGACTTACATGGCAGTGCCACAAGTAAGTGGTACTATCATTACTATCTTATATCTTTTGGCATGAAAATGTGTATCACTACGACCGAGATTCAATAAACCATTCCTTTAGGTGCAAGACCATTGAAGGTATTATTAAAAAATAGAGTAACCATTATTCTCCTTAAATGAATAACCGTATTGCGATAGACATAATCCAATCATGTCTATGCTCAACGCAAACACCAATCTCGGTGGTAGAGGGAGCGTGCGATGCTTGATCATATCAACCTTGGAAACACTTCCAACATATAACGTCAGCTCACCTTTAGCTAGTCTCCGTTTATTCCGTAGCTTTTATTTCGAGTTACTAACACTTAGCAACCGAACCGGTATCCAATACCCTGGTGCTACTAGGCGTACTAGTAAAGTACACATTAACATAATGTATATCCAATATACTTCTATCGACCTTGCCAGCCTTCTCATCTACCAAGTATCTAGGGTAATGCTGCTCCAGTGGTTGTTTCCCTTATTACAGAAGCACTTAGTCTCGGGTTTGGGTTCAACCTTGGGTTTCTTCACTAGAGCAGCAACTGAATTGCCGTTTCATGAAGTATCCCTTTGTTCCCTTGCCCTTCTTGAAACTAGTGGTTTCACCAACCATCAACAATTGATGCTCCTTCTTGATTTCTACTTTCGCGGTGTCAAACATCATGAATATTTCAAGGATCATCATATCTATCCCTGATATGTTATAGTTAATCACGAAGCTCTAGCAGCTTGGTGGCAATGACTTTGGGGAAACATCACTATCTCATCTGGAGGATCAACTCCCACTCGATTCAAGTGATTGTTGTGCTCAGACAATCTGAGCACAAGCTCAACGATTGAGCTTTTCTCCCTTAGTTTGCAGGCTAAGAAAATCGTCGGAGGTATTATACCTCTTGCCGTGGGCACGAGCCTGAAATCCCAATTTCAGCCCTCGAAACATCTCATATGTTCCGCGATGTTTCGAAAACGTCTTTGGTGCCTCTACTTAAACCATTTAATTGAACTATCACGTAGTTATCAAAACGTGTATGTCTGATGTTCGCAACATCGACAAACGACGTTGGGGTTCAGCACACTGAGCGGTGCATTAAGGACATAAGCTTTCTACTGATCGCATAATCACTACAATCAACTTTCAACTATATTTTCTCTAGGAACATATCTAAACAGTGGAACTAAAGCGCGAGCTTACGACATAATTTGCAAAAGGTCTTTTGACTATGTTCAGGATAATTAAGTTCATCTTATGAACTCCCACTTAGATAGACATCCCTCTGGTCATCTAAGTGATCACATGATCCGAGTCAACTAGGCCGTGTCCGATCATCACGTGAGACGGACTAGTCATCATCGGTGAACATCTTCATGTTGATCGTATCTACCATACAACTCATGCTCGACCTTTCGGTCTCCGTGTTCTGAGGCCATGTCTGCACATGCTAGGCTCGTCAAGTTAACCCTAAGTGTTTTCGCTGTGTAAAACTGTCTTACACCCGTTGTATGTGAACGTAAGAATCCATCACACCCGATCATCACGTGGTGCTTAGAAGCGACGAACTGTAGCAACGGTACACAGTTAGGGGAGAACACTTCTTGAAATTTTGTAAGGGATCATCTTATTTACTACCGTCGTCCTAAGCAAACAAGATGCATAAACATGATAAACATCACATGCAATCAAATAGTGACATGATATGGCCAATATCATTTTGCTCCTTTTGATCTTCATCTTCGGGGCTCCATGATCATCATCGTCACCGGCACGACACCATGATCTCCATCATCATGATCTCCATCATCGTGTCTTCATGAAGTTGTCACGCCAACGACTACTTCTACTTCTATGACTAACGCGTTTAGCAATAAAGTAAAGTAGTTTACATGGCGTTCTTCAATGACACGCGGGTCATACAATAAATAAAGACAACTCCTATGGCTCCTGCCGGTTGTCATACTCATCGACATGCAAGTCGTGAATCCTATTACAAGAACATGATCAATCTCATACATCACATATCATTCATCACATTCTTCTTGGCCATATCACATCACATAGCATACCCTGCAAAAACAAGTTAGACGTCCTCTAATTGTTGTTGCATGTTTTACGTGGCTGCTATGGGTTTCTAGCAAGAACGTTTCTTACCTACGCAAGACCACAACGTGATATGCCAATTGCTATTTACCCTTCATAAGGACCCTTTTCATCGAATCCGTTCCGACTAAAGTGGGAGAGACTGGCACCCGCTAGCCACCTTATGCACCAAGTGCATGTCAATCGGTGGAACCTGTCTCACGTAAGAGTACGTGTAAGGTCGATCCGGGCCGCTTCATCCCACAATACCGTCGAAACAAGATTGGACTAGTAACGGTAAGCATATTGAACAAAATCAACGCCCACAACTACTTTGTGTTCTACTCGTGCAAAGAATCTACGCAATAGACCTAGCTCATGATGCCACTGTTGGGGAACGTAGCAGAAATTCAAAATTTTCCTACGTGTCACCAAGATCTATCTATGGAGAGACCAGCAACGAGTAGAAAGAGAGTGCATCTACATACCCTTGTAGATCGCTAAGCGGAAGCGTTCAAGTGAACGGGGTTGATGGAGTCGTACTCGTCGTGATTCAAATCACCGATGATCCTAGTGCCGAACGGACGGCACCTCCGCGTTCAACACACGTACAGCCCGGTGACGTCTCCCACGCCTTGATCCAGCAAGGAGAGAGGGAGAGGTTGAGGAAGACTCCATCCAACAGCAGCACAACGGCGTGGTGGTGGTGGAGGAGCGTGGCAATCCAGCAGGGCTTCGCCAAGCACCATGGGAGAGGAGGAGTAGGAAGAGAGGTAGGGCTGTGCCAGAACTTCGTGTATCGCTCCCATGCGCCTCCCCACTATATATAGGGGTGGAGGGGCTGGTTTCTTGCCCTCCAAGTCCATTGGGGCGTTGGCCAAGGTGGGAGGAAAGAAATCTCATTATTTCCTTCCCCACCGATTGTTATCCCCCCTTTTTAGGGATCTTGATCTTATCCCTTCGGGATATGATCTTATTCCTTCTAAGGGGGGATCTTGGTGCACCTTGACCAGGGGTGTGGGGCCTTGCCCCCACTACCCACGTCCATGTGGGTCCCCCCATGCAGGTGGGCCCCACTCCGGAACCTTCTAGAACCTTCCCGGTACAATACCGAAAAATCCCGAACATTTTCCGGTGGCCAAAATAGGACTTCCCATATATAAATCTTTACCTCCGAACCATTCCGGAACTCCTCGTGACGTCCGGGGTCTCATCCGGGACTCCGAACAACTTTCGGTAACCACATACAAACTTCCTTTATAACCCTAGCGTCATCGAACCTTAAGTGTGTAGACCCTACGGGTTCGGGAGACATGTAGACATGACTGAGACGTTCTCCGGTCAATAACCAACAGTGGGATCTGGATACCCATGATGGCTCCCAAATGTTCCACGATGATCTCATCGGATGAACCACGATGTCAAGGACTTAATCAATCCCGTATTCAATTCCCTTTGTCTATCGGTATGTTACTTGCCCGAGATTCGATCGTCGGTATCCAATACCTTGTTCAATCTCGTTACCGGCAAGTCACTTTACTCGTTCCGTAACACATCATCCCGTGATCAACTCCTTGGTCACATTGCGCATATGATGATGTCCTACCGAGTGGGCCCAGAGATACCTCTCCGTTTACACGGAGTGACAAATCCCAGTCTCGATCCGCATAAAACAATAGATACTTTTGGAGATACCTGTAGTGCACCTTTATAGTCACCCAGTTACGTTGTGACGTTTGATACACCCAAAGCACTCCTACGGTATCCAGGAGTTACACGCTCTCATGGTCGAAGGAAGAGATACTTGACATTGGCAAAGCTCTAGCAAATGAACTACACGATCTTTTGTGCTAGTCTTAGGATTGGGTCTTGTCCATCACATCATTCTCCTAATGATGTGATCCCGTTATCAACGACATCCAATGTCCATAGCCAGGAAACCATGACTATCTGTTGATCACAACGAGCTAGTCAACTAGAGGCTCACTAGGGACATATTGTGGTCTATGTATTCACACGTGTATTACGATTTCCGGATAATACAGTTATAGCATGAATAAAAGACAATTATCATGAACAAGGAAATATAATAATAATACTTTTATTATTGCCTCTAGGTCATATTTCCAACAATTTTGAGCGGTATACTTTCATTGTCAACATAAAAACTGAGAGATCTCGATATCTTCCATGCTACACACATTATAGGTGGTTCCCAAATAGAAAGGTAAAGTTTATACTCCTGCTCCACCAACAAGCATCAATCCATGGCTTGGCTGAAACAACGGGTGCCTCCAACTAACAACAATCCTAGGGGGGTTTTGTTTGTAATTATTTTTGATTTAAGCATGGGACTGGGCATCCCGGTGACCAGCCATTTTCTCGTGAGTGAGGAGCGGAGTCCACTCCTCTTGAGAATAACCCGCCTAACATGGAAGATACAGACAGCCCTAGTTGATACATGAGTTGTTCGAGCATACAAAACAGAATTTCATTTGAAGGATTGGAGTTTGGCACATACAAATTTACTTGGAACGGCAGGTAAATACCGCATATAGGAAGGTATGGTGGACTCATATGGAATAACTTTGGGGTTTATGGAGTTTGGATGCACAAGCAGTATTCTCGCTTAGTACGGGTGAAGGCTAGAAAGAGACTGGGAAGTGACCAACTAGAGAGCGACAACAGTCATGAACATGCATTAAAATTAATCAACACCGAGTGAAAGCATGAGTAGGATATAACCCACCATAAACATAAATATCGTGAAGGCTATGTTGATTTTGTTTGAACTACATGGGTGAACATGTGCCAAGTCAAGTCACTCGAATCATTCAAAGGAGGATACCACCCTATCATACCACATCACAACCATTTTAATAGCATGTTGGCACGCAAGGTAAACCATTATAAACTCCTAGCTAATTAAGCATGGCATAAGCAACTATAATCTCTAATTGTCATTGCAAACATGTTTATTCATAACAGGCTGAACCAGAACAATGAACTAATCATATTTACAAAAACAAGAGAGGTCGAGTTCATACCAGCTTCTCTCATCTCAATCATTTCATCATATATCGTAATTATTGCCTTTCACTTGCACGACCGAACGATGTGAATAATAATAATAGTGCACGTGCATTGGACTAAGCTGGAATCTGCAAGCATTCAATTCAAGGGAGAAGACAAGGTAATATGGGCTCTTGGTTAAATCAACAATAATGCATACGAGAGCCACTCAACATTTTCATCATGGTCTTCTCCTCTCGACCCCCAAAGAAAAGAAATAAAACTATTTACACGGGAAAGCTCCCAACAAGCAAAAGAAGAATGAGAAATCTTTTTGAGTTTTCTTTTAATTATTACTACTATAGGCATGGAAAGTAAACTTGCTAAAAGCTACAGCTAATTTTTTTTTGGTTTTTCTTAAGGTTGTTCAAACACACAAGAAGAAAGCTAGAAAAAGAAATAAACTAGCATGGATAGTACAATGAAAAAGTATGAGCACCGACAACTAGCATGAGTATGTGAACATGAATGTAATGTCGGTGAGAAATACGTACTCCCCCAAGCTTAGGCTTTTGGCCTGAGTTGGTCTATGCCCCATGGATCGTGGCTACTCTCTCTGGTGTACTGAGGAGTGTCATCAGAGTACCACTGGCTGGCGATCTCCTCCGGATCCTATTGATAAAAGGATGGTCGATAAGGGTCAAGTGGTGGTTCTGGCTCAGGCTCTTGGGCTGATGTATGGCCCCGATACGCATACACGGCCTCCGGCAAGACGAGGTAAGTGCCTGCAGTTAAGTCAAACAAAGAGGGTGCACGCAAGATAATAGTCTCACTGTGAGTTTTATGAAATCTCAAATTATACTTAAGCATCTTCTCATCATTTTTAACAATAAACTCATGTGCTACCATGCTCTTATAATCTAGAAAGGTAGAAGGCAACAACTTTTCTTCTTTCTCATAATGCCTAATAGGTATCCTGAAGTGTTTAGCAAGGCGTGAAGCATAGATGCCTCCAAAGATGGGACCCTTTGTACGGTTCAGACTTAACCGTTTAGCAACAATAGCACCCATACTAACAGTGTTATCACGAAATAAAGCATGGCACAAGATAATAATATCAGGGACACTAAGGTTTCCGCAGTTCCCGTCCCTGTTCAAGAATTCATCCGATTAACCAGTTAACCTGCCGATTAATCCCTACTCGTAGGGTCACCGAGTAGCCTATAAATCGATAAATCGTCCGATTAATTGATTAAATGACCGATTAACTTGCCGATTAGCCGATTAATCCCCTACTCACCAGCCAACCGAGCAGCTACCAGTTAACGATTTCCTTAACAATGGTTCCCGTGACCAATTAAGCATCTACTAGCAAATATCGCAAAGTAACGTAAAACAGGAAAGTGTATGCTAGTAATTCTTGCATCTGAAACCTTCCTCGTTTCCCCTACAGTAATCATGTCAATAAATCCATCCACATCTTTACAATGTGGTTCTTCTAAGCCGCCCTCGAAGGGTATTTTGCAAACCGCACAAAATTCTTTTAGTGACATCTCCCTAGCCTCATCATATAAATGAAACTCTACTGAAGGAGGTGATTTCTTAGGATGAAAGTAAAATTTTTGCACGAAAGTATTAGTGAGTAAGAGATACTATTCGAGCTGGTCGTGGAGGAAACTGGTTAGGCCCACATCATCAGCCAAAGAATAAAAAAATATCATGAATCCCGGCTGCTCTCAAGAAATCATCACAAGGCCATTCACACGGCCGAACTTCCGTGATGCTAGGGAGATTATACTTGGGTTTTTTATTCTCCTTACTTTGTTTCTCCTTCGAGCTTTGGCTAGAAGAGCCCCTCAAAAATCTCTTCATCATTTTCTGAAATTTTTAGTAGCTTCAAAATAAAAGTGAACCAAACTCAATAAAATTGATAGCAACTACTCCCACAAGTGCCTAGAGACTATATCATGCATTAGAACTACTAGGGACCATATAAATTTGACATGCAAGCTCACGAATAGTGTCACCTAGGCAGCAAAAAATTGCAATGAATAAAGCACTAAAACAAAAACTAATTGGACCATTGGAGGAGTCACATACCAAAGAACAATCCCCCAAAGCAGTTTTGTGAATGGAGCTTTGAGCAAGGAGATCGAAAATGGCAGCAAAATGAGCTAGAACTCGTGCTTGAGCTGGATAGTGATTTTTTTGGGAGGAAGAAGAAGAGCATGGGTGCAGGAATAAGTGGAGAGGGGCCACCGTGGGCCCACGAGGCAGGAGACGCGCCCTATAGGGGTGGGTGTCGGTGTCAAAACAGGCGGATCTCGGGTAGGGGGTCCCGATCTATGCGTCTTAGGCTAATGGCAATAGGAGGCAAGGGACACGATGTTTACCCAGGTTTGGGCCCTCTTGATGGAGGTAAAACCCTACTTCCTGCTTGATTGATATTGATGATATGAGTGTTACAAGAGTTGATCTACCACGAGATCGTAGAGGCTAAACCCTAGAAGCTAGCCTATTATGATTATGATTCTGTCTCTAAGGACTAAAACCCTTTGGTTTATATAGAGACCGGAGAGGGCTAGGGTTTACATGGAGTCGGTTACAAAGAAGGAAATATAATATCTGGATCGCCAAGCTTGTCTTCCACGCAAAGGAGAGTCCCATCCGGACATAGGACGAAGTCTTGAGTCTTGTATCTTCACGGTCCAACAGTCCGGCCAAAGTATATAATCCGGCTGTCCGGATACCCCCTAATCCAGGACTCCCTTAGTAGCCCCTGAACCAGGCTTCAATGACGATGAGTCCGACGCGCAGTTTGTCTTCGGCATTGCAAGGCGGGTTCCATCTCCGAATACTCCATAGTAATTACCGAACACTTGAGTCGTGTCCGGATCTGCAAGATGATCTTCACATACCACCATAGATAGAATGATATTTCACAAATGTAATCTGCTGGCAACTTTAGACAAAGTGACATGACACTACGGTCGGGTCATTATTCGAACCGTTTTCCCACAACCAGCCATAGCGCATATTGCGAGGCGGTTTCCTCGGCACGTTTTGTCAAAGCAGAGATCATGTCCCCTTATCACGGGATTTCCATCGATACGGGTATGGGTAACCCAACCGCGCAATCAATCGTGGCGCTTGGGAAATAAGAGATTCTCAACGGGAAAGTGGGGAGGCGCACCGTTCTCGTCGCCTCTATAAAGGGATAAAGATTCCCCATTTTCCCCCACACCTTCTTCCTCCTCTTCTTACCCATTCCTACACCCTCGAACTCCAGTGTCCTAGTTCACGCTTTCTCCGCACAGCCAAACATGTCCGGAGCAGGAGGCAAGTGGGTGACCTCCACCGTGAAGGAGGAGCATATCGCAAAGCTCCGGGCGGCCGGATACTTGGCCGCAGACATCACGCACCGGCTACCAGACGAAGGGCAGATCATTCCAACTCCGGAACCCCACGAGAGGGCCGTGTTTCTCGCCCACTTCGTCCGTGGACTGGGATTTCCACTTCATCCCTTCGTCCGCGGGCTCATGTTTTACTACGGGCTAGATTTCCATGATCTAGCCCCAAATTTCGTCCTCAACATCTCGGCGTTTATCGTCGTGTGCGAGGCCTTCCTCCGCATCAAACCTCGCTTCGGTTTGTGGCTACGAATCTTTTGCGTGAAGCCGAAGATCGTTAGTGGCCAGCAAGCGGAGTGTGGAGGCGCCATGGTGGGCAGGATGCCCAATGTTACCTGGCTCGACGGCTCCTTCGCGGAGACCGTGAAGGGTGGCAATCGGGGTGGTTCTACATCACCGAGCCACGCGACACCAACTGGGCGGCGGCCCCTGAATTCCGATCCGGAATTCCCATGTGGCTCACCTCTTGGGAAAAGAAGGGCCTGGCCTGGGGTGAGCCTGCGGAGCTGACCGGACTTCAAAACTGCATCAAGAACATGATGGACAAGAAAATCAAACTTGCGAACGTGGTCCAGGTCATGCTTGTCCGTCGGATTCTTCCGCGCCAAAGACGGGCATTTAATCTGTGGGAGTTCGTCCCGGCCGAACACCAGACACTTCGAAAGCTCTACGGCATGACACACAAGGATGCATGGAAGGCGCTATTCAAGGCCTCTGGAATAACCTCCTCCCACATCCGAGGACCGCGGACTGAAGGAAATATGCCCTAGAGGCAATAATAAAGTTATTATTTATTTCCTTATATCATGATAAATGTTTGTTATTCATGCTAGAATTGTATTAACCGGAAACATAATACATGTGTGAATACATAGACAAACATAATGTCACTAGTATGTCTCTACTTGACTAGCTCGTTTATCAAAGATGGTTAAGTTTCCTAGCCATGGACAAAAGAGTTGTCATTTGATTAACGGGATCACATCATTAGGAGAATGATGTGATTGACTTGACCCATTCCGTTAGCTTAGCATTTGATCGTTTAGTATGTTGCTATTGCTTTCTTCATGACTTATACATGTTCCTGTAACTATGAGATTATGCAACTCCCGTTTACCGGAGGAACACTTTGGGTGCTACCAAACGTCACAACATAACTGGGTGAGTACTACAGGTGTCTCCGAAGGTACATGTTGGCTTGGCGTATTTCGAGATTAGGTTTTGTCACTCCGATTGTCGGAGAGGTATCTCTGGGCCCTCTCGGTAATGCACATCACTATAAGCCTTGCAAGCAATGTAGCTAATGAGTTAGTTACGGAATGATGCATTACATAACGAGTAAAGAGACTTGCCGGTAACGAGATTGAACTAGGTATTGGATACCGACGATCGAATCTCGAGCAAGTAACATACCAATGACAAAGGGAACAACGTATGTTGTTATGCGGTTTGACCGATAAAGATCTTCGTAGAATATGTAGGAACCAATATGGGCATCCAGGTTCCGCTATTGGTTATTGACCGAGAATAGTTCTAGGTCATGTCTACATAGTTCTCGAACTCGTAGGGTCTGCACGCTTAACGTTACGATGACAGTTTTATTATGAGTTTATGAGTTTTGATGTACCGAAGGAGTTCGGAGTCCCGGATGAGATCGGGGACATGACGAGGAGTCTCGAAATGGTCGAGACGTAAAGATCGATATATTGGACGACTATATTCGGAGTTCGGAAAGGTTCCGAGTGATTCGGGTATTTATCGGAGTACCAGAGAGTTACGGGAATTCGCCGGGGAGAAGTATTGGGCCTTATTGGGCCATACGGGAAAGAGAGAGGGGCTGCCTAGGGCAGGCCGCGCTCCCCCCCATGGCCTAGTCCGAATTGGACTAGAGGGAGGGGCCGCACCCCCTCCTTCCTTCCCTTCTCTCTTCCCCTTCCTTGTCTCCTACTCCTACTACTTGGAAGGACTCCTAGTTGGACTAGGAAAGGGGGAATCCTACTCCCGGTGGGAGTAGGACTCCCCTAGGGCGCGCCATAGAGAGGGCCGGCCCTCCCCTCCTCCACTCCTTTATATGCAGGGGCAAGGGGCACCCCATAGACACACAAGTTGATCTTCGTGATCGTTCCTTAGCCGTGTGCGGTGCCCCCCTCCACCATATTCCACCTCGGTCATATTGTTGCGGTGCTTAGGCGAAGCCCTGCGTCGGTAGAATATCATGATCATCACCACGCCGTCGTGCTGACGGAACTCATCCCCGAAGCTTTGCTGGATCGGAGCCCGGGGATCGTCATCGAGCTAAACGTGTGCTGAACTCGGAGGTGCCGTATGTTCGGTGCTTGGACCGGTCGGATCGTGAAGACGTACGACTACATCAACCGCGTTGTGCTAACGCTTCCGCTTACGGTCTACGAGGGTACGTGGACAACACTCTCCCCTCTCGTTGCTATGCATCACAATGATCTTGCGTGTGCGTAGGAAATTTTGAAATTACTACGTTCCCCAGCAGTGGCATCCGAGCCTAGGTTTTATGCGTTGATGTTATATGCACGAGTAGAACACAAGTGAGTTGTGGGCGATACAAGTCATACTGCTTACCAGCATGTCATACTTTGGTTCGGCGGTATTGTGAGATGAAGCGGCCCGGACCGACATTACGCGTACGCTTACGCGAGACTGGTTTCACCGTTACGAGCACTCGTGCTTAAAGGTGACTGGCGGGTGTCTGTCTCTCTCACTTTAGCTGAATCGAGTGTGGCTACGCCCGATCCTTGCGAAGGTTAAAACAGCACTAACTTGACGAACTATCGTTGTGGTTTTGATGCGTAGGTAAGAACGGTTCTTGCTAAGCCCATAGTAGCCACGTAAAACTTGCAACAACAAAGTAGAGGACGTCTAACTTGTTTTTGCAGGGCATGTTGTGATGTGATATGGTCAAGACGTGATGCTATATTTTATTGTATGAGATGATCATGTTTTGTAACCGAAGTTATCGGCAACTGGCAGAAGCCCTATGGATGTCTCTTTGTTGCATAAGATGCAAGTGCCAAATAATTGATTTACTTTATCGCTATACGATAGCAATAGTTGGTGAGACAACCATGTGATGACACATTGATATAGATCAAGATGATGAAGATCATGGTGTCGTGCCGGTGACGATAGAGATCATGGCAGTAGTTTGGAGATGGAGATCAAAGGCACAAGATGATCATGGCCATATCATGTCACATATTTTGATTGCATATGATGTTTATCTATTATACGTCTTATTCTTGCTTTGATTGACGGTAGCATTTTAAGATGATCTCTCACTAATTATCAAGAAGTGTTCTCCCTGAGTATGCACCGTTGCCAAAGTTCGTCGTGCCCAGACACCACGTGATGATCGGGTGTGATAAGCTCTACATCCATCTACAACGGGTGCAAGCCAGTTTTGCACACGCGGAATACTCAGGTTAAACTTGACGAGCCTAGCATATGCAGATATGGCCTCGGAGCACGGAGACCGAAAGGTCGAGCGTGAATCATATAGTAGATATGATCAACATAGTGATGTTCACCATTGAAAACTACTCCATCTCACGTGATGATCGGTTATGGTTTAGTTGATTTGGATCACGTGATCACTTAGATGACTAGAGAGATGTCTGTCTAAGTGGGAGTTCTTAAGTAATATGATTAATTGAACTTAAATTTATCATGAACTTAGTCCTGGTAGTATTTTGCAAATTATGTTGTAAGATCAATAGCTTGCGCTGTTGCTTTCATATGTTTATTTTGATATGTTCCTAGAGAAAATTGTGTTGAAAAATGTTAGTAGCAATGATGCGGATTGGATCCGTGATCTGAGGTTTATCCTCATTGCTGCACAGAAGAATTATATCCTTAATGCACCGCTAGGTGACAGACCTATTGCAGGAGCAGATGCAGACATTATGAACGTTTGGCTAGCTCAATATGATGACTACTTGATAGTTTTGTGCACCATGCTTTATGGCTTAGAATCAGGACTTCAAAGATGTTTTGAACATCATGGACCATATGAGATGTTCCAAGAATTGAAGTTAATATTTCAAGCAAATACCCGAGTTGAGAGATATGAAGTCTCCAACAAGTTCTATAGCTAAAAGATGGAGGAGAATCGCTCAACTAGTGAGCATGTGCTCAGATTGTCTAGATACTTCAATCGCTTGAATCAAGTGGGAGTTAATCTTCCAGATAAGATAGTGATTGACAGAATTCTCTAGTCACCATCACTAAGTTACTAGAACTTCGAGATGAACTATAGTATGCAAGGGATGACGAAAACGATTCCCGAGCTCTTTGTGATGTTGAAATCAACGAAGGTAGAAATCAAGAAAGAGCATCAAGTGTTGATGATTGACAAGACCACTAGTTTCAAGAAAAGGGCAAAGGGAAAGAAAGGGAAACTTCAAGTAGAATGGCAAACAACTTGTCACTCCCGTGAAGAAGACCAAAGTTGGACCAAAGCCTGAAACTGAGTGCTTACACTGCAAAGGAAATGGTCACTGGAAGCGGAAATGCCCTGAATATTTGGTGGATAAGAAGGATGGCAAAGTGAACAAGGGTATATTTGATATACAGGTTATTGATGTATGCTTTACTAGTGTTTATAGTAGCCCCTGAGTATTTGATACTTGTTCGGTTGCTAAGATTAGTAACTCGAAACAGGGGTTACAGAATAAACAAAGACTAGTTGAAGGGGAAGTGACAATGAGTGTTGGAAGTAGTTCCAAGATTGATATGATCATCATTGCACACTCCCTATACTTTCGGGATTAGTGTTAAACCTAAATAAATGTTATTTGGCGTTTGCGTTGAGCATGAATATGATTTGATCATGTTTATTGCAATACGGTTATTCATTTAAAATCAGAGAATAATTGTTGTTCTATGAATAAAACCTTCAATGGTCATACACCCAACGAAAATAGTTTGTTGGCTCTCGATCATAGTGATGCGCATATTCATAATATTGATGCCAAAAGATGCAAAGTTAATAATGATAGTGCAACTTATTTGTGGCACTGCCGTTTTGGTCATATCGGTGTAAAGCGCATGAAGAAACTCCATAAAGATGGATTTTCGGAATCACTTGGTTATGAATCATTTGATGCTTGCGAACCGTGCCTTTTGTGCAAGATGACTAAAACTTCGTTCTCCAGAACAATGGAACAATCTACTGACTTATTGGAAATAATACATACCGGTGTATGTGATCCAATGAGTGTTGATGCTCGTGGCAAGTATCATTATTTTCTGACCTTCACAAGATGATTTGAGCAGATATGGGTATATCTACTTGATGAAACATAAGTCTAAAATAGTTGAAAGGTTCAAAGAATTTCATAGTGAAGTGGAAAAATCATCGTAACAAGAAAATAAAGTTTCTGCGATCTGATCGCGGAGACGAATATTTGAGTTACGAGTTTGGTCTTCAATTAAAACAATGTGGAATATTTTCACAGCTCACGCCACCTGGAACACCACAATGTTATGGTGTGTCCAAACATTGTAACCGCACTTTATTGGATATAGTGCGATCTATGATGTCTCTTACTGATTTACCACTATTGTTTTTGGGTTATGCATTAGAGACAGCTGCATTCACGTTAAAAAGGCACCATATAAATCTGTTGAGACGACACCATATGAACTGTGGTTTAGCAAGAAACCCAAGTTGTCGTTTCTTAAAGTTTGGGGCTGCGATGCTTATGTGAAAAAGTTTCATCCTGATAAGCTCGAACCCAAATCGGAGAAGTGCGTCTTCATAGAATACCCAAAGGAAATTGTTGGGTACACCTTCTATCACAGATCCGATGGCAAGATATTCGTTGCTAAAAATGGATCCTTTCTAGAGAAGGAGTTTCTCTCGAAAGAAGTGAGTGGGAGAAAAGTAGAACTTGATGAGGTAACTGTACCTTCTCCCGAATTGGAAAATTGTTCATCACTGAAATCAGTTCCAGTGATTTCTACACCAATTAGTGAGGAAGCTAATGATGATGATCATGAAACTTCAGATCAAGTTACTACAGAACCTCGTAGGTATTCCAGAGTACGGTCCGCACCAGAGTGGTACGGTAATCCTGTTCTGGAAGTCATGTTACTAGACCATGATGAACCTACGAACTATGAGGAAGCGATGATGAGCCCAGATTCCGCAAAATGGCTTAAGGCCATGAAATCTGAGATGGGATCCATGTATGAGAACAAAGTGTGGACTTTGGTGGAGTTGCCCGATGATCGGCAAGCCATATTGTATAAATGGATCTTCAAGAGGAAGACGGACGTTGATAGTAGTGTTACTATCTATAAAGCTCAACTTGTCGCAAAAAGTTTTTTGACAAGTTCAAGGTGTTGACTACAATGAGATTTTCTCAACTGTAGCGATGCTTAAGTCTGTCCGAATCATGTTAGCAACTGCCACAATTTATGAAATCTGGCAAACGGATGTCAAAACTGCATTCCTTAATGGTTTTCTCAAAGAAGAGTTGTATATTATGCAACCAGAAGGTTTTGTCAATCCTAAAGGTACTAACAAAATGTGCATGCTCCAGCGATCCATCTATGGACTGGTGCAAGCATCTTGGAGTTGGAATATACGCTTTGATGAGTTGATCAAAGCATATAGTTTTGTACAGACTTACGGTGAAGCCTGTATTTACAAGAAAGTGAGTGGGAGCACTACAGCATTTCTAATAAGTATATGTGAATGACATATTGTTGATCGGAAATAATGTAGAATTATTCTGCAAAGCATAAAGGAGTGTTTGAAAGGAGTTCTTTAAAATAAAGACCTCAGTAAAGCTACTTACATATTGAGCATCAAGATCTATTGAGATAGATCAAGACGCTTGATAAGATTTTCAATGAGTTCATACCTTGACAAGATTTTGAAGTAGTTCAAAATGGAATAGTCAAAGAAGGAGTTCTTGCCTGTGTTGAAAGGTGTGAAGTTGAGTAAGACTCAAGACCCTACCATAGCAGAAAATAGAAAGAGAATGAAAAGTCATTCCCTATGCCTCAGTCATAGGTTCTATAAAGTATGCTATGCTGTGAACCAGACCTATTGTATACTCTGCCCTGGTTTGGCAAGGGAGTACAATAGTGATCTAGGAGTAGATCACTGGACATTGGTCAAAATTATCCTTAGTGGAATAAGGATATGTTTCTCAATTATGGAGGTGACAAAAGGTTCGTCGTAAAAGGTTACGTCGATACAAGTTTTGGCACTGATCCAGATGACTCTAAGTCTTAATCTGGATACATACTGAAAGTGGGAGCAATTAGCTAGAGTAGCTCCGTGCAGAGTATTGTAGACATAGAATATTTGCAAAATACATACGGCTCTGAATGTGACAGACCCGTTGACTAAACTTCTCTCACGAGCAAAACATGATCATACCTTTGTACTCTTTGGGTGTTAATCACATAGCGATGTGAACTAGATTATTGACTCTAGTAAACCCTTTGGGTGTTGGTCACATGACGATGTGAACTATGGGTGTTAATCATATACCGATATGATTATTGGTGTTAAATCACATGGCGATGTGAACTAGATTATTGACTCTAGTGCAAGTGAGAGACTGAAGGAAATATGCCCTAGAGGCAATAATAAAGTTATTATTTATTTCCTTATATCATGATAAATGTTTATTATTCATGCTAGAATTGTATTAACCGGAAACATAATACATGTGTGAATACATAGACAAACATAGTGTCACTAGTATGCCTCTACTTGACTAGCTCGTTTATCAAAGATGGTTATGTTTCCTAGCCATGGACAAAAGAATTGTCATTTGATTAACGGAATCACATCATTAAGAGAATGGTGTGATTGACTTGACCCATTCCGTTAGCTTAGCACTTGATCGTTTAGTATGTTGCTATTGCTTTCTTCATGACTTATACATGTTCCTGTAACTATGAGATTATGCAACTCCCGTTTACCGGAGGAACACTTTGGGTGCTACCAAACGTCACAACGTAACTGGGTGATTACAAAGGAGTACTACAGGGGTATCCGAAGGTGCATGTTGGGTTGGCGTATTTCGAGATTAGGTTTGGTCACTCCGATTGTCGGAGAGGTATCTCTGGGCCCTCTCGGTAATGCACATCACTATAAGCCTTGCAAGCAATGTAGCTAATGAGTTAGTTACGGAATGATGCATTACATAACGAGTAAAGAGACTTGCCGGTAATGAGATTGAACTAGGTATTGGATACCGACGATCGAATCTCAGGCAAGTAACATACCAATGACAAAGGGAACAACGTATGTTGTTATGCGGTTTGACCGATAAAGATCTTCGTAGAATATATAGGAACCAATATGGCATCCTGGTTCCGCTATTGGTTATTGACCGAGAATACTTCTAGGTCATGTCTACATAGTTCTCGAACCCGTTGGGTCCGCACGCTTAACGTTACGATGAAAGTTTTATTATGAGTTTATGAGTTTTGATATACCGAAGGAGTTCGGAGTCCCGGATGAGATCAGGGACATGACAAGGAGTCTCGAAATGGTCGAGACGTAAAGATCGATATATTGGACGACTATATTCGGAGTTCGGAAAGGTTCCGAGTGATTCGGGTATTTATCGGAGTACCGGAGAGTTACGGGAATTCGCCGGGGAGAAGTATTGGGCCTTATTGGGCCATACGGGAAAGAGAGAGGGGCTGCCTAGGGCAGGCCGCGCGCCCCCCCATGGCCTAGTCCGAATTGGACTAGGGGGAGGGGCCGCACCCCCAACTTCCTTCCCTTCTCTCTTCCCCTTCCTTGTCTCCTACTCCTACTGCTTGGAAGGACTCCTAGTTGGACTAGGAAAGGGGGAATCCTACTCCCGGTGGGAGTAGGACTCCCCTAGGGCGCGCCATAGAGAGGGCCGGCCCTCCCCTCCTCCACTCCTTTATATACGGGGGCAGGGGGCACCCCATAGACACACAAGTTGATCTTTGTGATCGTTCCTTAGCCGTGTGCGGTGCCGCCCTCCACCATATCCCACCTCGGTCATATCGTTGTGGTGCTTAGGCGAAGCCCTACGTCGGTAGAATATCATCATCATCACCACGTCGTCGTGCTGACGGAACTCATCCCCGAAGCTTTGCTGGATCGGAGCCCGGGGATTGTCATCGAGCTGAACGTGTGCTGAACTCGGAGGTGCCGTACGTTCGGTGCTTGGATCGGTCGGATCGTGAAGACGTATGACTACATCAACCGCGTTGTGCTAACGCTTCCGCTTACGGTCTACGAGGGTACGTGGACAACACTCTCCCCTCTCGTTGCTATGCATCACCATGATCTTGCGTGTGCGTAGGAAATTTTGAAATTACTACGTTCCCCAACACGGACTTCACGCCACGCGGCTCCCCCATCCAGTGAGTTTTCTGACTACCTCCGGATGCAGTTTTTTTCATGTACTCATGGGAGAATCTTAAGTCATTGTGTGTATTTGATCAGAAGTATGTGGAGACGGCGGAGCAGATTGACTATCCGGCTCCACTACCAGAAGGTCCAGCAGATGCTCTCCTGACGGAGATGCTAGTCCCGGCGCCCTACAAGGCGCCGGAAAAGAAGGCCGAAAAGAAGGCCCCGGGGACCAGGAAGGGTCTTCGGCAGAAGGTCGTACCGGACGCCTCGTCCGGAGACGACGAGGCACACTCCTCCCCCGAAGGGGAGGAGGAAGAGGAAAGGGCCGCCCCATCCGGAGAGGACGAGGGGCCTAAGAAGGCGGCCCAGGGGACCAGGAAGGCTCCCCGGCGCAAGGCCGTCATACCCTCGTCGTTCGAAGACGACGAGGCAGATTCCTCCCGCGGAGGCGGGGGGGACACGAGGAAACTCTGCCTCGCCGCACTGGGGAGGAGAAGAAGAGGAAAGCCGCCCGGAGGGGAAGGCTAGTACGCCCAAGAAGGGAAAGGCGTCCCTTCCGGATTACTCCACCACGGCCGCCTATAGCGAGGAGGAGTGGTTGCCCAGGGGGAAGCCCCTAGTAAGATCGTAAGTATCCGCACTCTATTGTACTTTAGTACGACTTCGCTTCATATCTGTTATAACGCCAAACACGTATATGCAGTCCGGCCAGGGTCCATCCCGAGGTATCCTCTTTGGATGGGTCCTTGAGTGATTCGGCGATGAACTCGCTCCCGACAGCCACTACCCCTCGGCCTGCGGACGACACGGAGGTGTTGTCCCAAAGGTTCCCCGAGCAGGGGGTGACTCTGGAGACGCCCCAAGGCGAAATCCCAGACGCCGGGTATACGGGGCGTAAGATCCCCGCGGATTGTGCCGACGAGAGCCACAGCAAGCCGGGCTCCCAGCCGGACACTGTACCGGAACCTCCAATGGTTCCGGATTCGGGCAGGCGGCCCCTCGCTAGGGAGGGCGAGCCATCCTTGTCGATGACTTCCATTACGCCAGAGGCGTCGGGTAGTCTGTTGGAAGCGCTTCGCGGCGCTTCCATGGATGAAGAGCACCGTACTCTTATGAGTGCGGTGATTCAGAAGGTTCTGTCTGCCAAGAGCGGACTAACCGAAGCCTGCACGAGCCTCCTGACAGGCTTTGAGGTAAGTAATCAAAAATGTGTGAAATTATCACCCGATAGGTAGTAGCCCCTGATACTTTGTTTGGTGTTCGGAACGAAAAGCCAAATGGAGGGTCGATTATAACCCGCAGGAGTCTAATAGTAGGTGTGCATGTGAATAAGCAGATAGTGCTGCTTGCCGCTGCTGCCCGCACGGCCGAGTTCACCGGACTTAAACGGGACCTGGAGCAGGTACAAGGAGAGCTCGGCCTCACGAAGAGGCAGCTCGAAGAGAACAAAGGTGAGTGATACCCTGTTCGCATATTATAAAGAATAGACAAAATTGGTGATTTTAACGACAAAGCGTCGTGACTTTGTAATAGGGTCCACGGACGAAGTGGCGTCCCTGAAGAAAGCGTTGTCCGAGGCCGAAGACAAGGCGGCCATGGAGCGCATTGAGCACAAAAATAAGAATGCTAGGGTAGGCGAGGTACAGCAAGAGCTCCAGGAGCTCGGCAAGAAGTTCGAGTCCTTGGAGCATGACCTCAAGATGAAGGAGTCTGAGCTTGCAAAGGCCCTTGCGAGTATGAAAGACGCCAAGGCCGAAGCCGAAAAGGCCCAGCAGGAAATCCAGGCGGCCAAGAAGATAGCGGTGGGTAAGACATTCTTTATGCAAAGCAAGCATGTGGAAGAGACGTTTCTTTTACTTACCAGGATTCGGAGCTCTCCAGGGGCATTCGCAGATCTGTCACGCAGCATATCTGATGCTGTGGAGTTCTACCATGCCGAGGAGGGGAGCTCAGCGGAGAAGTTGTTCTGGTCCCAGTATGCTGGAGCCGAACACCCGATGCCTCTGAGTGACCAACTGAAGCAGTTGGTTGAACTCCACAGGGCGGCCGAAGTGGCTATGAAAAATTTCATAGTCCGGATGTGGCCTGGTGAGCCCCTGCCCACTAGCTACTTCGTCCTGATAAAGCGGATGGTAAATGCATGTCCACGGCTTGAAGTAATCGAACGATCTGTTTGCATTGAGGGTGCCCGCCGGGCCTTTGCCCGTGTGAAGGTGCATTGGGGCAAGCTGGATGCGGAGAAGCTGATGAAGGACGGACCGCCGGAGGGCAAGCCGCATCGCTGTCCTGAAAAGTATTATGATGGCATTATGAAAGGCGCTCGTCTCGTGGCCGATGAATGTACCAAGGACACGATCTTTGAGTGAATGTACTCTTGTCGTTATTGTAATATAAAGACGAAGTTACCTGCGCTATATAGCGCTTTTTGATTTAAAATATTACCTTCTATGCAGTTGTTTAGAAAATTCTAAAAGTAAGCCAGTCGTCGGCTTCCGCCCCCACATAACTAGTACTGGGGTGTTCCTGGAAAAACCCAGACACTCTCTATCCAAATTTTTGGTCCCTGAAGGAGGTGTTTGGCGCAGCAAACAAGGCAATCGGACTATGCGGCTTTATAACTTTCACTTAGCCATAGAAGTCGACAATTTTAAATTTCGGCGAAGCCCCTAGAATTCGGAAAGCCGAATTGGGGCGCTATATACGCCTAAATCGAACGAGACCGATTCCTCTCCTAAAGCGGAAAAATCTTTAAGGACTTTAAGACCTCTCGAACAGCGACCAGCTCTCACCGCATCATGCCGGTCAGTTTTTGGCTTTCTCTACTGAGGTGCTCGTCCGGAAGAATCGGGACACAATCGCAGTAGTTCTCCCTGCGCTACCTTAGACGATATAACGGAACGTAAGGTACCAAAACAAGGGAGCCGGGCAAACCCAACTATTGACCCAAGACATGATTCGGAGCTGATGCATATAATGCTATAAGTTCGGGATGTCGCACTGTTGAAAATGTCCGGACTTGTTTTGTCGTGTTATGGGGCGCCATAAGGAGCCCCTGGCAAACTGAACGTACCAAGGTGTACGGATGCAATATTAAATAAACATTTATAGAAAAAATGTGCAAATAGGAATAATAAGCTGATGTTATATATTATCTCCCATTGATAAATAATACGTCTAAGCGTATGTTTACAATGAATGTGTTAAGCATAAGTAAATAGGACTATTTGACATGTCCCATCCAAGGGCTGGCTGCATGTAGGTATATAAAACAGGTATAACGATCGTGAACAGATTCCACCTGGGTATTCCCTTTGTGCTCAAAGCCTTTTGCCTCCTTGGTTTTCTCTCTTGTGCAAGTACGATAATCCGGCTCTTCTGAAGAGGCTGCCCGAAAGCAATATCCTGAAAGATAAAAGGGGGGTTATTAAAGTATGTTGCAGCTGAGCCGCACTGTTGACTGAGTCCCTATTGTGCCTTCGGTTATGCCCATGGTATTTTTAGTGCGTAATTGTGTACGCGCAGCACGAATGCTGCCTTGATGGTGCTAGAGCGGAGGCCGGACTGCTAGTCGCGCTCTTGGCGTGCCTGGCAATCCTGTTGCGGGGTACTCCGAACTCGCTTGATGGTGTTCGGGGTTGTTGTCGCCGGATTGGTGGTTTTCTGGAGAAGGCCGCGTTGTACTTCCACCGCGAGGGCTGCAGTATGCTCTTCTATACGGAGAGAGCGGTCCATGTTTCTGTTGACTGTTATGACCCCGCGAGGTCCTGGCATCTTGAGCTTGAGGTATGCATAGTGTGGTACCGCATTGAATCGAGCAAATATGGTTCGTCCAAGTAGTGCGTGATAACCACTATAGAAAGGGACGATATCGAAGATTAACTCTTCGCTTCGGAAGTTATCCGGAGATCCGAAGACCACTTCCAATGTTATAGAGCACGTGCAACGGGCCTCTACTCCTAGAATTACACCTTTGAAGGTGGTTTTGGTGGGCTTGATCCTCGAAGGGTCGATGCCCATTTTGCGCACTGTGTCCTGATAAAGTAGGTTCAGGCTGCTGCCGCCATCCATAAGGACTTGCGTAAGGTGGAATCCATCGACGATTGGGTCTAGGACCAATGCGGCTGAACCGCCGTGACGGGTGCTGGTAGGGTGATCCCTATGATCAAAGGTGATCGGACAGGCTGACCATGGGTTGAATTTTGGGGCGACTGGCTCCATCACATAGATGTCCCGTAGTGCTCGCTTCTGTTCCCGTTTGGGAATATGGGTGGCGTAGATCATGTTGACCGTTTTCACCTGGGGAGGAAATTTCTTCTGTCCTCCTGTGTTTGGACGCCGGGGCTCCTCGTCATCGTTGCTGTGCAGCCCCTTGTCCTTATTTTCGGCGTTTATTTCACCGGCCTGTTTGAACACCCAGCAGTCTCTGTTAGTGTGGTTTGCTGGCTTATCTGGGGTGCCATGATTTGGCATGAGCGTTCAAGTATGCGGTCCAGACTGGTCGGTCCCTGATTGTTTCTTTTGAACGGCTTTTTCCGCTGACCGGATTTCGAGCCACTAAATCCGGCATTGACTGCCGTTGTCGGTGTCAAAACCGGCGGATCTCGGGTAGGGGGTCCCGAACTGTGCGTCTAGGCGGATGGTAACAGGAGACAAGGGACACGATGTTTTTACCTAGGTTCGGGCCCTCTCAATGGAGGTAAAACCCTACTCCTGCTTGATTAATATTGATGATATGGGTAGTACAAGAGTGGATCTACCACGAGATCAAGGAGGCTAAACCCTAGAAGCTAGCCTACGGTATGATTGTTGTAATGGTTGTTCGTCCTATGGACTAAAACCCTCCGGTTTATATAGACACCGGAGAGGGCTAGGGTTACACAGAGTCGGTTACAATGGTAGGAGATCTACATATCTGTATTGCCAAGCTTGCCTTCCACGCCAAGGAAAGTCCCATCCGGACACGGGATGAAGTCTTCAATCTTGTATCTTCATAGTCTTGGAGTCCGGCCGATAATGATAGTCCGGCTATCCGGACACCCCCTAGTCCAGGACTCCCTCAGTAGCCCCTGAACCAGGCTTCAATGACGATGAGTCCGGCGCGCATATTGTCTTCGGCATTGCAAGGCGGGTTCCTCCTCCGAATAATTCATAGAAGATTGCGAACGCCAGGATAGTGTCCGGCTCTGTAAAATAAATTCCACATAACACCATAGAGAGAATAATATGTACACAAGTTCAATCTGCTGACGTATTTTGTGGCTTGACGTCACACCACTACCAAGCCTTTACTTGAATCGTTTTTATTATACCACCTCAGCGTGTTTAGCGAAGCGGTTTCCTTGGCACGTCTTGTCGAAGCAGAGATCGTGTTCCCCTTATTCCGGGATTCCCATCAATACGGACGTGGGTAACCCAACCGTGCCCATTGCCACGCCTCCTCCATCGAAGGTGAGTTCCAAACGGTCACGGGGACGGCTAGTGGTATTCTCCCTCTTTATAATGAGACCAAGGCCCGTTTCTTTTCTTCAATCCTCAATCGAATCCGCCCCACGCCCTGAGTTCCAACACCCAGAGCTCCAGATTTGAGCGCCTCGGACCTTCAACAATTTTCGGCTCCGACCTACAGGGCCGGTGAATGCCCTCCTACGTCACGGAAGAGGACGTGCTAAAGCTGAGAGAAGCCAGGTACCTGACCTACGAGATTTCGCATAGGTTGCCTGCCAAAGGGCAAGTCATTCCTACTCCCGATCCCGGCGAGAGCGTCGTGTTCGTGTCCCACCTCCGTCGGGGTTTAGGCTTCCCGATGGATCCTTTTGTGAGAGGGCTCATGTTTTACTATGGGCTGGAATTCCATGAACTGGCTCCGGAGTCCATCCTCCATATCTCATCGTTTATTGTCGTCTACGAGGCCTTCCTCCGCACTACCCCTCACTTCGGTTTGTGGCTCAAAACCTTCAACGTGGAGCCAAAGATAATTGAGGGGCGTCAAGTAGAGTGCAGCGGGGCGGTCATAAGCAAGAGGGCCGATGCTCCATGGCCCGAGGGCTCTTTTCAGGAGGAGCTCGGCTTGTGGAAACAGGAGTGGTTCTATATCACTGCTCCCAGGGGCAGCAGGCAGAAGCCGCCGCCCATCTTTCGCTCGGACCCTCCACAACGGCTGATGTCATGGGTCAACAAAGGGCTTAACTGGGGGCCGTCAAAGGACGTACCCCTATTGCAGGGCCGGATTCGAGACCTCCAAGAGAGGGAGATCAATCTGGTCGTAGTGATGCAGGTTATGCTGATTCGGCGCCTTCTGCCCTGCAAACGTCGCCCCCTCCGCCTGTGGGAATTCAATCCAGAGGGGCCACGAGCTCTCCAACACTTCATGGGTACGACACCCATGGAGATGTATAAATTGTTCTTCGGATCACAAGAAGTGTGTCCGGAATTGACCGAGGATGCCGGCCTAAGCTGCAATCGCCCGGATGCTCAGGTAAGTAGCCCTGTGTCCGGACATACCGTTTGTTTGCATATTCTTGGATTTGCCTTTTAACCAATCGTCCTTTGAACAGGAGTGGATAGCGCAAGTGAAACAGATACGGTGTTCGGCCCCCCTCCCGGAGACCGCGCCGGATCCCGTGTTGGTCAAGATGCTGGAGGTTGCACCTTCAGAGGAAGGCAAAGGGGAAAACAGAGAAACTACCGCCTCTACCAAGGAGGCTTTCGAGAAAGGGGGGATCGAGAATCCCTCCTTCCGGGGGGAGAAGAGGGCCGCTTCCGAAGACCCGGAGGCCAAGGCCTCAAAGCGGGGGAAGAGATCTTCACCAGAGGGTCCTGCGCCTGGGGAAGCCCCGACCGCACTATCTCCCCTAAGGAATCAGCCCTCCAGCGAGCCGTAAGTAGAAAAAGGGGAGTTTTGTAATAAGGGACATCCCTATTTTTGCTTCTGAGGATAACCAAAGTTTTTACCTTGTAGTTCGGATCTCCGTCCTTCTCAACTGAGCTCGTCTTCAGGGGACCTTCGTCCGGAGATATGGAGAGCGAGACGCCTCCATCTGCCGCACCGTCAGGCGGGGCGGATGACCCTGAGGTGTCGTCGCGGAGGGTATCCCCGATTCCGGCAGGGCCGGAGAGTTCGGCACCAACTGGTGTACGGCCGGGGGAGCTGAAGGATCTGCTTGAGAGGGCGTCTATCTCAGAAGGTCACCGTACATTGATGAGTACGGTGATTGAAAGAATTTCATCCGCCGAGGTCGGGTTGCATGATGCCATCAGAAGTTTGCTGGCGGGGTTTGAGGTACGTAAAAATGACATACCTTTTGACAGTTTTACACATAAAGTGCGCCCTGTATAGATAGTAGCCCCTGAGACTCGGTATGTTGTCGAAAGCGACAGCGTGCCGAGGATCATAATCTCAGGTATTAATTCTCGCCTTTCCTATGCAGGTGGCAGATAGTCCGGTGGCCAGCCGGACTGATGGAGTTGCCGAACTAAAGCGGCAACTTAATGTTGTGGATGCGGACATCGCGCTGGTCAATAAACGACTTGACGAGTCACAAGGTAGGTTGTTTCTCCGTGGTCACCTAGTAAGGGAGCTGATGCTCACTCCTTACAACATGTATGCTTAATGCAGATGGTGCCGCTGCTGTGGAGGACCTTCGAGCAGAGCTTGCTCGAGCCAAGGAGCTGGCCAGAAGGAGTGATGCGGCTGCTTCGAAGGCGGCCGAAGAGCTAGAAGCCGAAAGGACTGCTCACTGCCGAAGCAGGGAGGAGATGGCCGGAATGGCCGTGAAGCTGAAGGATGTTACCGACCGCTATGAGGTTCTTGAAAAAGAACGCCGAGCGGAGCAAGAAGACCTGAAGAAGGCCACCGCCGAAGCCAAGGAAGCCTGTTCTGCAATGAGGGCTATAAAGGAGGAGCTGCGTCAAGCCGGAGACATTGCGGCTGGCAAGCCCTTTCTGCTGCGCAGGAAGTTCACAGATCAGAAGTATGCTTAGCTTGGCCAGCTGTAGGGTCCGAAGGATCCTTATCTGGATTTGGCGACGAGTGCGGTGGATGCGGTTGTGCACTTCCGAAGTCAAAAGGATCACGAGATGGAAGAGCTTTTTTGGTCTCAATTCCATAGTCCGGAGCGTTCACTTCCGTTGACCGATCGGTTGGCTGAGTGGGCTGAGCTGAATAGATTGTCTGGACTTGCCATGACGGATGTAGTGGCTCATCTGTGGCCGGATAGGCCCAAGCCGAAGAGTTATTTTGGCTTATTGCAGCAATTCCTTGGGGCGGTGCCGCATATCAAGGCGATGAAGCGGTCGGCATGCATAGAGGGTGCACGGATGGCCCTCGCCCGTGTGAAGACATACTGGACAGAGATGGATGCCACCGATGTTGCAACCCGGTGTTCGGACGAGAGCCGGTTACCCGCCGAGCACTATTTTGGGGAAGTCCTGCAGGGTGCTCGTGTAATAGAGTCACATTGCTCAAAAAATGTCATGTTCAAATGATCTTTATGATATGTAAAACGATATTCATAATATAAGTGCTTTTTATACTTGTGCGTTCAAGTATTGAAATATCTCCTGTGCGGCCGTTAATGTATACTTGTGTATAACCTGAAAGATGGCAGTCTTCGGCTTCAGCCCCCATGCACATGGTGCGGGGGTGTTTGCAAAATAGCGCATTTTCACACTTAATCCAACGTCTTGGTCCTGTGAAGGAGGTGGTAGCCTAGCAAATGAGGCAACCGGACTATGATGCTTTATCACTTTCACTTAGCCATAGGAGTTCGAAGGTGGGGCTACGATATAGCCCCTAGGGGCACCGCGCTCTCCGAATTCGGGGCGCGTATGTGCCTGACCGGGAAACGGTCCTTCGTCAAAGCGGAGGAATTCTAGACATTCCGGTAGTCGATCGAGTGGTTGACCAGTCTCTCGCTGTATCATGACAGTCAGTTTTCGGCTTTCTCTACTGAGGTGCTCGCCCGGCCGAACCGGGGCACAATCACAGTAGTTCTCCTGGTGTCGCGTTAGCCGATGATACGGAACGTAAGGCAGCAAAACACAGAAGCCGGGCAAACCCAACATTTGACCAAAGACATGATTTGGGGCTGATGCATATAAGGCCTAACTCGAGACGCCGAACACTCCCTAAGGTATTCGGTCTTTATGATAACAGGCAGAACAATGCCCTAAGCCCCTAGTGTCCAGGTACGGGCGAAAATTTCTGACGCGGCCGATGCCAAAACGCCAGCCTCCTCATCGGTTATGGTGAAAACCCGGGGGATGTGAATCAACAAGAGGCAGTAAGAAAGGTTTACGCAGGGTCTTAATCTGAAAAGAATCCTTGCAACGGGTCCCTGCTGCACGTCTGCACCTGTGTCTCCGTTGTGCTGTATCTTGGACGAGTGTACACGTTGTTCATGCACAGCCCCTTGTGAAGGGGTATGAGGCTAGGAAGCCCCTGGTTTATTTGTGTCGGACTCGCCTAGCCGTGTCCGGGGTCTTGAGCGACCTTGTAAGGAGATGATGCCACGTGGACCGGGCATTTTAAGTGTAAGAGACGCATAGTGCGGTATTGCGTTAAAGCGGGCGAAAGCTTCACGTCCCAGTAGTGCTTGATGGCTACTTTTAAATGGGGCGACATGGAAGATTAGCTTTTCGCGACGGAAGTTGTCGGGTGAACCGAACACAACTTCTAGTAGTAAGGAGCCCGTGCACCTGGCGTAAGGGCCTGGCATCACTCCTTTGAAGGAAGTGCGGCTATGGCGAATTTTAGTAGGGTCTATCCCCAACTTGCGGATTGTGTCCGGATATAGCAGGTTTAAATCGTTGCCGCCATCCATTAGGACTTGTGTAAATTGTAGTCCGTCGATTATAGGATCCAATATCAGAGCAGTCTATCCTGCGTTTCGAATACTTCTGGAGTAATCCAGGTGGTCGAAAGTAATTGGTTTTGACATCCAATCTCGGGATTCCGCTGGGGTGGACCGTGCGGCATGCGCTTTGGCAGGTGCCGCCCTATTTTTCCTTGTTATCACTTGAAGTGAATTCACTGTTTTGACCTATTGTGGGAAGTTCTTTTGTTGTCCGGCGCTCTGCTTGTGAGGTTTGTCATCGTCCTCGCTCGGTGTGTCGAGCCCCTTGTGTTCGGCGTTGAGTCGGCCGGACTTCTTGAAGACCCAACAATCTCTGTGGGTGTGGTTTGCAGGCTTCCCGGGGGTACTGTGAATTTGGCATATCCTATCCAAGATTTTGTTTAGGTTGGATAGCTCGTCACTGTTGTCCTTAAGAGGCAGTGTTTTGCTGTTCGGCCGAGAGCTTTTGAATCCGGCCTTGACCGCCGTGTTCTTTGGGCCATTTTCCTTATTTCGGCGCTGATCTTTTCTGCGTCGTGATTTTCCATTTCCATCTCTGATCTCGGATGTACTCGGGTTGCTGGTGCTGCATCTTGCCAGCCAGCTATCTTCCCCCGCGCAAAAGCGGGTCATGAGGCTTGTTATCGTGTCCATTGTTCTTGGCTTTTCCTGGCCGAGGTGTCTGGCGAGCCATTCGTCTCGGACGTTATGTTTAAAAGCTGCTAAGGCTTCGGCGTCCGGACAGTCGACTATTTAGTTCTTTTTAGTGAGGAATCTGTTCCAGAATTTGCGCGCTGACTCTCCGGGCTGTTGAGTTATGTGACTTAAATCGTCTGCATCCGGAGGGCGGACATAGGTCCCCTGAAAATTTGCTCTAAACGCGTCCTCGAGCTCTTCCCAACTTCCAATGGTGTTTTCTGGGAGGCTTTTGAGCCAATGCCGAGCTGGCCCTTTGAGCTTGAGGGGTAGGTATTTTATGGCGTGGAGGTCGTATCCTCAAGCCATATGTATGTGTAGGATGTAATCCTCAATCCAGACTCCGGGGTCTGTTGTTCTGTCGTATGCCTCTATGTTTACGGGCTTGAATCCCGCTGGAAATTCATGATCCAGCACCTCATCGGTGAAACATAGTGGGTGTGCGGCGCCCCTGTATTTAGGTGTGCCGTTATCTTCGAACACTCGACGTGTTGTGTTGCTTCCTGGGGCCCTCTTTTTTGGCCCATAAATGGACCTAACCGGGCCATCCTTCTGGCAAGCATCTTTATGTGTGTCATGTGCCGGCTTGTGTGCGGCGTCGCTTGCCGCTCTTGGCCTGTCATCTGGTCGTCTATCCGGCCAGGCGGCCTCTTTGCTTTTTGATTGTGGTGGTTCTACGGCCTCCTCGTCAAATTCGGGCAGCAGCTTGCGCTTCGGGTAGCTCTTTGCTTGGTGACTATTGCCGTATTTGTCTGTGGTTTTGAGTACTTTGCTCCACCTCATTCTGAGTATGTCTTCCGCTGTTTTGAGCTTCCGTTTCTGCTTCTTCAAACTTCTTGCAGTGGCGACGAGCCTTTTGTGAAGGTTCTTATGCTCTGGTGATGTGTCCGGCATGAGATCGTCTGAACTGTTGTTTTCGCCGAGGATGGGTTGATTGTCCGATTCATCTTGTTCGGATGGTTGCTTCGTTGCATGTTCGTCGTCCACTGGTTTGCCCTGCTGTACGGCTGGGTCATTATGGGTGATTTTGTTATCGAGGCGGGACTTCGGGCGGCACTTGTGTCACCGTTTTGGTTGTTTTTTAGGGGAATTATCCTTCGCCGCGTCCCGTTGTTCCTCGCTATCGCTTCCTTTTGGTGTGTCCACCATGTATATGTCATGAGTTGAGGTGGCTTTCCAGTGCCCAGTAGGCGCTGGTTCTTGGTCGTCTCCGGCATCGTCGTCCATACCATCGATGTCTTCGGAGTCAAAGTCTAGCATGTCAGTTAGATCGTCGACAGTTGCTATAAAGTGGGTGGTGGGTGGGCTTTGAATTTCTTCGTCGTCCGCATCGCAACCATCCTGACCGCAGTCCGGCCAGGGCTCTCCTAATAACGAGAGATACTTTAGCGAATTCAGGATGTCGGCAAAGGGTGAGTGCTGAAAGATGTCTGCGGCGGTGAACTCCATGATCAGCGCCCAATCGGATTCGATTGGTAGGGGCGCGGGAGGTTCGGAGTCCGGCACCTCGGAGTCACGAGCTTTACAAGGGACAAGGTCAGTATTCGGCTCCATCGCCGTAGAGGTTGCAGCCCCCGAGGCGGTGTCTAGCCACCCGTCCTCAATCTGCGCGGTCGGCTCCGAACTAAGGGTCGGAGCGGACTCATGTGCGGCCTCCAGGGCACTGTCCGGCAGTAGAGCTAAATCATGCCCATCGTGACAGTGCGGCGCGCTTGGCTGTGGCTCAAATCCGTCGAAGATCAAGTCTCCGCGGATGTCAGCCGTGAAGTTTAGACTTCCAAATCTGACCTGACGGCCAGGGGCGTAGCTTTCGACCTGCCCCAGATGGCCAAGCGAATTGGCCCACAGTGCAAAGCCGCCGAATATGAAGATCTGTCCGGGGAGAAAAGTCTCACCCTGGACTGCGTCATTATTGATGATCGAAGGAGCCATCAAGCCTACTAGTGACGACACAGAGGAACTCTCAATGAAAGCACCAATGTCGGTGTCAAAACCGGCGGATCTCGGGTAGGGGGTCCCGAACTGTGCGTCTAGGCGGATGGTAACAGGAGACAAGGGACACGATGTTTTTACCCAGGTTCGGGCCCTCTCGATGGAGGTAAAACCCTACTCCTGCTTGATTAATATTGATGATATGGGTAGTACAAGAGTGGATCTACCATGAGATCAAGGAGGCTAAACCCTAGAAGCTAGCCTAAAGTATGATTGTTGTAATGGTTGTTCATCCTATGGACTAAAACCCTCCGGTTTATATGGACACGGAGAGGGCTAGGGTTACACAGAGTCGGTTACAATGGTAGGAGATCTACATATCCGTATTGCCAAGCTTGCCTTCCACGCCAAGGGAAGTCCCATCCGAACACGGGACGAAGTCTTCAATCTTGTATCTTCATAGTCTTGGAGTCCGGCCGATAATGATAGTCCGGCTATCCGGACACCCCCTAGTCCAGGACTCCCTCAGTCGTGTCTTCAGTGTTGTCGCCATTGTTCTGTCACTTATGTCTATTGCTCCGTGGCGTGCCGTTATTGTCGCGGACATCTGAGGTGCCTGAATTTATCGACGTGGTGCTACTACGAGCCAACCAGCTATCCTCGCCCGCACAAAAGCGGGTCATGAGTGTCGTGAGGGCCGCCATGGACTTTGGTTTTTCCTGGCCGAGGTGTCGGGCGAGCCATTCGTCACGGATATTATGCTTAAAGGCCGCCAGGGCTTTGGCGTCCGGACAGTCAACTATTTGGTTCTTTTTGGTCAGGAACCGAGTCCAGAATTTCCTGGCTGACTCTCCGGGCTGTTGGGTAATGTGGCTCAAGTCATCGGCATTCGGTGGTTGCACGTATGTGCCCTGGAAGTTGTCGAGCAACGCGTCCTCCAGGTTTTCCCAACTGCCAATGGAATTTGCCGGTAGGTTGTTTAGCCAGTGTCGTGCCGGTCCTTTGAGTTTAAGGGGAAGGTACTTGATGGCGTGTAGATCGTCACCACGGGCCATGTGAATGTGGAGAAGGAAATCTTCCATCCATAGTGCGGGGTCTGTTGTGCCATCGTATGATTCGATGTTTACGGGTTTGAACCCTTCTGGGAATTCATGATCCATCACTTCGTCAGTGAAGCAGAGGGGGTGTGCGGTGCCCCTATGCCGGGCTATGTGGCTATGCAGTTCAAATGATTCTGGTTGGCTGTATTCGGCCCGGCCGGACTTGTTGATAGTGTATCCGGCGTGACGATCATAGTCACGTATTGGGGCGCGCCCCCGCGATCCGTAGATCGATCTTGGCTGTCCTGCCTTGTTTTCCAGTATATCTTGCAGGTCCTGCCTATTGCCCCGGGCCGTAGTGTAATGGCGTGGGGGTGCGGGCTGGTATTCGGGCTGATATGCCATTTTATCCGGGCCACGAGGTGGCCGGTCAGCCGTGTGGCGCTCGAGTCCATATTCCTCAGCTGCTAGGACTTCAGTCCATCTGTCTATGAGAAGGTCTTGATCAGCTTGGAGCTACTGCTTCTTCTTTTTCAGGCTCCTCTCAGTGTCCATAAGCCGGCGCTTGAAGCGCTCCTGCTCCACGGGGTCCTCAGGCACGCCGAACTCGTCGTCGTCGAGGCTAATCTCATCTTCAGAGGGGGCATGTAGTTGTCCTCCTCCGGATATCCGTCCGTCGCCTGTTCATCTGGGCTGACCTGCCCGTCTTCTTGCTCGGCCTGTTTGAAGGCAGGCTGATCGGGGTTGTATTCATCTTCGGCGCCATCCGGATTGTTTTCGTCTCCTGTGCTGGTATTGCTGTGGCAGGGCTTGGACCGGTGCCGACGATGCCCATCCTTTGCTTTCTTCCCTGAGGGGTTATCCTCCATTGCCTCATCGCCATTGGTTTCGTTCGGAGTGTCCACCA